>NC_052152.1:161353463-161658643 GCF_902713615.1 Scyliorhinus canicula
AATCCAACCCCTTCAGCTCTGGGATTAACCTAGTGAATCTCCTCTGCACACCTCCAGCGCCAGTACGTCCTTTCTCAAGTAAGGAGACCAAAACTGAACACAATACTCCAGGTGTGGCCGCACTAACACCTTATACAATTGCAACATAACCTCCCTAGTCTTAAACTCCATCCCTCTAGCAATGAAGGACAAAATTCCATTTGCCTTCTTAATCACCTGTTGCACTTGTAAACCAACCTTCTGTGACTCATGCACTAGCACACCCAAGTCTCTCTGAACAGCGACATGCTTTAATATTTTATCGTTTAAATAATAATCCCGTTTGCTGTTATTCCTACCAAAATGGATAACCTCACATTTGTCAACATTGTATTCCATCTGCCAGACCCGAGCCCATTCACTTAACCTATCCAAATCCCTCTGCAGACTTCCAGTATCCTCTGCACTTTTCGCTTTACCACTCATCTTAGTGTCATCTGCAAACTTGGACACATTGCCCTTGGTCCCCAACTCCAAATCATCTATGTAAATTGTGAACAATTGTGGGCCCAACACAGATCCCTGAGGGACACCACTAGCTACTGATTGCCAACCAGAGAAACACCCATTTATCCCAACTCTTTGCTTTCTATTAATTAACCAATCCTCTATCCATGCTACTACTTTACCCTTAATGCCATGCATCTTTATCTTATGCAGCAACCTTTTGTGTGGCACCTTGTCAAAGGCTTTCTGGAAATCCAGATATACCACATCCATCGGCTCCCCGTTATCTACTGCACTGGTAATGTCCTCAAAAAATTCCACTAAATTAGTTAGGCATGACCTGCCTTTTACGAACCCATGCTGCGTCTGCCCAATGGGACAATTTCTATCCAGATGCCTCGCAATTTCTTCCTTGATGATAGATTCCAGCATCTTCCCTATTACCGAAGTTAAGCTCACTGGCCTATAATTTCCTGCTTTCTGCCTACCTCCTTTTTTAAACAGTGGCGTCACGTTTGCTAATTTCCAATACTTCCTTACTTCCTTCCTTAACTTCCTTTACTTCCTTAAGTAAGTTGACAAACACTGTACACAATACTACACATGTGGTCTCACCAATGCCTTGGACAACTGAAGCATTTCTCCCAATATTTGTATTCAATTTCCCTTGCAAAAAAGGTAACATTCTATTAGCTTCCCTTATAATTTGCTGTACCTGTATACTAGGCTTTTGTGATCCATGCATTAAGGGCTCTGAACCTCAGAGCTTTGCAATCTCTCACCATTTAGATAATATGCTTTTTAGTGCTCCTGCCAAAGTGGACATTTTCCCACATTATACTCCATTTGCCATATCTTTACCCACTCATTAACCTATCTATATCTCTTTATAGCCCCTTTATCCTCTTCACAACTTACTTTCCCAACATTGAGTCATAGATTTGCAGCATGGAAACAAGCTCTTCGGCCCAACTTGTCCATGCCGGCCAGTTTTTAACCACTAAGCTAGTCCCAATTGCCTGCATTTGGCCCATATCCCTCTATACCCATCTTACCCATGTAACTGTCTAAATGGTTTTTAAAAGACAAAATTGTACCCGCCTCTACGACTGCCTCTGGCAGCTCGTTACATCGAACATAGAACATACAGTGCAGAAGGAGGCTATTCGGCCCATCGAGTCTGCACCGACCCACTTAAGCCCTCACTTCCACCTTATCCCCGTAACCCAATAACCCCTCCTAACCTTTTTGGACACTAAGGGCAATTTAGTATGGCAAATTCACCTAACCTGCACGTCTTTGGACTGTGGGAGGAAACCGGAGCACCCGGAGGAAACCCATGCAGACACGGGGAGAACGTGCAGACTCCTCACAGACAGTGACCCAGGGGGGAATCGATCCTGCGACCCTGGCGCTGTGAAGCCACAGTGCTAGACACTTGTGCTACCGTGCTGCCCAAGTTCCAGACACTCACCACCCTGTGTGAAATAAGTGCCCCTCTGGACCCTTTTGTATCTCTACCCCTCACGTTAAACCTATTCCCTCTTGTTTTAGACTCCATTATCTTTCGGAAACGATGTTGACTATCTCTGCCCCTCATTATTTTATAGACCTCTATTAACTGAGTAGGTCCATGTGGCATCAGCAAATTTGGTAACCATCCCTTTATTCAAGTCATTTACATGAAATGTGAACAGTTGAAGTCCCAGCACTGATCCCTGTGGCACACCACTTGTTACATCTCAGTAACCTGAAAAAAATCCATTTATGCCTACACTGTGGTTCCTGTTAGCCAGACAATCTTTTATCCATGCCAATATGTTATACCTGAACAGTTACACCTCAGGTTCATTTCCAGGGCTCAAGCGGAGACTTGTGAAGTCAGGATGTCCTGTGAGCCCAGCAGCTGACAATATACACTTTGAATTGGACCAGGCCCATCAAGATGCCCAGGCAGCAGGATCCTCTGCCATCATGGATGCCCCAGGTCCAGGGTGTAATAGATGGCATGCATGTAATAGATGGCACTCCTTGCAAGTACCAGAAGGTGTGGGAGCACCCAACAGGAAAAGGTTCAACTCCCTAAATGTCCAACTTGTGTGCAACCACCACCTGAAGATCATGCACGTGCTTCCCAGGGAAGCATGCACACACGGGCGGCACGGTGGCCCAGTGGTTAGCACTGCTGCCTCACAGCTTTAGGGTCCAGGGTTCAATTCCAGCTTCACGTGACTGTCTGTGCGGAGTCTGCACTTTCTCCCACTTTCTGCATGGGTTTCCTCCGGGTGCTCCGGTTTCCTCCCACAGTCCAAAGATGTGCAGGTGAGGTGGGTCGGCCATAAATTGCCTCATTGTCCAAAAGGTTAGGTGAGGTTACAAGGATAGGGTGGAGGCGTGGGCTTAAGTATGGTGTTCTTTCCAAGGGTCAGTGCAGACCTGATGGGCCGAAAGGCCTCCCTCTGCACTGTAAATGCTATGATTCTGTAACAACTACATCCTGGAACACTCAGAGATCTTTGATGTCTTCGACAGACACCCAGAATGACCCACCTTGGTCAGCTGTGCCCTCCACAACCTGGCACGGCAGCAGGCGACGTGCTAGTGATGGAAGAGGAGGAACATGCGGCCTCGTAAGAGGAGCCAGACCAGGAAAGGATGGAGAATGAGCTCGGCGAGGACCCGCAGGAGCAGTCTTCAAGGTGATGGGCCTGTGTCGGTACTGTCTGCGGGACAATGTACAAGGCAGGAGGGTGATGATAACCCACTGTGAGCTGAGCTCTGGTGCCATCGTCTGACTCCTGTCTGTCTACTGACAGTGTGCTCACATCCATCACCTGCGTGTGCTATGCCTGGGGGATGGAAGCGCAGACCCAGGACCACCATGCCTGGGAGTCTGGGGCTGGAGGAGGAGGGTACAGGCTGGCCCGCAGTACGGAATAACGAGGCTTCACATGTCTTGGGTGTAACGTTTTTTAATGGTGAACAATCGTGATCCTAACTGACCTTAGCTACCAATTGTGAGACCCTCCCTCGCCCCCAGTACGCCCTCAGTGATCCTGTATTGGCTTAGCCCTCCGTGCTCTGCCTCTAAACTCATGTCCCAAGGATTCACATGAGGTGGAGGCAGCCTGCTGCTTACAGCGCCCTGTGGCCTTTGATGCCCCTGGCAGGCGTCCTCTGGATGGCCCTGAGATCGCAAGGCCCCGGCCGACTTGCCTGTGGCACATGACTCGCCGTGCCACCCTGTTCCGCCGGCTGACACCTACACACACCAGAAGGGGGGGCTCAGGAGAGCTAGTAACCTCCATCGTTTCCCTGTAGGGTGCCTCCGGGTTGGCCTTCAGTGTTCCCTCCCGGTTGACGCCCATACAGCGCTGGGGGTCACTGTAGGATGGAGGGGCATCTGGATTGAGCCCAAGAAGCCTATACATCATCTGGCTCTGCCCTATTCTCTGCACCATGGTGTCGACGACCTCAGCAATGCCCCTCTGTGACCAGGCCATGCTCTGCAGTGTCTCGCCAATGTCCATCTGAATCTGGGACACTTCCCACAGTGACTGGGACTGTTCTGGAGTGGCTCAGCAATGCCCACCTAAGATTGGGACATGCTTTGCAACGCCTCGGCGAGGTCCACCTGAGGATGGGACATGTTCTGCAGCGCCTCGGCTAGGTCCACCCGAGACTGGGACACTGTCCTCAGGCACTGGGACGTGCTCCACAGCATCTTGGCAAGGTCCATCTATGTCAGGGAGACGTCATCCAGTGATCGGGACATGCAGCTGAGGCCCTCAGCCATGGCCGTCACTGACTGAGCAACACGTTGAACACCACCACTCATGCTGCTAACATCGTGCTCCAGGCTCACCCACTACAGTCGCCACCCTAGCCGATGCCATCTCCTGCGCCAGTAGTCTTTGGGACTCCACCAATCAGATATGGACCCACTGTAGTGTTGCTGACACCCCTCTCTGATTCTCCCGGTCACATCCGAGCACCTGTATCAGCTCCGGGATAACCTGGTCCAGAGGCTCAACATCTGACAGTGGCCCAGCTGGGTCCTAGATTCCAGCAGTCCTCCAACTGCCATCCCTCCAGATGTTCCTGCCTCCACCTGATATTCATCAGCAACCTCATAGTGCTCACCAGATTGTGCCCCAGAAGCCTGTCCACTTTCGCCCACCAAGGTGTGTGTCTGCACTGGTGGAGGGTGGGGATGACAGCTGTGACGTCTCAGTAGTGGCATTCATGGAACTCTCCTCCGAGGTTTTTTTGGGAGGCGGGTTGGGGGCCACCCCAGATGGGTTGGCATCATCGGATGGTGATCCTGCTGGAGAATGGACATGTGGTCAAAGGAAGGGAAGGATCATTATCCTGGCATGAATAGCACACGTGTGACATGTCATCTGAATGGGGGCCGGTGGCTCCTCACCTCTGCAGCGCTAGCCAAGCTCAATGTGATTGGCTGCTTTGTCCTCAGTCATCCCCGCGGACTCCGAGGCCCATTCCTCATTGGGGGGGGAGGGGGGGGGGGGTGAGGACTCTAATGACTGGCACCCTGCTGTCCGTCTGGAGCAACTCCATTTTGTTATGGGCCAACTTCTCCTGTGGGGACAAAGAGAGAGCATAGTGAGCCGCACACTTCATTCATCTTGGGGGAAACGCTATGGTGAGGGACAGGTGTGGGCATCGCTGCTGGTCACAGGTGGGTTGTGCTGGTGGATGCCAGGGTGTGCTGGGGCACTGGCACGGTATTGTGCTGGGGGTGGGGTCATTTAGCTTCTTCCGGCACTGGGTGACACTTCCCGTGCTGATGGCTACTGCCTCCAGGTGGCGCTGACCCTCCCACCCCCTCGGGGGATCAGAGTATCCTATCTGGACGCCACCACGTCCAACAGTCTGGCCAGGTTGACATCTCCGAATCGTGGAGCTGGCCTGGCCAGTGACTAGGCTGTGTGCAGTCTGGGGTTTGATCTACAGGATCGGTTTAAGTGCTGCTCCCCCTCATTAGCGGGCACATCTGCTGGCGGTACATTAATTTCCAACATGAAGCCCGTGGGGCATCATTACCAGCCCTAATTGGCGTTAGATACCGGTAGCGGTTTCGCCTGGTCGCCCATCAATAAGCACCCGGCAATTCCCGCTCGATACCACACTTAGAAACCTTTCCGTCAGATCGTGCCCATGGTGAATGTCTCAAGCCGATAACTTCATGTTTTGGTCATGTTTTGTAATAATTTAAGAACAGGACTTAATTGGGCAACAGATGATGAGGTTGTATTAATAAACATGCACCACCCACGAGTCCAGCAGCCATGAATTTCGAAATACAGTACTCACTTTTTCTGGATGTACAATTTCTTCACGGTGTGGCAAATATGAGAGCAACTTCTTAAACATTTTCCGTGACTCTGACTGAAAGGTCTGTTAATGTCGACAGTTGGGTGCGGAAGCTGGGTTTTCCTGATGATCCTGAGATTCGGTGGTGGGGGCAGAATAAATTCTTCGGCTGGAAAGGTTTCCAAGGTGTGTGGGGGCGTGTGTGTGTGTTGAGGGGAGAAGGATGCTGGCCAATTCTCCTGTGGCCGCTGCTCGTTCCACCAAACGGCCGTTTAACCGCTGCGCCAGCTGCATTTTTAGATTATTTAAAACCGCCAACTCCTCAAAGGTGTCCATTTTAAATTTTTAAAAATAGCTAAACAGGACTCCCCCCCCCCCCCCCCCCCCCCCAAAACCCCCCAAAAAAACCAAAATTACCTTACAATAGTTTGACAGTCATTGGATAAATGTTATCAAGCATTCGCCATGGAGGTGGTTTCACTGCAGTCTCTGAGCTGGAGGAATAGCTTTTTACTCTTCTTGATGCTCTTCTCCTAATTCTCTTTGCTTTCAGTCATGCCTGCTCCCTTCCTTTTATTCACTCCGCCCCATCCTTCAACTTCATTCTCCACTCTTTGCCCCTCTATCCTTGGCTCGGATTCTGTGTAGGGGTCACTCTGGATTAACAAGGCGTGGATCTCAAATAGCTCTGGCTGGAGGAAGGGGGTGAGGAAAAGATGTTAAGGATCAAGAGAAAGGCGGGAGGGGGGAGGGGGGGGGGGGGCAGTTTGGTGAAGATGAGCAACATGGAAACTTATCCATTATGGAGAATTGTATCCAACAGTTTGAAAGAGGTAGGGAGAAACTTGTAATGAACAAACAGCAGGGAATATTACTAAATAATGCCCTGAAGGAGATGATAGATCTTTTAATGTGGGGTTGAAGATGTGGTCTGATCTAGAAGCAGCCACATGGAGATAGTATTATAAAGGGTGATGCATTGGTAGAAAGTCTGGTTGCTATTTAGAGTGTGTGTGCCCACCTCCACCTGGCTTTGTTATCGATTTTGCAGCCAGTGGGCTGTTAGTTCAGTTGGAGAGGAATTCCAGTCCTATCTCTGAGGAGGTCCTGCCTCTGACAGCTGACAGCCAATCAGAGAACTTGCAGGTGTCAACCCAGAAGTGCCACCAAGAGCAATGACACTGTTGGAACTGCAAGTAGTCCCAAACACGGAGGAGCCAAGGAGACAGATGCAAAAGTAGGATGCCGCCATGCTTGGGGGGTGGGGAAATGAGAGGGTGGGGAAGGGTGCAGTCATGCTCGGGGGGGAGATGGGGGTGGGGGGAAGGGTGCCGCCATGGTAGGGGGGAGCAAGGGGGTGGGGAAGGGTGCAGCCATGGTATGTAGAACATAGAACATTACAGCGCAGTACGGGCCCTTCGGCCCTCGATGTTGCGCCGACCCGTGAAACCATCTGAAGCCTATCTGATCTACACTATTCCATTTTCATCCATATGTCTATCCAGTGACCACTTAAATGCCCTTAAAGTTGGTGAGTCTACTACTGTTGCAGGCAGGGCGTTCCACACCTCTACTACTCTCTGAGTAAAGAAACTGCCTCTGACATAGAACATAGAACATAGAACCCTACAGCGCAGTACGGGCCCTTCGGCCCTCGATGTTGCGCCGACCTGTGAAACCATCTGAAGCCTATCTGACCTACACTATTCCATTTTCATCCATATGTCTATCCAGTGACCACTTAAATGCCCTTAAAGTTGGCGAGTCTACTACTATTGCAGGCAGGGCGTTCCACACCCCTACTACTCTCTGAGTAAAGAAACTGCCTCTGACATCTGTCCTATATCTCTCACCCCTCAATTTAAAGCTATGTCCCCTCGTGTTGGTCATCACCATCCGAGGAAAAAGACTCTCACTGTCCACCCTATCTAACCCTCTGACTATCTTATATGTCTCTATTAAGTCACCTCTCAGCCTTCTCCTCTCTAACGAAAACAACCTCAATTCCCTGAGCCTTTCCTCGTAAGACCTTCCCTCCATACCAGGCAACATCCTAGTAAATCTCCTCTGAACCCTTTCCAAAGCTTCCACATCCTTCCTATAATGTGGTGACCAGAACTGCACGCAGTACTCCAGGTGTGGCCGCACCAGAGTTATGTACAGCTGCAGCATGACCTTGTGGTTCCGAAACTCAATCCCCCTGCTTATAAAGGCTAGCACACCATATGCCTTCTTAACAGCCCTATTAACCTGGATGGCAACTTTCAGGGATTTATGTACCTGGATGCCGAGATCTCTCTGTTCATCTACACTACCAAGAATCTTGCCATTAGCCCAGTACTCTGCATTCCTGTTACTCCTTCCAAAGTGAACCACCTCACACTTTTCCGCATTAAACTCCATCTGCCACCTCTCAGCCCAGCTCTGCAGCTTATCTATGTCCCTCTGTATCCTATAACATCCTTCAGCACTATCCACAACTCCACCGACCTTCGTGTCATCTGCAAATTTACTAACCCATCCTTCTACACCCTCTTCCAGGTCATTTATAAAAATGACAAACAGCAGTGGCCCCAAAACAGATCCTTGCGGTACACCACTAGTAACTGAACTCCAGGATGAACATTTGCCATCAACCACCACCCTCTGTCTTCTTTCAGCTAGCCAATTACTGATCCAAACCGCTAAATCACCTTCAATTCCATACTTCCTTATTTTCTGCAATAGCCTACCGTGGGGAACCTTATCAAACGCCTTACTGAAATCCATATACACAACATCAACAGCTTTACCCTGATCCACCTGTTTGGTCACCTTCTCAAAAAACTCAATAAGGTTTGTGAGACATGACCTACCCTTCACAAAACCGTGTTGAGTATCGCTAATCAACTTGTTATTTTCAAGATGATTATAAACCCTATCTCTTATAACCTTTTCCAACATTTTACCCACAACCGAAGTAAGGCTCACAGGTCTATAATTACCAGGGTTGTCTCTACTCCCCTTCTTGAACAAGGGGACAACATTTGCTATCCTCCAGTCTTCCGGCACTATTCCTGTCGACAAAGACGACATAAAGATCAAGGACAAAGGCTCTGCAATCTCCTCCCTGGCTTCCCAGAGAATCCTAGGATAAATCCCATCTGGCCCAGGGGACTTATCTATTTTGACATTTTCTAAAATTGCTAACACCTCCTCCTTTTGAACCTCAATTCCATCTAGCCTGGTCGACTGAACCTGAGTGTTCTCCTCGACAACATTGGCTTTCTCCAGTGTAAACACTGACGAAAAATACCCATTTAATGCTTCCCCTATCTCCTCTGATTCCACACACAACTTTCCACTACTATCCTTGATTGGCCCTAATCTTACTCGAGTCATTCTTTTGTTCCTGATATACCTATAGAAAGCCTTAGGGTTTTCCTTGATCCTATCCGCCAACGACTTTTCGTGTCCTCTCCTCGCTCTTCTTAACTCTCCCTTTAGGTCCTTCCTGGCTAACTTGTAACTCTCAAGTGCCCTAACTGAGCCTTCATGTCTCATCCTAACATAAGCCTTCTTCTTCCTCTTGACAAGTGCTTCAACTTCCTTAGTAAACCACGGCTCCCTTGCTCGACAACTTCCTCCCTGCCTGACAGGTACATACTTATCAAGGACACGCAGTAGCTGTTCCTTGAAAAAGCTCCACATTTCGATTGTACCCATCCCCTGCAGTTACCGTCCCCATCCTATACCTCCTAAATCTTGCCGAATAGCATCATAATTGCCTTTCCCCCAGCTATAATTCTTGCCTTGCGGTATATACCTATCCCTGCCCATTGCTAAAGTAAACATAACCGAGTTGTGATCACTATCACCAAAGTGCTCACCTACATCTAAATCTAACACCTGGCCGGGTTCATTACCCAGTACCAAATCCAATGTGGCCTCGCCCCTTGTTGGCCTGTCTACATACTGTGTCAGAAAACCCTCCTGCACACACTGCACAAAAACTGACCCATCTATAGTACTCGAACTATAGTATTTCCAGTCAATATTTGGAAAGTTAAAGTCCCCCATAACAACTACCCTGTTACTCTCGCTCCTGTCAAGAATAATCTTTGCAATCCTTTCCTCTACATCTCTGGGACTATTCGGAGGTCTATAGACAACTCCCAACAGGGTGACCTCTCCTCTACTGTTCCTAACCTCGGCCCATACTGCCTCAGTAGACGAGTCCTCAAGCGTCCTTTCTACCGCCGTAATACTTTCCTTGATTAACAATGCCACACCCCCCCCTCTTTTACCATCTTCTCTGTTCTTACAGAAACATCTAAATCCTGGAACCTGCAACAACCATTCCTGTCCCTGCTCTACCCATGTCTCCGAAATTGCCACAACATCGAGATCCCAGGTACCAACCCATGCTGCAAGCTCACCCACCTTATTCCGGATGCTCCTGGCGTTGAAGTAGACACACTTCAAACCAGCGTCCTGCTTGCCGGTGCCCTCTTTCGAACTTTTAACCCTATCCCTGACCTCACTACTCTCAGCATCCTGTACACTGGGGCTACAATTTAGGTTCCCATCCCCCTGCTGAATTAGTTTAAACCCCCCCGAAGAGCACTAGCAAATCTCCCTCCCAGGATATTGGTACCCCTCTGGTTCAGGTGAAGACCATCCTGTTTGTAGAGGTCCCACCTACCCCAGAATGAGCCCCAATTATCCAGGAAACCAAAACCCTCCCTCCTGCACCATCCCTGTAGCCACGTGTTCAACTCCTCTCTCTCCTTATTTCTCACTTCGCTAGCACGTGGCACGGGTAACAACCCAGAGATAACAACTCTGTTTGTTCTAGCTCTCAGCTTCCACCCTAGCTCCCTGAATTTCTGTCTCAAATCCCCATCTCTCTTCCTACCTATGTCGTTGGTACCTATGTGGACCACGACTTGGGGCTGCTCCCCCTCCCCCTTAAGGATCCCAAAAACACGATCAGAGACATCACGAACCCTGGCACCTGGGAGGCAACACACCAACCGTGAGTCTCTTTCGTTCCCACAGAACCTCCTGTCTGTTCCTCTAACTATGGAGTCCCCAATGACAAGTGCTCTGTTCCTCTTCTCCCTTCCCTTCTGAGCAACAGGGACAGACTCTGTGCCAGAGACCTGCGCCCTATTGCTTACCCCTGGTAAGTCGTCCCCCGCAACAGTATCCAAAACGGTATACTTGTTATAGAGGGGAACGACCACAGGGGATCCCTGCACTGCCTGCCGGTTCCCTCTCCCTCCTCTGACGGTAACCCATCTACTTTCTTCTTTTACCTGAGGTGTGACTACCTCCCTATAACTCCTCTCAATAACCTCCTCCGCCTCCCGAATGATCCGAAGTTCATCCAGCTCCAGCTCCAGGTCCCTAATGCGGCTCTCGAGGAGCTGGAGTTGGGTGCACTTCCCGCAGATGTAGTCAGCAGGGACACTAGAGGTGACCCTTTCCTCCCACATTCTGCAGGAGGAACATTCAACTGCCCTAGCCTCCATTCCCACTGAACTAACTTCCCAACTACTGAAAAATAAAAAAAATAAAAAACTTGTTAATTTAGCAATCCAACGGACAGAGCTTTTTTCCAACATCTGTCCTATATCTACCACCCCTCAATTTAAAGCTGTTCCCCTCGTGTTGGTCATCACCATCCGAGGAAAAAGACTCTCACTGTCCACCCTATCTAACCCTCTGACTATCTTATATGTCTCTATTAAGTCACCTCTCAGCCTTCTCCTCTCTAACGAAAACAACCTCAAGTCCCTGAGCCTTTCCTCGTAAGACCTTCCCTCCATACCAGGCAACATCCTAGTAAATCTCCTCTGAACCCTTCCCAAAGCTTCCACATCCTTCCTATAATGTGGTGACCAGAACTGCACGCAGTACTCCAGGAGCGGCCGCACCAGAGTTATGTACAGCTGCAGCATGACCTTGTGGCTCCGAAACTCAATCTCCCTACTGATAAAGGCTAGCACACCATATGCCTTCTTAACAGCCCTATTAACCTGGGTGGCAACTTTCAGGGATTTATGTACCTGGATGCCGAGATCTCTCTGTTCATCTACACTACCAAGAATCTTGCCATTAGCCCAGTACTCTGCATTCCTGTTACTCCTTCCAAAGTGAACCACCTCACACTTTTCCACATTAAACTCCATCTGCCACCTCTCAGCCCAGCTCTGCAGCTTATCTATGTCCCTCTGTATCCTATAACATCCTTCAGCACTATCCACAACTCCACCGACCTTGGTGACATTTGCAAATTTACTAACCCATCCTTCTACACCCTCTTCCAGGTCATTTATAAAAATGACAAACAGCAGTGGCTCCAAAACAGATCCTTGCGGTACATCACTAGTAACTGAACTCCAGGATGAACATTTGCCATCAACCACCACCCTCTGTCTTCTTTCAGCTAGCCAATTACTGATCCAAACCGCTAAATGACCTTCAATCCCATACTTCCTTATTTTCTGCAATAGCCTACCGTGGGGAACCTTATCAAACGCCTTACTGAAATCCATATACATCACATCAACCGCTTTACCCTCATCCACCTGTTTGGTCACCTTCTCAAAAAACTCAATAAGGTTTGTGAGGCATGACCTACCCTTCACAAAACCGTGTTGAATATCGCTAATCAACTTGTTCTTTTCAAGATGATTATAAACCCCATCTCTTATAACCTTTTCTAACATTTTACCCACAACCGAAGTAAGGCTCACAGGTCTATAATTACCAGGGTTGTCTCTACTCCCCTTCTTGAACAAGGGGACAACATTTGCTATCCTCCAGTCTTCCGGCACTATTCCTGTCGACAAAGACGACATAAAGATCAAGGACAAAGGCTCTGCAATCTCCTCCCTGGCTTCCCAGAGAATCCTAGGATAACTCCCATCTGGCCCAGGGGACTTATCTATTTTGACATTTTCCAATATTGATAACACCTCCTCCTTTTGAACCTCAATTCCATCTAGCCTGGTCGACTGAACCTGAGTATTCTCCTCGACAACATTGTCTTTCTCCAGTGTAAACACTGATGAAAAATATCTATTTAACGCTTCCCCTATCTCCTCTGATTCCACACACAACTTTCCACTACTATCCTTGATTGGCCCTAATCTTACTCTAGTCATTCTTTTGTTCCTGATATACCTATAGAAAGCCTTAGGGTTTTCCTTGATCCTATCCGCCAACGACTTTTCGTGTCCTCTCCTCGCTCTTCTTAACTTTCCCTTTAGGTCCTTCCTGGCTAACTTGTAACTCTCAAGTGCCCTAACTGAGCCTTCATGTCTCATCCTAACATAAGCCTTCTTCTTCCTCTTGACAAGTGCTTCAACTTCCTTAGTAAACCACGGTTCCCTTGCTCGACAACTTCCTCCCTGCCTGACAGGTACATACTTATCAAGGACACGCAGTAGCTGATCCTTGAAAAAGCTCCACATTTCGATTGTACCCATCCCCTGCAGTTTCCTTCCCCATCCTATACATCCTAAATCTTGCCAAATAGCATCATAATTGCCTTTCCCCCAGCTATAATTCTTGCCTTGCGGTATATACCTATCCCTGCCCATTGCTAAAGTAAACATAACCGAATTGTGATCACTATCACCAAAGTGCTCACCTACATCTAAATCTAACACCTGGCCGGGTTCATTACGAGTACCAAATCCAATGTGGCCTCGCCCCTTGTTGGCCTGTCTACATACTGTGTCAGAAAACCCTCCTGCACACACTGCACAAAAACTGACCCATCTATAGTACTCAAACTATAGTATTTCCAGTCAATATTTGGAAAGTTAAAGTCCCCCATAACAACTACCCTGTTACTCTCGCTCCTGTCGAGGATCATCTTTGCAATCCTTTCCTCTACAGCTCTGGAACTATTTGGAGGTCTATAGACAACTCCCTATAGACAACTCACCCACCTTCTTCCGGATGCTCCTGGCGTTGAAGTAGACACACTTCAAACCAGCGTCTTGCTTGCCGGTGCCCTCTTTCGAACTTTTAACCCTATCCCTGACCTCACTACTCTCAACATCCTGTACACTGGGACTACAATTTGGGCTCCTATCCCCCTGCTGAATTAGTTTAAACCCCCCCGAAGAGCACTAGCAAATCTCCCCCCAGGATATTGGTACCCCTCTGGTTCAGGTGAAGACCATCCTGTTTGTAGAGGTCCCACCTACCCCAGAATGAGCCCCAATTATTCAGGAAACCAAAACCCTCCCTCCTGTACTATCCCTATAGCCACGTGTTCAACTCCTCTCTCTCCTTATTTCTCACTTCGCTAGCACGTGGCTCGGGTAACAACCCAGAGATAACAACTCTGTTTGTTCTAGCTCTCAGCTTCCACCCTAGCTCCCTAAATTTCTGTCTCAAATCCCCATCTCTCTTCCTACCGATGTCGTTGGTACCTATGTGGACCACGACTTGGGGCTGCTCCCCCTCCCCCTTAAGGATCCCAAAAACACGATCAGAGACATCACGAACCCTGGCACCTGGGAGGCAACACACCAACCGTGAGTCTCTTTCGTTCCCACAGAACATCCAGTCTGTTCCTCTAACTATGGAGTCCCCAATGACAAGTGCTCTGTTCCTCTTCTCCCTTCCCTTCTGAGCAACAGGGACAGACTCTGTGCCAGAGACCTGTGCCCCATTGCTTACCCCTGGTAAGTCGTCCCCCGCAACAGTATCCAAAACTGTATACTTGGTATAGCGGGGAATGACCACAGGGGATCGCTGCACTGCCTGCCACTCAAGCTGTCACTCGAGAACAGACCCTTCACAAACCACCTTCAACTTACGCTGACCGCACTGCACGTATGCAAATCTCCCCGGAACAGCCAATCAGAAGCTCTGCTCTGCTGGCCTCTGCTGGATGCTTGCCTTCCGTCGAACTCCTCGAGTCACTTGTGCAGGTACACCTTCAACATACGCTGACTGCACTGCACGTATGCAAATCTCCCCGGAACAGCCAATCAGAAGCTCTGCTCTGCTGCCCTCTGCTGGATGGTGGGGGGGGGGAGGGTGCAGCTTTGCTTGTGGGGGAGGGAAGGGTACCGCCATGCTTGGGGGTGGGGGACGGGGGGCGGGGAAGTCTGCTGCCATACTCGGGGTTGGGGTGGTGGGGGGATGGGTGCCGCCATGCTTGGGGGAGATGGGGAGTGTGGGGAAGGGTGCCACCATGGTTAGGGACGGTGACGAGGGGGCTGGGGAAGGGTGCAGCCATGCTCGGGGGGGGAGGGAGGTGGGGAGTAGGGGGAAGGGTGCTGCCATGCTTAGGGGGGACGGGGACGAGGGGGCTGGGGAAGGGTGCAGCCATGCTCGGGGGGGGGAAGGAGGTGGGGAATAAGGGGAAGGGTGCCGCCATGCTTGGGAGGGGGGGCGAGTGGGGTGGGGAAGGGTGCAGC
Source organism: Scyliorhinus canicula (assembly GCF_902713615.1). Lineage (NCBI taxonomy): Eukaryota > Metazoa > Chordata > Chondrichthyes > Carcharhiniformes > Scyliorhinidae > Scyliorhinus > Scyliorhinus canicula. The sequence continues at coordinate 161,368,718 of NC_052152.1, forward strand.
CATGCTTGGTGGGGGGGGGGTGGGTGGGGAGATGGGAGTAGGGGGAAGGGTGCCGCCATGCTTGAGGGGGGGGAACGAGGGGGCTGGGAAAGGGTGCAGCCATGCTCGGGGTGGGGGAGGAAGGGGGTGAGAGGAAGGGTGCCACCATGGTCGGGTTGGGGTTCAGGGCAGGGGGCCTCCATGTTCCGGGGAGAGGGTTTCCGCGGGAGCAACATGCCAGTCGGCCTGCTGTGGCACACATGTATCCCATGGCACCAGGCTGTTGAGATGTCAATGCGCCATCCTTAAACATGTTGTATCCCCCCCCCCCCCGGTTTCCCCGCAGATCCTAATGTTTGGGCACCAGCCAGCAATGTTTGCTGCCGTGGGAGCCAGTGCCCTGCAGGTGGCCCTTTGGCAGCGTCGACGCAGGCAGCTCAAAGAAGCTGTGGCAGCGGCGGCTGCAGGAGAGGCAAGGGCTGCAGAGGGGCAGGTGGCACCCGCGCAGGCTGCAGTCCCACCCACCAGACAGGAGCAGGAGGAGGCGGAAGGGAACGATGACCACCACATCGATGGGGATGCACAGGACGAGGATACCGATCTTGATGGGGCACAGGGGGAGAAGAAGGAGCAGGTGGTGGTGCCAAGGCGCCAGAGACGCCCCATGAGACCTCGAGTGTACCGTCACCTCATGTCCTTCGAGGTCCTGCCGGACAGGGCATGCAGGAGGAGACTCACTATGTGTCGGGAAACTGTCGCCCATATCTGCCACCTCATAACTCACCTGGCACCACGTGGAATGGGGGGAGGACATGCTATCCCAGTGGCCGTAAGGGTGACGGTTGCCCTCAACTTCTACGCAACGGGGTCATTCCAGGCGCAGAGCGGGGACCTGTCCAGTATCTCCCAGGCATCAGTGCATCCAAGCAGTCACCGATTCCCTGAATGCCATCGCGGACCGGTACATCCAGTTCCCAGAGAACCGCACCCACCAGGGTGCCCGGGCAGCGGGATTCACCTCCGTGGCCAGGATACCAATACCAATAGTCCAGGGCGCGATTGATGGAATGCATGTCCCTATGCGTCCACCAACGGAAGACAGGGACGTGTTCATGAACAGAAAGGGGACCTACTCCATGAACATTCAGGTGGTCTGTGACCGCATGAAGATCATGCATGTGTGCGCCCAGTACCCCAGCTGTGTTCATGATGCCTTTATACTGGCACAATCTTTCATCCCCGCCATGTTTGAGGATCACCCCCCCCCCCCCCCCCCCCCCCGGCTGAGGGGCTGGTTGCTTGGCGATAGGGGTTACCCATTGCAGTCGGGGCTGATGATGCCTAAACGGAAGCTACAGACCAACGCAGCTTCACCGTGGTACCGACCTTTGACCCCAGCGCCACTCGGTCCCCTTCACAACACCTCAGCCACCAGACTTCGAGGTTTGGTGCAACAGTGACTTTAATCGTGACATTCACATACAAGTGCCCTAGCCTCTATAACTAAGCTGTGCCTGGCACCCATGCCAACTTACTACGTGTCGAACTTCTTTGCATTATAGGTCCTACCACTACGCTTGGCATTTCCCCAGACGGTACAGCAGGAGTGGAGGCAGACTTGTGCATCGCGCACCGTCAGCTCTGTTCTGGCGCCATGTCGACCGCGTTTCTCGCGGCGCCGCTGCTGGCCCCTTTTCGGAGCCTGAATCGATGCTGCCAGTGGCCCGTTCGCGCCGTCGTGAAATGCGACGGCATTCACGACGGCGCGGACATTCTGACGCGGCATCGGAGAATCCCGCCCATTAGCTTTGTTGTTTGGAGTCATGTATTTTCAAATCTATTTTGCAAATGTTTTGTGTGTTAAGAATTGGGGAAAATTAAGATTAAAAATGAAATTGGGATAAAATGAAAAGAGGAATAGATAAAGACAGCTGTCTGCGGGGGGTTTTGAAATGCAAATTACCAATGCGAAAATCAAGTATTTACCCATATGACTAGGGTAAAACAATGGGGTATAAATGAAAGAGGTAACTTCAAAGTGGAGAGATAAGGGGCAAGATTCTCCGCAAATGCGGAGAACCTTAAAGGCTGCCGTGGGACAGGCCGTGACCCACGGCTGCCTTTACGGCCACTTCCGGGGCCGATTCTCCCCCCGGGGCGGGGCTAGGAGCGTGGCCCCGTGCGTCACGGCGGCGCGGCCTTGACGACGGTCGTCAAGGCTGCATGTCAAGCGTCAAGCCGGCTGACGCGGCCGATGACGTCAGCCGCGCATGTGCAGTTGCCGTCTTTTCCCTCAGCTGCCCCGCAAGGCGTGGCGGCTTGTTCTTGTGGGGCGGCGGAGGGAAAATGGTGGGCACTGATTGCGGGACTATGCCCCCCTTGGCATGGCTGTGGTACTGCCGTGCCAATCGGGCCCCCAGATGCCCCAAACGGGCATCTGGCGCCCATTTCATGACGGCAGCGAGCAGGTGTGTTTGTTGCCGTGTTGAAACGAGCGTGAAGGCCTGGCCGCTCGGCCCATCGGCCTCGGAGAATCGCCGCTCGCCGTAAAAAACGGCGAGCGGTGATTCGTGGCGTGGGTCGGGCGTGGGGGGGGGGGGGGGAGAATAGCGGGAGGACGTGAAAAATGTCGGGAGGCTCTCCCGCTATTCTCCCACCCGGCGTGGGGGGCGGAGAATCGCGCCCAAGGGAACTGGCACTAATCTAATAACATCAAAGTGAAAGAATAATATATCCGTAGCACAGTAACTGAAGAAAGGGGCATAGTAGAGGTAGTTATCATCATAGCCATATCCAGCTGTAGAAACAGTCTCCCCTGAAAACAAGTTATCATTAAAATGGCTGCCGGTTAAAGTGAAAAACTCGAAGCGAGAAAATGACCCCTTTGCTGAAAATGAAGACGGTCTTTCCAACATGGACAAATAACCTGTATGTGGTAATTATCTGCTGGATTTAGTGCATAGAGTTACATAATATTTGATGTTTGAGAACAAAGGCTCACAAAGTTCAGCAAACGTAAGTACTTGGGAACAAAGGGATAACTTCATGTAATACTGCGTGTGTATAGCCATCAGTGTAGTTAAGTGTGCTGTTGTAGTGTATTATAGTCCTTCTTCTCATGTGTTTTTTCTTTTTTCAGTCGATAAATATTCTTTATTAATTGATCACAAAATGAATGGGCTATTCCTCCCTCATTTGGATATCTTTCCCCACTTTATATCACATTGAAAATATACACCACTGAGAACTGGTTTTCCAAGTTATCTTTCTGGGTTTTACGATATATTAACATTAGTGGGGTTCTTAACATGTGGTAGAAACCGCCAGTGGAGATGATTTGGCATAAACCATTGACCAGTACACCACCAAGATTGGAACATCTCTTCATAAAGTTTCAAGGTTATGACTGTGAGATTGGGTACCAGCCAGGTAATGTGATGATCACATTGAATACACTTAGCATATTGTCTAACCACTCAAAAACAGAAGATATATCTTTAGATCTTAAGAATGCATATGGAACCCTTTTCTTTATTAGTTGAAGTAGAGAATATAAGAGCAGGGAGATTTATGTTAGAGCTGTATAAATAATTTGTTAAGCCACAACCTGAATACTGTGTGCACTTCTTGTGGCTTCATTAGAGAAAGGATATAATTACACTAGAAAGGTTACAGAGGAGATTCATGAGGATGCTGCCAGGACTGGCAACATGTAGCTATGAGGAAAAATTGCATAGGCAGGGGCCCTCTTTTGTACAGAGGAGGCTGAAAGGAGATTTGATTGGGATGTACAAAATTGTGAGAGACCTGGATAGAGTTGATGGGAAGGGCCTATTTACCATACAAGAGAGGTCAGTAACCAGGAAGCATAAATTTAAAGTGAGTGGCAGAATGATTAGAGGGGAGGTGAGGAAAAAAACCTCATCCAGAGGGTGTGGGATGTGGAACTCACTGTCTGAAAAGTTATCAAAGGCCCAAACCCTTAATTCATTGAAAAAGTTTTTGGATATGCAATCAAATTGCCATAACTTGCAGGACTATGAACCAAATACTGGAAAGTGGGATCAGGCTGGATGTTTCGGAGGGCAGAGACACAAGGGATCAAGTGGCCTCTTTCTACACCATAACACTTTTCTGATTTATTGTATGTGTAAAATCTGATATTTCAACTAGTGTATTAATCAACATTTTTACCTAGGTGCCCTTATTTGCAAGATGAACAAATGATAAAACAGGTTCACCGTTTGACGCAATTTTATTCACAATTCTCTCATTCAACAAAGTATGACTCCAACTCAGAGCTGAGCTTTAGCTTTTACCCGCACTTAGTGAAGGAAACTGGCCAGGCTACAATCACTCGATGTGGATATCTTCCCTGGGCTTTGAAACCAAGTATTCTTCTTGCGATGGTTGTGCCTGGGGAACTCCGAGGTTATAGCTGAAGATCTGTTCCAAATGTTCCTTCCTTTATACGGGTCTGCTAGCATTGAGTTACGGGTATACGCCCACAACTGGCCAGAGTTCCATTGTCCCATCCAGACCTCAACTCATTAATTGGAAAAACAGGATACTCCTATTTATCAGGGCTATTCAATTAAGCTCATTGTCCTCTGAAACACCCTTGTCTGACCAACCATCAGCTTATTATGGAGTCTGATGGCTTCTTTTGTCTGTCCTTTGTCCTGCTGCAAAGTTGATCACCTGTGTCTGAAATGCGTTCCATATTCATAGCATGGTCTTGTACTTTTGTGTAAACACGAGTGGGTAATCACAAAGTCCATATAGCAATAATTAGTTATGTGTTCAGTTGAGTGCTCCTGCAGACGACTGGTATCAATTCAGCCTGGGACCTCACGTGAAGGTTTTTGTTCCTGGCCTATGTGTCTTCTCAGCCTAATTCCAGTACCACAGATTCTTTGGTTCTTTCTATCTAAAAGTTGACTTGACTTGAATGTTGAACTTGAAGACCTCCTAATTGGGCTGATACATTTTGCACAATGCAAATGCCAGCAGATACAAGATTAAACAGGGAAAGATTCCATATGATGGAAACTGTGGAAAACCATTACCAAAGGATGGCCTGATTCAATTCAGCGTATTCTGGAACACGCAAGTTCATTTTTGCCTTATCGGGGCAGTCTAGGCACCTCCCAAGAAGTTATTTCTAATGGTAGATATGTCATCATACTGGAATCTTTGTGACCTGATATTCTTCAACAACTTCATCACTTATACCTGGGCATCGATCAGATCAGAAAACTCACATGAGAGACATACTATTAGATGGAAATGATCAATGACTTTGACATCATCCTCGAGACGTGTGAGACATGTCAAGAGCATATGACAAGTCACCTCTTTATTGCCCATGGCACTAACCTCAATGTCACCATCGACTACTTTACCAAGTACCCCGTTATTCAATAATTGCACAATACTTCAAGTATCACTGTCACACACATCACTGTCACACACATTCTAAGTGTTATTTTCAGTTAGTTTACTATGTCAATGACATTGTTATGTACAATCGAGTGCAATTTATTTGTAAGCTATTTCAAGTTTTTGTGTGAGAAATGGAATAGCAATCACACTATTTCTCCTCATTACCCTCGATCTAATAGCCTAACTGAATAAATGATTTGCACAGTGAAATCTCAAATGTAGGCAGAGCAAGCAGGATCTACAGATTGGAGTATTACAACTGAAAGTAACACCTTTAAGTGTAACTATTCCATCAATGACAGAGCTCATGTTTGGAAGACCAGCACATACCAAACTATCGAAGGGGCTCTTGTTCATTGGCACTTTATGCCCAATCAATAGACTGGCATTTGGAAGGAGAGGGGTCATTTATTGCATTAGATCTTCTCCTCAGGAGCAATGTGGGTTCTTCCTGGTTTACCAACTAGTGGGTGGGTTGGGGGTGAGGGGAGCATGGTTGAGGGGGGGGGGGTAGAATAGAGTGGGGTGAGCCTGTGTCACTCAAACAAAATCCAGCCCTATGGCAGCACGGTAGCATGGTGGTTAGCATAAATGCTTCACAGCTCCGGGTCCCAGGTTCGGTTCCCGGCTGGGTCACTGTCTGTGCGGAGTCTGCACGTCCTCCCCCGTGTGTGCGTGGGTTTCCTCCGGGTGCTCCGGTTTCCTCCCACAGTCCAAAGATGTGCGGGTTAGGTGGATTGGCCATGCTAAATTGCCCGTAGTTTCCTAAAAAGTAAGGTTAAGGATGGGTTGTTGGGTTACGGGTATAGGGTGGATACATGGGTTTGAGTAGGGTGATCATTGCTCGGCACAACATCGAGGGCCGAAGGGCCTGTTCTGTGCTGTACTGTTCTATGTTCTATGTTTCTATGTTACTAGAGATATATTTAACTGCTCTCTGATACAAATCGTTGGACTGTTTCGACTCCTGTTGCTGGAAGTCTATTCTGTGAAATTTGTAAGCGTGATTGGATTGTGATTCGAAAGAGGTTATGTGATCGAATCAATACTCTGCTTAACATACATTGGAATCAATTTTTTTGTTTCTGCGCATGGTGTATTATATCCCATGAACAAAGCACATGATGCACAGAAAATAAGGATTGTTCCTTTATGGCTGTGTGATCCTCCCTACCAAGCTTTCTTCTCATTGCTGCACCTGTGGAATCCAACACATTTACATTCAAGAACAGGAAAACAATTTAAAGAAGTCCAAGGGATTAATTATAACCCCCTGTCCAGTGGAAATCTGTTGGGTGAGCAATTAAAGAATTTCACCGTCCCTCAGATCCTGACTATTCCCAACCTGTTTCGGACATGTTACAGTGAATGAGACACTTGGCTAGTGCAGGCCGCATAAATCTGATTCTTACTATGTCAACAGGACTCCAATGCTGGTTTAACTGGAGCCTGGACAAAGAAGGTGTTGAGGCCTTCCCACAAGACAGAGGCAGGTATGCAGATGGTCTGAAGACAGAAAGACCTTCTGTGCAGGAGATTTCCACTGTTTTCAGGGGTGGGAACAGCGGAGGGGGCGGACAATTGTGCCGGAGTCCCAAACCGGTTTTTATTCTGGCAGGATTTCACGTTGTGATTGTGCCTAATCTCCGCCAACGGCGGAATGGGAATCCCGACATTTGCATCAATTTAAATATTATCAGGACTTTAAGTTCTGATAGTAGCCCCCCCCCCCCCCCCCCCCCCCCCCCCCCCCCCCAAACCAGGTTAAATTGTCCATTTATGCCAGTGTGCCCTCACAACGTGCACTTGACAAGTAAAACCTGCACAGTGAGCATAGCCCCAAAGGCAGAGGGTCATCCCCGGGCAGTAACCTGGCACTATCCCCTGGCATTTCCCCAGCACTGAAGGGGGCAGTGCCTGGGTGGGGGTGTTGCATGGGGGTGGGGTTCTATGGGGGTGGTGGTCCTTCACTTTTTATTCATTTACATCGGAGACATCCCGATCTGATTGATCCCATCATGGGACCGACCCCTTTCATTTTTTTTGCCACAGTGGGAAAAACTTGCAGGCTGCCATCCGCTTTCCCCACCTGAGATGACACTTTGTCAAAACATGCCAAAATTCCACCCCATAAGTCTGAAACTTTTTTTTGCAGGACCAGTTGGGAATAAGAGTATTCCTCCAGGTCTCAGAATTAAACTCACAACCTCCCCAAACATACAATCCCACTTCCCCCTCCAATTATTGACCTGGAGAATGGCAGATGGTCGAAAATATCACGCATCCTGTGGTACATACCTCTAAAATCTGGTGTAAAAATTAAACAAACTACAAAATAAGTATGATTAATGTGGAATATTTGAATATTGCTACTGAATCTGTTTCAATCACTCTTTCAGATAGTCTATTCCAGATCATGGCAACTTGATACTTCAAAATCATGTTTGTTCATGTCGCCTCTGGTTCTTTTCCCAGCTCTAAAGAGTGCTTAGCAGATTCATTTCTTTTAAATAAACAGATTTGTTTAATACAAATTAATTCTTAATTGCATCAGATTTTGGTCCTGTTGAATTCACCAGGAAGTGTAACAATTTTCATAATCACTCTCGATTATCTCTCTTTTATTACAGAAACTGCTGTTACATCTTTCAAAGCTAAAATTAATCAATAGATGGTGCAAATACTTTACTGAAATTTGTATCGTTAAGAACAAGCTGCTGAGATCTGCCTCGCAGTCGTGGTGAATCTTCAGTTCAACAAAAGTTCATGTAAAGTTAATTTAACAAAGAGTCGTCATTAAATTAGCACTCCTGTTTCAATTTGAAATAAGAACTGGTCATCACTCCCACATTAAATCCCATACATTAGTACAAATTAAACTATTCATTGATTGCACAAACAGATAACTCACAACAAAGTGAAACACTCATTAGATGAGCCAAGGACATAAAAGATCAATCACTGTATTTTCAACCATAGATAGTTACCTGATTCAAGCTCAGCATTTAATGTAAAATCCTCATCCAAACCTAACATGGTTCATCGGGCAGCACGGTGGCGCAGTGGTTATAGCACTGCTGCCTCGTGGTGACGAGGCCCCAGGTTCGATCCCGGCTCTGGGTCACTGTCCATGTTGAGTTTGCATATTCTCCCCACAACCCAAAGGATGTGCAGGATAGGTGGATTGGCCAAGCTAAATTACCCCTTAATTGGAAAAAATGAATTGGATACTCTAAATTAAAAAGATATAAATATCATGGTTCCCAATAGTCTTTTTAATGTTCTGCTAACTAATTAAAAACAGTGCAATGTCAACTTTCACTCATTGACAAGTTTTGAAGAATTTAAAAAAGCACATTTTACATTCAATTTCTGATTACAGCAGGACTTAAATTTGAACCAAACCTGTTTTAAAAAAAATTAAAGTTATGTGCCGAGCACATAATCACTCTTTACAAATGGGAAAAGAACCAGAAGTGACACAAACAAACAATGGATTTGAAGCAGGGAGTTGCCACGATCTGGAATGCACCGTCTGAAAGAGTGGAAGCACATTCAACAGTAACATCCCAAAAGACAGTTAGGTAAATATTGAAGAAAGAATATCTACAGAGCTAAGGAGAAAGAACAAGCACAGAAACAATGGATTGAGTAGCCTCATTCTCCGCTGCATCATTCTATGATTCTAATCCATGACCTTTGATATTCTGTGGATAATTTACTCATTCACTGATTGCAGCAGAAATATGATAAAACATTACAATTACTGCTAAATAATTACAGGTTCCCAGTGGTTAAATTGCTAAATGTATTGCATGGCATAACAATGAACTAATACATCCCAAGTCCATCATGAATGTGTACTAAATTACTAGATCTTACTGGGGCTATATCCCTATGAAGCTTGAATAAATTTTGGAACATCAATGACAGTGCAATATTACGGGGCTTGTTAAAGAAATTAATTCAATGGAGCCAATGTGCATTTCTGAAACCATAGTTACGTCTTCTAAGTCTATTCTCTTGATCTTCAAGCCTGGTAGTGCAGCTCCAACAATACTCAAGAAGCTCGACACCTCCAGGGCAAAGAAGCCCGCTTGACTCCTACCCCTTCCAAATAAGTTCAAACCCTCCACCACTGACAAACTAGTAGCAGTGAGTACCATCTACAGGATGCACTACAGTAACTCACCAAGGTTTCTTAGACAGCACAGTCCAAATCCATGACCAGTACCATCTCGAAGGACAAGAGCAGCAGATAGCTAGGAACATCACCAACTGGATGTTCCCCTTCAAGTCACTCACCATCCTGACTTGGAAATATATCGCCGTTCCTACATTGTCAAAATCTTGGAACCCCCTCCCTAATGAAATGAAATGAAAATCGCTTATTGTCACAAGTAGGCTTCAAATGAAGTTACTGTGAAAAGCCCGCAGTCGACACATTCCGGCGCCTGTTTGGGGAGGCTGGTACGGGAACTGAACCCTGCTGCTGGGATGCCTTGGTCTGCTTTAAAAGCCAGCTATTGAGCCCCGTGTGCTAAACCAGCCCCGAACAACACTGTGTGTGTACCTACACCTCAAAGTCTTCAGGGGTTCAAGAAGGCAGCTCCCCACCACCTTCTCAAGAGCAAGTCGGGATGGGTAATAAATGTTGGCCTCACCAGCAATGCCTACAACATGTAAAATGAATGTTAAAAAATCCAGGATCCTCTGAATGTCAAAATTTTTTGATCTCTCACCATTTAGAAAAACATTCTAGCTTTCTATTTTTCCTGCCAAAGTTCACATCAATAATTATATGTAACTGCTCAAACAAGTCAGTTTAAAAGTGTAAAATTATCAACTGATGCAGAACATTAACGTTCAGCAACAAACTAAGTGTCAGAAAGACAGTTATTGGCCCCATAGTTTGTGGATATTTGAATTCTGCAAAGACTTTCTAGTTAATTAACTTTTATCGTTTTTCCTATAACAAGAGTTTTTTTATTGATTAGCTATTTATTCACTGTTAGAATCCTGCCCTTTTACCTGTTGCCATGGAATCCCATCCAGAAAGACATGATAAGTTTCTTCTCTCTGATAGCAATTAAGCGACCTTGTGAAATAAATGAGGGCATCCTCACTGCACTGCCAAATGGATGCAAAGCTGCATCGCAAAGTGTTTTCAAGTTCAGCATAATTGATACAAATTCAGCAGGCTTGGAAAGATCTCAAGGAGATGTAATTTAGAAAATTGGTTTATAAATAAAGGATGCTCTTCTGTGGCTGTGCTTTCATTACACTGTACAATTAACGCAAAAACTATCAAGAATGCAAAATGATATTACACTGCACGTTCCATCAGCCTGCTCAATGTAATTAGTATTGACAGTAAAGCAAAGTTGAAGAGCTAACTTTTTGTACACAATATTTATATGTTCATTTTCCATCGCATCATGCAACATTGTTAAGTACATGGTTGCACTGTAAGTATAATGGACATCATATCTGCACAGCTGTTCATAGGAAGAGATAAGAAATGTAATGGGTCGAGAGCCAGATTTCCAGGAGGCTGTACAGGAGTAACCAGTATAAGTAGAGCTAGCTATGGATGTATTGGAAAGGGAAGTAAAAGGAAGTCATACAATTGATAGCCATGCCTTCTCTGATAGAGCAATGAACAAGATAATAATAATCGCTTATGAAATGAAATTAAATGAAAATCGCTTATTGTGACAAGTAGGCTTCAAATGAAGTTACTGTGAAAAGCCCCTAGTCGCCACATTCCAACGCCTGTTCGGGGAGGCTGTTACGGGAATTGAACCGTGCTGCTGGCCTGCCTTGGTCTGCTTTCAAAGCCAGCGATTTAGCCCTGTCACAAGGAGGCTTCAATGAAGGAACTGTGAAAAGCCTGTAGTCGCCACATTCCGGTACCTCTTCGAGGAGGCCGGAACGGGAATTGAATCCGCGCTGCTGCCTTGTTCTGTATTACAAGCCAGCTGTTTAGCCCACTGTGCTAAACCAGCCCCAGATACAGATTGTGGGTGCGATCTATTCGACGAATAGGGACAGAGTCCCGTAGTGCGAGATTTGCCAGGTGTTTCCTGGCGGTCGGAGAACCAAGAAACACCCTGCTATCTAATGCCCATCCGGGTAGATTAGGGACCTCAGCAGGCAACTCCCCGAAGAGGCCACATTTAGCCCCATTTTCTGCACTGACGAGCTCCACTTGCCAGAGCTTGGCAAATCTTGGAGAAAATAATTTAATTCACAGGAACTTTGTTGACAATAGCTGAGTGAGTGGGCAAAGATCTAACAAAATGGAGCATAATGTGAACAAATGTGAAACCGTCCGTTTTTTTGCAGGAAGAATAAAAAAGAAGCTTATTATCTAAATGGTGGCAGATTGCAGAACTTTGACATACAGAGGGAACTGGATGCCCTGGTACATGAACCATAAAAGGCTAGTATGCAGGTACAACGAGTAGTTAGGAAAGCTAATAGAATGTTGTCACATATTGCCAGGTGAATTGAATATAAAAGTAGGAAGGTTATGCTTCAGTTGTACAGGACACTGGTAAGACCAGATCTAGAGTATTATGTACAATATTCATCTCCTTATTAAAAGAAAGGCATAAATACATTAAAAGCAGTTCAGAGAATGTTTACTTCACTAATACCTGGATTGAGCAAGTTGCCTTATGAGGAAAGGTTGGACAGGCTAGGCTTGTATCCATTAGAGTTTAGAGGAGAAAGAGGTGACTTGATTGAAAGAGATAAAATCCTGAGATGTCTTGACAAGGTGCATGTGGAGAGGATGCAGTTCTTGTGCAAGCTAGAAGAGCAGCACCTCATCTTCTGATTAGGCACCTTACAGGCTTCTAAATTCACCATTGAGTTAACCAACTTCAGACTATGAACTCTTTCCTCCATTTTGTTACCCCCCCCCCCCCCCCCAAAGTGCCAGTCTGTATCTTGCCCTCATGTTTTTGCAGAGTGCTGACCCTTTTTCTACTACTAGTATTCCCTGCTATTTTGCTCTAAGATAGTGATGATCTTTGTTCTGCTATTAACATGTACTCTGGCCCAATGCTTTAGTATTTAATACTATCATTCACACTCCCTTTGCCTTGCATTCTATGACATCTTAGCCACTTAATTCCACCCTCTCACCTATCTCTGACCTTCTATTTTGCTCCACCTTTACCTTCCTCCTTTTTCAACAACACAAAATTCATCGCATTTCTACCTATATCCAGATCCAAAGAGTCATATTGCACTTAAAACATTGGGTTGGATTCTTCCGCCCTGCCTGCCACAAGATTGGCACGGGTGGGACGCGGACCATGTAAATTTCCGGTCGCCGGGTGGGCGCGGCTGGAAAATCCCACCCAATTAACTGTTTCTCTCTTCACAGATGCTCCCATGCCTGCTGGGTTTTCTAGCATTTTTAGTTCTTATTTTCGAAAAACTTTATCAGGTTAATTGTGTCATTTATCATTGTGCTATTATGACTTCCGGTGGGCGGCACATAGAGGGGAAGTTGCATGTTAGGCGGCTTCTGCTTGAGGCGTGCTTTTAGAAGTTTTAAAGTCCGGTCCTGGGGCAATTTGCGAATTATTGAATGAAGGAATATACAAGGAAGGCAAAGGATGACGAAAGGATTCAGAAAACAGCCGTGAAGAAGGGAGGGAGTGAGTGTTCACCGTCGGGTGAGAGGGCCAGCCAGGGAGCTAGCAAGGTGGTGGAGGCTGGGCTGCCGTATGGGGCCGCACTGTTCACAACAGAGGGGATGACTGAGGTGATGCCTTTTGAGCTGGGGAAGCAGTTTGTGAAGCATATGGAGGCATTAAGGAAGGAGATGGTGGTGACTTTGAAGATGTTGGTGGAGGAGGAAGTTGCTCCGGTGAGGGTAGCTGTGGTGAAGATATCGGCCGAGCTGAGGGAGCAGAGCGAGAAGGTGAAGCGAGTGGAGGAGGCCATGTCGCAGTACAGCGATCAGCTCACCTCGATGGGGGATCAGCTGCAGAGGGTGGTTGAGGCCAATAAGGGGCTTCGAACAAAGCTGGAGGACCTGGGGAACCGCTGGAGGCTGCAAAATTTGAGGATTGTGGGCTTGCCAGAAGGGGGAGAGGACTCGAGGCCGACGGAGTACTTCGCCAAGATGTTGCCGAAATTTATTTTAAAAATAAATAAATTTAGTGTATCCAATTCATTTTTTCCAATTAAGGGGCAATTTAGCGTGGCCAATCCACCTACCCTACACATCTTTGGGTTGTGGGGGTGAAACCCACGCAAACACGGGGAGAACGTGCAAACTCCACGCGGATAGTGACCCAGAGCCAGGATCGAAACTGGGACCTCAGCGCCGTGAGGCAGCAGAGCTAACCCACTGTGCCACCGTGCTGCCCGATGTTGCCGGAATTGATGGGGGAGGATGAAGAGCCCTCCCAGTATGAACTGGACTGTGTCCATCGGTCGCTGGGGCCAAAGCCAAAGTTAAATGAGCCGCTAAGGGCAGTGATCATCTGCTTCCACAAGTACCACATGTTGAACTGGGTGAAGCAGAAGAAAGAGGTGTAGTGGGCTGGTGCTGGAGTTCGCATATACCAGGGATTGATGGTGGAGCTGGCAAAGAGGCGAGCGGCTTTTGGCCGTGTTAAGACGGCATTATGCAACAGGTGGGTGCGATTTGGTGTGTATCCAGCGAAGCTGAGGGTACCCCACAACGCCAGAGATTTAGATTTTGAGACAGTGGAGATGGCGGAGACGTTTGGGAGGACAGAAGGCCTGGGGCAGAAGTGAAGGCTGGGACTGAAGAGAGGTTGTGGACTGTAAATGGGGAGTTGGGAGAGTGTATAAGCATTTTAAATGTTTTGGAGTTTTTTTTGATCTACATTGTTCTTCATTTGCTTCACGCTGTTATAGAATTTAAGTTTTTTGATTGTCATTCTTTGTTGCGGCGGTTTTATGTTATTTTATTGAGGTGTTTGGGTTTGGTATTTTTTTTCCTGGGACGGGGCGGGAGGGGAGGCAAGGGAAAGCCTTGGGTAGGGACCCCACAACGGAGGTGAAGGGCTGCGGACATTGGAACCTGGCGAGCAGGGTTCGATGGGCCGAAGAGGTGTGAAAGGGGAGGGGGTGATCGATACTGGGTAAGGGTTTTTCGAGAGGAAGTGCAGGGGGGAATTCTGGGAGGGGGAGGGGGTTCAATGTTAACTTTGGATAGGGGTGTGTCAAGCTCATGGGGCAAGGCCCGGTGTTACAATAATGGTGGATAAAAAGGGGGCTTGGGCCGGTGAGAGACCCCTGATTAGCATAGTTACATGGAACGTGAGGGGGTTGGGTGGCCCAGTCAAGAGATCAAGGATGCTGGCGTATCTGAAAGGTTTGAAGGCTAATATGGTGATGCTGCCGGAGACTCACTTGAGGGTGAAGGACCAGGTGTGGCTTAGGGAGGGCTGGGTCAGCCAGGTGTTTCATTCGGGATTTGATGGTAGTGCTCAAGAAGTAGCGCTCCTGGTTTGCAAAAGAGTACGGTTCCAGATGGAGAAAGTGGTTGCAGGAGGCAGGTGTGTGATAGTGACAGGGGCATTGAGGGGGAGGCTGGTGGTGCTGGTAAGCGTATATGGTCCCAACTGGGATGATGTAGGATTTGTGAAGAAGGTATGTGGGGCAATCCCCGACTTGGATTCACACAAATTGATAGTGGGTGGGGACTGGAACCTGGTGCAGGAGCCGAAACTAGACAGGTCACAGTCGCGCTCGCTATTTCCCGTCGCGGGGGGCGAAGGAACTGGCTGGACTTATGGCGGAAATGGACTCTTGGAGGTTTCTGCACCCGGGGGAGTGGGAGTATTCTTTTTTCCCCTTGGTCCACAAGGTTTATTCGCGAATTGACTTCTTTGTGGTGGGGAAGGCGCTGTTGGCTCGAGTTAAGGGGTAGGAATACTCGGCAAATGTGATATCGGATTATGCGCCGCATTGAGTGGATATAGTGTTGGAGGGGGGGGGGGGCAGTGCAGAAGTCAGGGTGGAGATTAGATGTGGGGCTGTTGGGGGACGAAGGGTTCTGTGATAAGATTAGGAAAGTAATTGAGGACTATGTGAGGTTCAATTGTACGGGGCAGGTTTTGCAGGCGGTGGTTTGGGAAGCTCTAAAGGTGGTGGTGAGGGGGGAGGTGATCTCGTTGAAGGTAAAGGTGGATAAGGATGAGAGGGTGAAGTGCCAAAGGGTAATAGATGAGATGTTGGAGATAGATAGGAGTTATGCAGAAGATGGGGATCCAGCAATGTTGGAAAAAAGGAAGGAGTTACATGTGAGTTTTGACCGTCTGTCCACAAGGAAGGTGGGGCGCCAATTGAGGCGGGCAAGGGGAGCGGTTTACAAATATAGGGAGAAGGCAGAGTGCATGTTGGTAGGCCAACTTCGGAGGGAGGCAGGTGCGAGGGAAATTGTTCAGGTGTGGGATAGGGCAGGGTGGTTGGTGGTGGCTACAGATCAGATTAATAGGGCGTTTGAGGAGTTTTACGAGAGATTGTATAGGTCGAAGCCACTTTGGGGGGGGGGGGGGAATTGGGAGATGCAGGAATTCCTGGATGGTTTGTAATACCCGAAGTCGGGGGAAGGGGATAGGGACATATTGGATGGGGCGATAGCGGAGCAGGAAATAAAAGATGCATTTGGAAGGATGCAGTCGGGGAAGGATGCAGGGCCAGATGGGTTTCCAGTGGAGTATTACAAGAAATTTGAAGATAAGTTGGCGCCGCTAATTGCGGCGATGTTTGAGGAGGCGAGAGGGAAGGGGGTGTTGCCACAGACTTTGGGGCAGGCATCGATCTCCCTGTTGCTCAAGAAGGATAAGGAGCTGACAGAATGTGGGTCGTATTGGCCCACATCACTTTTCAATGTGGACGCAAAGGTTTGGCGAAGGTATTGGCGGGTAGGTTGGAGGAGTGCCTCCCGAAGATGATAGGTGAAGATCACACGGGGTTTGTGAAGGGGAGGCAGCTCTTTTTGAACATTAGGAGGGTATTGAATGTGGTTATGGCACCGCCGGAGGTGAGGGAGAGAGGAGGTTGTGGCATTGGACTCCGAGAAGGCGTTTGACCAAGTAGAGTGGAGGTATTTGATGACAGTTCTGGAGCGGTTTGCAATTTGACCATGATTTGTAGATTGGGTAAGGCTGCTGTATAGGGAGTCAAGAGCGAGTATCCACACAAATCACATGAATTTGGGATATTTTACTCTGCACCGTGGGACTAGGCAGGTATGTCCTATGTCCCCCCCTGTTCGCGCTTGCGATTGAGCTGTTGACCATTGCGTTGAGGAGTTCGGAGATGTGGAAAGGGATAGTGCAGGGGTGGGGTAGAGCATAGGGTACCTTTGTATGTGGACGACCTGCTGTTGTATGTATTGGAACCGAGTGGGTCGATGGGGGGCATATTGGAGTTGCTTCGAGTATTTGGGTCTTTTCAGGATATAAAATTAATTTAGAGAAAAGTGAATATTTTGTGGTGTCTCGACCAGGGGTGGGGGCAGGGGTGGCTACTATTCCGTAGGGCGGGGATTCATTATAGATATTTGGGGGTGCATGTGGCACGGGATTGTGGGGGAACTCTATAGGTATAACATTGCGAGTTTGGTGGCGAGGGTGAAAGCAGATCTGACAAGGTGGGATGGTCTCCCTCTGTCACTGGCAGGTCGGGTGCAGGTAATTAAAATGAACGTGTTGCCGCGAGTTTTGTTTATTTTTCAGGGCCTGATGATTTTTCTGCCAAAGGCATTTTACAAGGAGGTTGGAAAGACAATTGCCTCATTTATATGTGGGGGGTGGGGCGAGATGGCCAGGATGAGGAAGGTGCTGTTGCGTTGCAGAGAGGACGGCAGTCAGGGGGATTGGGCCTTCCGAATTTACTATATTATGACTGGGCGGTGAATGCGGAGAAGGTGAGGAGCTCGGTTAGAGGGGGGGAACTCCCTGTGGGTGAGAATGGAGGAGAGTCTGTGCAGGGGGTCGGGGCTGAGGGCGTTGGCAACATCCCCGTTCCCGATGGCCCCCGGGGAAATACTCCGGGAGTCCTGTAGTAGCAGCGACGTTGAAAATCTGGAGGCAGTTACGCCAGCACTTTAGGCTGGGGCGGGGTGAAGGGAAATCTGATTTGGGGGAATCACAGATTTGAGCCTGGTAAGTGGGATGGGAGTTTTCAGAGATTGGAGGAGAAGGGAGTCAGGGCACTAAAGGATTTGTTTCTGGGGGGGCCAGTTTGTGGAACTGAAGGAGCTAGAATAATAATAATTGCTTATTGTCATAAGTAGGCTTCAATGAAGTTATTGTGAAAAGCCCCTAGTTGCCACATTCCGGCGCCTGTTCGGGGAGGCTGGTACGGGAATAGAACCCGCGCTGCTGGCCTTGTTCTATACTATAAGCCTGCTATTTAGCCAACTGTGCTAAACCAGCCCCTCGAGGCAAAATATGGGTTGGGGCAGGGGGAAATGTTTAGGTATATACAGGCCCGAGATTTCGCTAAGAACGGGATACAGAGCTTTCCGGTGGCGCCGGCCTCCACAGTGTTGGAGGAGGTGCTGACGACAGGGGGAATGGAAAAGGGGGTGGTGTCAGTGATTTTTGGGGTGATTCTGGGAGAAGAGAATGCACCGTTGGATGGGTTTAAGACAAAGTTGGAGGAGGAGTTGGGAGCGGGCATGGAGGACGGGTTGTGGTGTGAGGTGCTCCGGAGGTGAATGCCTCAATTTGGAGCGCAAGGTTGGGGCTGATGCAGCTGAAGGTGGTGTATAGAGCGCACCTCACAAACGCCAAGGTGAGACAACTATTTGAGGGGGTAAAGGACGTTTGTGAGCGTTGCAGGGGGCCCTGCAAACCACGGTCATATGTTTTGTTCCTGTCCAAAGCTGGAAGGGTATTGGAGGCAGGTTTTCAGAGTAATTTTGAAGGTGGTACATGTGAGGTTTGAGCCGGGTCCTCTGGAGGCCATATTCGGGGTATCGGATCAGCCGGGGTTGGAAGTGGGTGCGGAGACAGATGTTTTAGCCTTCGCCTCGCTGATCACGCAAAGGCGGATCTTGTTGGGGTGGAGGTCAGTCTCTCCACTCTATGCCCTGGCGTGGCGGGGGGGATCTGTTGGAGTTTTTAATACTCGAGAAGGTGAAGTTTGAGTTGAGGGGAAGGATGGAAGGGTTCCACAATTCATGGGCTTTGTTCATTATGCACTTTCAGGAATTGGATGACATTGAACATTAGGGGTGGGAGGGGGTGGGGCTGGGTTGGACTGTGTATGTTGTTGATGACTATGTATGGGTGGATGGTGGATTCCTGAATCCTTTTCTTTGATGTTTGTATTTAAAATGTTGAAGGTTTTTTGGGGGTTGGTGGGAGGGAGGAATTGTTGGCCAGGAGTTTGACATTGTATTTGTTACCGTTGATTGTTTCTTGGTGGGTGTAAATTTGGATGAAAATGTGAAAAAGGAGAATAAATATAGTTTAAAAAAACATCATTATGTTATTACATTACGTGCGATTCTCCACCCAATCACGGTTCGCAATTCCAGTGTTGGCCGACTGAAAAGTACACTGGTGGCACAGTGGTTAGCACTGCTGCCTCACAGCACCAGGACCCGGGTTAGATTTCGGCCTTGGGTGACAGTCTCTGTGGAGTTTGCATATTCTCCCCGTGTCTGCATGGGTTTCCTCTGGGTGCTCCGGTTTCCTCCTACAGTCCAAAGATGTACAGGTTAGGTGGATAGGACATGCTAAAGGGTTAGTTGGGGTTACGGAGATAGGGCGGGGGAGTGGACCTCGGCAACTCGTTCTTACAGTGGGTCAGTGCAGACTTGATGGTCCGAATGGCCTCCTTCTGCACTGTAGGGATTCTATGATTCAATTGTATTAAGGTATGAAAAGGAGTGAGAGAACTTACAAGTACATCAAAGCGAGTGAGTGATCTAAAAGCAGTTTCATAGAATGTAGTTAGACTATATAAAAGGTTTTCAGTGAGATAATGCAAAAATATAACAAGTCAAAGAATGTGAAAATCATAAGGGAAGCAAGTAAGTGAAAATACAAAGGAGAGATCCAACCATCCACAAAAACCATGAAAGAAGATGGGAAAAGAAAAATAACCTGGAAATTAAGTAGTTATAACATTTGAACAGAAATTGCAAATCAGTAGTGCTCGCTCTTTCATAATTTTCCTCCTGGAAAATCATTAAATTCTTTTTTATGGACAGAAACTTTGGGGAACAAGAAACCACTGTTCTTTTTCTGTGGCACAGGTCACCAGAGGACATTGTTGATGATATGCAGAAGGCTGCACTAACACTTATATCACATCAACTTCAGAATGTGCAACTGGTTTGTGACCATAGGCATAGCATTAAGTTTATGAAATTTCAGTGCTCTACAGCAATCATGATGCTTTCCTTTTACAGCAATCTATGGTTATTTAAGTGAGAAGAACATCTGGACAGATAACCTCCTTGGGCACCAAAGCATAAAGTTTGCTTAAAACGGCCACAAAGCACAAAATTTAAGAAAATGCACACAGAAAGCAGGGTTATGATCAAAAGTACATTGAAGTTTGAATGAAGAAAGGCTGACATATTGCTTCCAGTTGTTTCAAAGTTCATGGTGGCCTGTTTCCTGTTGCACAACTTCACCATCAAAGATGAACCAGCGGAAAACAATTGCCCATGACCAAGCATTTACAGGCAATAGTGAGACTGAACCAGAAGATAAACATATCTTCTGGGCAGCACGGTAGCATAGTGGTTTGCATTGTGACTTCACAGCGCCGGGGTCCCAGGTTTGTTTCCTTGCTGGGTCACTGTCTGTGCGGAGTCTGCACGTTCTCCCCGTGTCTGCGTGGATTTCCTCCGGGTGCTCTGGTTTCCTCCCACAGTCCAAAGACATGCAGGTTAGGTGGATTGGCCTTGCTAAAACTGCCTTTAGTGTCCAAAAAAGGACTCGATGGGCCGAATGGCCTGCTTATGCACTCTATGTTCTATATAGAACTACAGTTTGCCAACTCATTTGATTGTCCAGTATGAGACATGAAAACAGTGGACAATGAGGAGATTAGCGATAACATCTTTAATCTGGATTCTTCCTCCCCCCCCCCACCCCACTTTGCCTCTGCTGACACTACTATCGGCCATCTTTCTTTAGTCCTCAGATGACAGTGGCAGTGGGAAGGGAGCATATTAGGTCCAAAGTCTCTGGTGAATTTACCTGGATTATATATGAGTTTCCATATACTCCCCTGCTACGTGGAATGTGATGATAGACTATCAGAAGTGTTAATAATGGTCCTGCTATTTCCCCAGTGGAGGGAAAGTACATTATGAAGGCCTCCTTTCTCTTTAACCTGGTTACTGAACGACAGTGATCTCTGCTGATTTCCTGATCCTCGGGCATTTATACTCCTTTAAATACTCAGCTGCCACTTTTGGTGCTCCACTGCAAGAATTTTACAGCCAAACCGGTGGCTCCCCCTGAGCAGTAAAAATCATATTGAGAGTTTTCTGCGCATCTTTACTGACACCCAATTTTGAGGTATTCATTGAGGTTGGTTTCGAATTGGAGCTCATTGTGACAGAATGCGAGAAGCCCCATGAAAATTCAAAACTGCAACATTTAAACATATGCGATGAGGTCCTGTGTCTGGGTTGAGGAACAAAGTAGCAATTAGGCTGGCCACTGCAGTGCACAGAGGAGGAGGAGGAGGGTTCGTAACCATACCCACCCAGGATATTCAGAGGGCAATATTCCTACCTCCACATCAGCCCAACTGCAGTATCTCAACTGACTTAATTTAACAACGAGGCACTCACTGAAGTGCGCCACCTCTTCTAAACAGACCTGCAACCACATGGCAGGACAGTGCAGATAGTGCTGTAAAAGTCACAATGGCCCTTAATTTCTATATGCCAGAATCCTTCTTGGTTGATGCCAGCTACATCGGCAGCATCTCTTATTTGCTATGCATTGCGACATCAGTTACATATGGGAGGAGGAGGTGACGTAGTGATATTTTCACGGGACCAGTAATCCAGAGACTCAGGGTAATGCTTTGGGAGACAGGGTTCAAATCCCACCACGGTAGATGATGAAATTTGAATTCAATAAAATATGGAATTAAAAGTCTAACGATGTTCGTGAAACCATTGTCGAACGTCGTAAAAGTCCATCTGGTTCACTAATATTCCTTTGGGGAAGGAAATCTGCCATCCTTACCTGGTCTCACCTACATGTTTACTCTTAATGCCCTCTGAAATGGCCTAGCAAGGGTAATTAGGGATTGCCAGTGACGCCAACATTCCATCAAATGAATAAAAAAAACACAGAGGGCATCACTATCTCCTTATAAGCATAGGAAATCAGGATTGGATTTTGTTTATTGTCACATGTACCGAGGTACAGTGAAAAGTATTTTTCTTCGTGCAGCTCAAACAGATTATTTAGTACATGAGAAAAACAACATAATAGGGCAACACAAGGTACACAGTGTAAATTCATAGACACAGAGATCGGGTGAAGCATACAGTAGTGTAGTATTAGTCAGATCAGTCCATAAGAGGGTTGTTTCGGAGTCTGGTAACAGCAAGGAAGAAACTAGTTTTGAATCTATTTGTGTGAGTTTTCAGATTTTTGTATCTCCTGCCCAATGGGAGAAGTTGAATGAGTGAGTAAGTCGGGTGGGAGGGGTCTTTCATTATGCTGCCCGCTTTCCCAAGGCATCGGGAGGCGTCAATGGATGGGAGGTGGGTTTGTGTGATGGACTGGCCGGTGTTCACGACTCTCTGTAGTTTCTTGTGGTCTTGAGCCGAGAAGTTGCCATACTAGGCTGTGATGCAGGCAGATAGGATGCTTTCTATGGTGCACCTGTAAAAGTTGGTAAGAGTCAATTTGGACATGCCGAATTTCCTTAGTTTCCTAAGGATGTACAGGTGATGTTGTACTTTCTTGGTTGGAGTGTTGACATGGGTGGACCAGGACAGGTTTTGGTGATGTGCACACCTAGGAATTTGAAGCAGTCAACCATCTCCACCTCGGTGCTGTTGATGTAGACAGGGGTGTGTGTAGTTTGCTTCCTGAAGTCAGTGACCCGCTCTTTAGTTTTGCTGGCATTGAGGGAGAGGTTGTTATCGTTACACCACTCCACTAGGTTCTTTATCTTCCTCCTATATTCTGACTTATCATTGTTCAAGATCCGACCCACTACAATCGTGTCATCAGCAAACTTGTAGATGGAGTTGGAGCCAGATTTAGTCACACAGTTGAGCGTGTATAGGGAGTATAGTAGGGGGCTAAATATGCAGCCTTGCGGGGCCCTAGTATTGAGGACTATCGTGGAGGAGGTGTTGTTTATTCTTACAGATTATGGTCTATGGGTCAGAAAGTCGAGGATCCAGTTGCAGAGTGAAGAGCCAAGTCCTAGGTTTTGGAGCTTTGATATGAGCTTGGCTGGGATTATGGTGTTAAAGGCGGAGCTGTAATCAATAAATAGTGGTCTGTTGTAGGAGTCCTTGTTGTCGAGATTCTCCAGGGATAAGTGTAGGACCAGGGAGATGGCTTCTGCTGTGGACCGGTTGCGGCGGTATGCAAATTGCAGTGGATCTAGGCATTCTGGGAGTATGGAGTTGATGCGCTTCATGACCAACCTCTTCATTATAATCGGTGTCAGGGACACCGGACAGTAGTCATTGAGGCACATTGTCTGGTTCTTCTTTGGCACCGGTATGATGGTGGTCTTCTTGAAGCAGGTGGGGACCTCAGAACGGAGTAGGGAGAGGTTGAAGATATCCGTGAACACATTTGTAGGGACATGTTTTTTTTTACCAGGGTAGCAGGATTCTCAATGGTGCAGGAATATATCAAATGCATGCACGTGGCTCTGTGGGTGTCAATGGGGAACTGAACCAAAACTGCAAAGGGTCCTACTCCCTGAACATATAGCTGGTGTGTGACCTAGTGCGAGACCAGCTGACCTGTTTTCATCCATCACTAGCCAACCATCCTTGAGCTTCCACATAAAGCCAGAGGGTGGCAGTCTTGTGACAAGAACAACCTGTTCTACACTTGCCTCATGACTCCCTTCCGTCACCTTACCACACATGAGCAGCACTGCTGCAATTAGAGCCAAGGTGCAACCAGAAACATCGTGGAGTCAACCACTGGAATTCTCAGCTCGGGAGGAGATGTCCAGTATGCATCAAATCATGTCTCTCAGCTGTGTTCTGCTGCTTCCTCCACACCTTACCATCCTGAGCGCACAGCCCTTGTCACCAGGCCTTCAGTAAGGGGGAGGAGGTATCCAGGACATCATCACTTCAGATGGGCTGTTCGTGCGCACCCTGAAATAAAAGACAGCACAAAAAAAGAATTGTTCAATTTGAACTTTATCCAATATTTATTCAGAAAATAAAGGTAGTTTTCAGGATGTATATTTGTACTGGTAAACATGAGAAATTAGGTATAGTTTAAGTGTGTTTTTTATTTAGGGGAAAAAAGATTTAGATTCATGTTGGACAAAGCTGTTTGTATGTCTGAGGGTTGGTTCAGTTCCAACTTGTCTCTGTTGTGCTTAGAAAGGGCTACAACATGTAGTGTGCTGCTTAGGAACTGGGGCCTTGTAAGGTAGAAAAGCTTTTAAGTTTTAGTTTAATTAATTTGATCGCATTTGGAGATAGGTAGTGAGAGAGAAGGCAGCTCTCACAGCCCTGCTGGAAGCAATTGGTTTTAGAAAGCTAAAAAAGGATCACCTCTCTCAGCCTAGCTAGAATAAAATCCATTCTATGGACTAACAGTTAAGAAAACAGATGCTGGACACAAAGTCAAGCTCGTCAAGGAAACTAGAGCAATGACGAGAAGTTTCCAAGAAGCTTAGAGTTAAAGGAACAGAGGAAATTGGGAACCAGAACAAATTACTGTTCAGTAAAGTCACAGAAAGTTAAAAAGGCATTGGAATGTTGTCAGGAAAGAGTTAATGTTCCCTCGTACTAAACTTAGAATTGGACCTTTAATTGTATCATGGAACACACTCATTGTTTGATATATTGCACATATATGTAAAGGGAATACAGGTGGCACTGTGGAGTTGGAAGAGAAGTGATTTTAGAGCGCAATAAAATTGGAGTTGAAGAAATCAAGACTTGCTTTCTAGTTCTTGTTACAGAGATACCATCAGAGCTTACAGTGGTAGTAGAGAATGGTTTTTGATAGTAAGTAACGAAATACTGTATTCTGAATTGTAATCAGAAGAGTGATTTAGATAAACTTGGGAAACTAATGGCTGAATACAAGTGTAGAGTGTCGGGGTATGATTACCCACCATTGTTTGATGAGTGTCAATCCTATGACCACTGGAAGAATGAAGTTACCATGTGGACATGGGTTACGTCATTGCCCAAGAAAAAACAAGGAATGGCCTTGGCACTTACGCTGCCATACAGAAGCAAAACAAGAAGCAAAGTATTGTCACAATTGGATTTGGATCAGTTGGACTCGGATGAATGTTGGAACTTTCATGGATAATATTTTCCAAAAGGATGATTTATTAACTGCTTATGAGACTTGATCAGATTTTTAAAGATTTAGAAAGTCTGAGGATATTCCATAGAAGAGCATATAATGGAATTCAGAAGACTATATACTAGGCTGCAAAGATTCTGTCTAGAAATTCCCCAATCAGTATTGGCATTTAAATTATTGGACTGTTCAAAGTTACAAATATGGATAGGCTTCTTTGATGAGAGTTAAATTTGCAGAAAGACACTCTGTTGGAACAAATGTCAGATACTCCAAAAAGGTTCCTGGGAAAACATTCCTTCCTGGCAACATTCGTGACACAAATTGGCTGATCGGCGATATGACAGACTTTGGAAGACACAATGTTAATGGAATGGCGAGGTGGTCTAGAAACAGGCTGCAAAATCGATACAAAAAGAAATTTCAAACTAAAAAGAAATGGGGACAGAAACGACTTTAGCAATTATAGCAGGAGGAATGGATTGGGCAATTTCAGAAACATATACGCCAGAAATTCCCAGGGTATAGTCAATTGGTGTTTTAGGTGTAATTCGCAATTCCATTATGCAATAAACTGTCCTAAGAAATATAATAGAGTGTTTGAAACCAAACATGAGACGAAAGACTCTGAAGAATGAGAGGGAGATATTGACCACAGGGAAGGCATTGTCTTGGTAATGAGAAGTTTCAGTCCAGTGATGAATGTGCTGGTCGCAAAGTCCTTCAATTGTGCCGTATTAGACAGCGGATGTACATCTACAGTAGGTGGAATAGACTGGTTGAAATGTTACCTGGACTCTTTAAGTGACAAAGATCGGAACGAGGTTAAGGAATTTGGAAGTTCCACAATTTTCAGATTTGGGAATAATACCCTCAAATCGCTGAAAAGAGTAGTGATACTTTGTAAAATCACCGGAAGGAATCATTTTATTAGAACAGATGTCGTATCCAGTGAAATACCTTTTACTATTGAGCCAGTCATCACTGAATGAAGCACATACAAAACTTGACACGGAAAATAACGGCATCATATTTGGAAAAACTGTGGACTTACAATTTACACATTCTGGACACGATAGTAGTCCGTTAATAAACCCTAACTTTTCTTGTAATAAAATAAGGAAGTACTGTTAACACCAGAGAACAGGAGTCTAGAAGACAAAACATTGATTGTGTTAATGACAATTTACCCATCCGTCTTCCCAAAGATTAAAAAGTTTGCTCAGGAATGTGGGGATAACAGATGGAGAATATACCAAACTTATAAAACAGATAAGTGACATATGTGATATATGTAAGAAATGTAGAAGAACATCATCACGGCCCATAGTCAATATGTTCTGAGTGAGAAATTTTAATGAAGTTGTAGTTATGGATCTTTAGGTGTGGGATAAAGAAAAGAACATTTTCATTTTACACTCTGTAGACTTGGTAACTAGGTTTAGACAGCCGATGATTATACGCAGTGAAGAACATGAAGTAATTGTGGAACACATAATGGAAAAATGGATAGGGACCAGACTGGGCCACCGGCAAAGTTCCTCACTGATAATGGGGGGGAATTTGCTAATAATGAATTTTTGAATATGCCTGAGAACATGAACATAATAGTTATGAGTGCAGCTGCAGAAAGCACATTTAGCAACTGTGTGTGCGAGATCAATCATACTGTGATTAAAGAAATGCTTCGTTAAAGTTTGGTAGATAGGCCAAGTTGTAAATTAACTAAGCTTCAGTATAGAACCCATAGAATCGCTATAATGCAGAAAGAGGCCATTCGGCTCATTAAGTCTGCACCGACCCTTCAAAAGAGCACCTATCCTGATAACCACGTAACAACCTATCCCTATAACCCTATAGCACCAACTAACCTGAACATCTTTGGACAGTAAAGGGTAATTTAGCATGGCCAATCCACCTAATCTGCGCATCTTTAGACTGTGGGAGGAAACCGGAGCACCAGGAGAAAATCCACACAGATACGGGGAGAACATGCAAAAATAGACGAATGGAACGATCCAGGAAAGGTTACCTGTACAGGTGGAAAAATAATAATTTTGCAGCATGGAAACTAGATTGTTCAGTTACACTCATCAAGATTAGTGGGCGCAGATTACAAGTTTGCAGATATAAAAGGAGTTGGTGGAAGGTGCTGAGGAGCCAGGTACTTCTCATACACATACCTTACAGAATTATGAGGATCAGATCGTGAAAATTGACAGATTATCTGAAGAGGTACGTAGTAATTCTGATGAACCGGATGAGGCTATTTGGCACAAAGGACAACTACCACTAAAGTGACATACCTGCCAGAAATGGACAGTCAGTGGAAGGACGCAACTAGAATTGGCAGGCCACCAGAAAATATAAAAACTGGTTGAATGTATAAGATAAAGGGAAGCAGTTTAGGCCTATGGGTTGCGAACATTAAGTACAAAAATGGAGAGCACAGAAACGTAGTGTCAGTTTGGACAGTAGGTCTGGCAGTGAACATGCCCATCCGAAGAGATCAAGAATTGTTGAAAGAATGTCTGATACTGTAATAGGAGGGGCACATCAAGCCGCCGCAGTCTGAAATGAGACGCAAGGGAGTAGCTTAAAAAGGTCAAGAAATATGATACAGACTAGGAATGCTACAAGAAACAGAAGCTCATATGACCTATTTTAAGAAGGGCAAATAAGGTATATTTATTGTAGAAAGGAACATATATATATTTGTATCAAGGTGATTTATGTCAACCATAAAAATGATTATTTTTTCCTGAAGAGGGGAATCTGTTAGGAAAGTGTTCATGATAATGTTCCCCAGTGATTAGATTAATATTGGAGCTTTAATTATTTAATAGCCTACACTTATTGTTTGAAAGAGTGCACATATATATATATATATAAAAAGGATACAATTGGCACTGTGAATTTGGAGACGTAATTACAGAACTCGATAAAATTGGAGTAGAGTAAGTCAAGACTTGCTTTGCAGTTTGTATTACAGAGGTATATGCTGAACAATAGTTAGAGGCCAGAGAGATATCTGTAGCAGTGCCAAGGTTTGTGAGAGATTACTACAGTTTGGAAGATATTATTTGAAACAATTATGGAAATCGGTGGCTGGTCCTCAGAGTTTGTGTGAAAGCCTTAAAGACAAAGGGAACTTGAAGGGAGAGGTGTAAAACCTGAGAGTGAAATCTTGATGGAAGCAGCAGAGGGAAAGCATAGTTTAAAAGAAGATTTGAAAATGTAACTTTTGAAAGTGGAATTTGAAATCGCTCATGTGGAAGCCAGAGTTCAGTGAAAGAAGGTGGCTCACTAATAAAAGTAATTTGAGGCGATTTTGAGGAGAAATACACTGACGTTCATTTGGGTTCAGAGAAGAAGTTGTCTTACTTGTCATCTTGTGTGCTCAAAAGGAACATTGTAAGTTTATGTGATCGTTGTAGCTTAAGATATATTTTGTAATCTGTGTTAATCTTAAAATCTGTGTGTAATTGTTAAAACCAGGGGCTGGTTTAGCACATGGCTTAATTGCTGGCTTTTAAAGCAGACCAAGGCAGGCCCGCAGCATGGTTCAATTCCCAGCCTACCCGAACAGGTGCTGGAATGTGGCGACTAGGGGCTTTTCACAGTAACTTCATTTGAAGCCAACTTGTGACAATAAGCGATTTTTATTTCATTTCGGTTCATTTTCATTTAATTTTCAAATATGGGGGGAGAAAAGGAGTATTGTATAATAATCTAAATTTTCATATTTAATAAATGTTTTTTCCTGTTGTCAAAACTAATTAGCTGCCATGTGACTTTATTCCTCCACGTTTTATTTTTAGAAAGTAAAGTTACGTCTTTTGAGCCAGGGTTCCATTCTGGGATCTTCCAGTCCAGTAGCAACATCAACTGGGATCGTAATAACTTGCAATTAATCACCCTTGTGCACTCCCTGCCTGGCCTGCTGGAGACTTTGCCTCTCCTAGTGCCCCCATATCCGATATGTTAGTGCCTGAAACATGGTTGGTGGAAGGCTGCTGGATTTTGTGTGGGATGCTGCAGACGTAGCATGATACCTTCGAGCAGCTCTGGGCTTTGAGGGTCCAGCTTTGAATGGCAACACCTTGGCATGGATGATACTCGTCTTGATTGGCTGGCTGACAGACAAAAGCAGTGGCAGTGATGGGCACATGAATGGTGTAGAAGGGACTTTAGTTGGTAGATTAGCTGCCTTAATACTCTGTATTCATTTTAACGGCCTGCTTGACTATATTTCAAGAAAATAGGCACTTGGCAAAGCATGATGAATATTTAGCCTTATTATTAGTCAAGAGGTTCTGTATGAAACAGTCAGAAGGTCATACAATGTAAACAAGCATACAGCTGCACACTGTTTTGCTGACAGCAGACAATTATTATTTTTCTTAGGCGAAGAACTCAAGCCCTGTTATTAAACTCTAACTCCGTCCTGCTCGTTTTTCTGTCTTTTTGCTAATCTAAAGAATGCATATTGTCCTAGATATTGCTTACTGTAACATATAAATTGCTTGCCTTACCTCTGTAGAAGGGGGACATTTGGAATGATTTTGGTCTATCTAATCCTCCCACAAACTTTGTGTTAAATAAAGGACCTTTCGCGAAAACTAGTGCTGACTATTATTTTCTTCAACAAATGGTGTCATACTGATGGAACAGTAGGTTTGTGCATCATCTAATCATTCGTACTTACCTGTGGCAGTGCCTCAGCAATCCTAGTAATCAGCACGAGCACAGATTGCTGGAGTACAGTTAGATCCTGCAAGCCCCTTTGAGCACTGGTCCCTGCAGCCATGTTGGCAGGAGTCTGAGCCTGCCTTGCACCAAGCTGCTCAACAGGCATCTCTCTCCTGATCTCAGTCTGTGTTTCCACTGCTGCACTCAGATGGTCTGTGGTTTCTGTTTCTGCTGCAATGGCAGCTGAGACATCAGCCAATAGACAGCACATCATGGCTGGGCCTGCAAGTCCTGCCGTGGACTTCACTATCATCGCTGCTACAAAGCTTGTGCTCCAAGCTCGGTGCGAGAAGGGTAAAGTCAGAGAAGTGTTTGTAAGTGAAGGGGATAGGAAAATGGTTAGTAAGGGAGAGAGGGACAATGCATTGCAACATTGAAAAAGGAGTGGGAAGGTGAAGAATATGTAGCAGTGAGAGGGGAATTGATGGCAGTAAAGAAATGTTGGAGAATCAGCCTTGAAAGACACAAATTATGAGATATTCTTAAAGGTACCTAACAGTATGAGAAAGTAAAATCTTCAATTCAAACTGAAGTGTAAGTAGGGTAAAGAGTTACATTGATAAATTCAAATGGTAAAAGACAGATTTTGAACTGATACTAGCAAAAGCTACTTTTCACAAGGAGTGAGCAAAACATGTGTTATGAGCCAGGGTTTAGAGAACACCAATGTATATTATGGAGTTCACCTGACCCACAACTTTGAATAGATTTTGGTTATGGGGAGCACAAAGGCCCACTTTACAGGTGTGATGCAACAGAAAACTAACAGTATTTTTTAAAAAAATAATTTTTATTCAAATTTTCAACAGCAAATGTTATCACAACAAAGAAAAACAGTAACCCCCCCCAATACAAAAACAATAAATTAACAAGAAAAAGAAACAAGCATAAACCCATGAGAACAAACCCCAATAACAAACCCGTAGCCCCCCCCCCCCCGGTTGCTGCTGAAGTTGACCACCCTCTAATGCTCCGACAGGAAATCAAGAAAAGGCTGCCATTGCCGGAAGAACCCCTGCACCGACCCCCTCAGGGCAAACTTGACCCGCACTGACTGGTATAACTCCTCATAGAAGGACCTGAACACTCCGTTAATGCCCCTTGCACTCCGCACCAGACTCCCTCCTCCGTCCCTAACTCTCCCTATCTCCCTCACCGCCTCCCGCTTCCGGAGCTGATGGGCCAGCATCCGACTTGCCTTCTCCCCATACACACATACCGCCCCTTGCGCCCTCCTCCACTGTGCCTCCGCTTTCCGGGTGGTCAATATATCGAACTCCGCTTGGAGACTACAACGCTTTCTCAAAAGCCCTTCTTCCGGGACCTCCGTGTACCTCCTGTCCACCCTTACCATTTCTTCCACCAACCTCTCCCTCTTCTTTTTCTCCCCCCTCTCCCTGTGTACCCTAATAGAAATCAGCTCCCCCCTAACCACCGCCTTCAACACCTCCCAGACCACCCCGACCTGCACCTCCCCATTGTCATTAGTTTCTAAATACCCCTCTATACACCTCCGGAACCGCCCACATACCTCCTCATCCGACAGCAGCTCTACCTCTAACCTCCACAGCGGGCGTTGGCCCTTCCCCTCCCCCAGCTCCAGGTCCACCCAATGCGGAGCGTGGTCTGATATGGCTATCGCCGAATACTCCGCCCCTGCCACCCTTGGAATCAACGCCCTACTGAAGATAAAAAAGTCAATCCGGGAGTAAGCCTTATGGACATGGGAGAAGAACAAGAACTCCCTACCCCCCGGCCTCATAAACCTCCAAGGGTCCACCCCTCCCATCTGGTCCATGAACCCCCTCAGCACTGTGGCCGACGCCGGCCTCTTACCGGTCCTGGACCTAGAACGATCCAGTGCTGGGTCCAGCACTGTATTAA
Source organism: Scyliorhinus canicula (assembly GCF_902713615.1). NCBI lineage: Eukaryota > Metazoa > Chordata > Chondrichthyes > Carcharhiniformes > Scyliorhinidae > Scyliorhinus > Scyliorhinus canicula. The sequence continues at coordinate 161,400,307 of NC_052152.1, forward strand.
AATCTCCTCCCATTATCAAGCCCCCCCCGTCTCAAGGTCTGGAATCCGCTCAGCATGCGTCGCATGAAGCCTGCATTGTCCCAATTTGGGGCGTACACATTAACCAGCACCACCCGCTCCCCTTGGAATCTACTGCTCACCATTGCGTATTTGCCACAGCTGTCCGCCACCACACTCGACACCACGAACGACAAACTCTTTCCCTCCAAAATCACCACACCCCCGTTCCTCGCATCTAACCCCGAATGGAGCACTTACCAAACCAACCCTCTTCTCAACCTTACCTGATCTGCCGCCCTAAGGTGCGTTTCCTGGAGCACAGCCACATCCGCCCCTAGCCCCTTCAAATGCGCAATCACCGGGGCCTGCTTGACCGGCCCATTCAGCCCCCTTACATTCCATGTGACCAGCCGAATCGGGGGGCTATTCCCCCTCCCTCTACGCCGGTCAGCCATAACTCTCCATCGGCCAACCACATGCCCGCAGTACCCACACGGCCCGTTCCCCACGGTGGCAGATCCCCATCTCAACGCCCCCTAGCACCATCTGTTCCCCTTCAGCTCTTCCAGCAGCAACCCGGTAGCCCCCCTACTCCCCCCCCCCCCCCCCCCCACCCCAACATCCCCCTCCCCCCGCCATGTTGTTGATCCAGGATTCCTGGCTCGGGGGCTTCGCATCCCTCCACTGTAAAAAAATCCTGCACCGGACGACCAGGGACGCAAAGGCCAGAATACCCGCCACTCTCACCTCCTGCACTCCCGGCTCCGATGCAATCCCAAAAATTGCAAACCCCCAGCCCGGTTCCACCCTGGAGCCAACCACCTTTGACAAGGTCCCCACCACCCCCTTCCAGAAACCGTCCAACGCCGGACACGCCCAGAACATATAGGTGTGATTCGCTGGGCTCCCTGAACACCTGCCACACCTGTCTTCTCCCCCAAAGAACCGGCTCATCCTGGTTCCAGTCATATGCGCCCTATACAGCACCTTTAGTTGGATTAGACTAAGCCGTGCGCAAGAGGAGGAGGAATTCACCCTCGCCAGGGCGTCCCCCCATGTCCTTTCCTCAATCTCCTCCCCCAGCTCCTCCTCCCACTTCGCTTTCAGCTCTTCCACCGAGGCCTCCTCCCCCTCCTGCATCACCTGATAAATTGCAGAGATTCTGCCCTCACCGACCCACGTCCCCGAGAGCACCCAATCCTGAACCCCCCTTGGCAGCAATAGCGGAAACTCCGCCACCTGCCACCTAACAAATGCCCTAATCTGCATATACCTGAAGGCATTCCCTGGGGGGAGACCCCACTTCCCCTCCAACTCCTCTAAGGTCGCAAACTTCCCATCAAGGAAGAGGTCCCCCATCCACCTGATACCCGCTCTGTGCCAGCTCAAAAACCCTCCATCTATCCTCCCTGGTACAAACCGGTGGTTCCCCCATATCGGGGACCAAACTGAGGCCTTCACTTCCCCCCTATGCCACCTCCACTGCCCCCAGATTTTGAGGGTAGCCCCCACTACTGGACTCGTAGAGTACCTTGCCGGGGGGAGCAGCAACGGCGCCGTCACCAGCGCCTCTAAGCTCGTGCCCACACAGGACGCCGCCTCCATCCTCTTCCATGCGGCTCCCTCTCCCTCCATCACCCACCTACGAATCATTGCCTCGTTCGCAGCCCAATAATACCCACACAGGTTGGGCAGCGCCAATCCACCCACTTCCCTGCCTCGCTCCAAAAATACCCTCCTCACCCTCGGCGTCTTCTGCGCCCACACAAACCCCGTAATACTCCTGCTAACCCTCCTAAAGAAAGCCTTCGGGATCATGATGGGTAAACACTGGAAGAGGAACAGAAACCTCGGGAGCACCGTCACCTTAACCGACTGGACCCTGCCCGCTAGGGAGAGTGGCAACACATTCCACCCTCTGAACTCCTAAAGCATTTTTAAACAAAAACAATGTTTATTCTATGAATCCAGTTAACATTTTATAAACACACAGTAAACATTTTATCCACTACCAACCATGATAACCGCCCAAAAGATACAGTACTCTATAGATAGCCCTTAATAACTTTCCAAACAATATCCATAATCAAAAAACTCTCTTAACAAACAGAAACAGGTATAACTTTGAAATGAACAAGTGATCTGGAGACATTCGTTAGATTGCAGAGAGAGAGAGAGAGATCAATACACACGTCTGCTTGCTTTGAATACAGCTCTCAACTGAAAGCGAAACTAAACACAGAGGCAAAAACTTTCAGCACAAAATGCAAGTAAAAAGCAGAGCAGAGCCCAGCTCCACAGACACAATGACATCACTGCAGCCATTTGATAAAGCACACTTTTCTTAAAGGGACATTCACATGACAAATGTTACAGTTGCACTGATGCATTGATAGGATTAGTTAACCAACACTTTCAGTTCATCTTGTTTGATACTTCTTCACGTAATTTAACTTACTAAATGCCAGTTTGAGTGCAGCTGGGTAATTATGAGAGACTACAATTTCTCAGATTCCATCAGCTTCGATCCGTAATGAGACATCTGCTATTCTTGGGAGTTGCGTGCGACAGACAAATCTTTCCTAAAGTTTCAGTAAGACCTGAGATGCAATTTTTCCAACCAGTTGCGCCTGGTGCCAATCCTGTTGTGCTGGGAGCATTGCGAGAGAGGCTCAAAATGGGTTTTGCGCCGGGCACTGAACCGTGCGTGAGTCACCCGACCTGTGGCGCCCTCACTGGGCGTAACCAGTTTAGTACTGGCCCGCAGAAACATGGATTGGTTGTAATGGCACCTGGAGGGAGTTCCCAAGCCATTGAAGACTCCCGGATGGTCGGAGACAAGTCAGGGTGGCACCCTCGTACTCTTCCTGGCACCTGAGCACCTTGGAACTGCCGGTCTGGCACCCTGGCAGTGTCCCGGAATCCTGGCAGTGCCACTGGGTAGTGCCTTGGTGGCAGCTCCAGGGTGCCTGAATGGCAGTGCCAGGGGTTGCACCCCTTGAGCTCGCCAGCAGGATATCCTTCTAAGTGCGGCCTCGACAGAGAGAAACTCCCCGAGGTCCATTAAAATGGCAAAGTGCAGTTGGATAGCGGGTGGATAGCCTTCGAGAAACATCCCGCTAAAGGTGCCCTGGGTGAATTCTGCTCTTGGTGTATCAATGGTATTCGATATATAGCGCCAGCTGAGTAGAAGAGAAACAAGGACAGGTGTTTGCACCACTTGAGGGGTTCAGGACAGCTAAAAAGCCCTTTTACCCTCAAATCAGAACATTTTCTTTGTAAGTTTGGTCTTCTTTGTTCCGGGAATGATGGCTTGGGTTGAGGGAGTAGCCTAGTAGCTCTCTGAAAGACAGGTATCAGTGGTTTTTACTGATATGGGCAATACATTCCAAGGGATATGCTTACATTGGTACTTCAGGGTGCCAAGCCCACAAAAATGAGCTACTCTCCTGCTGACCACCACAAACTTCAGTTGGGTTAACACTGGAGATGCTATTCAGGTGTAAATGCTGAGATTGCAAGCTAAAGAATTTCAGGATCAATGGATAAGTAGAATCTATGTGTGTTGTGCCAAAAAATACATTTAAATGGCAAACATTCTGCAAAACCGGGCATCAATAATTAAATAGCACCTTGCTTTTATAACTGACATTATCAGCACCTCAGTTCTGGCACAGTGCAGCAGAAATCCATATACGTTTGTCACCTTTCTAATGGATTTTCACTGCATTCTCTGGGGACTGAAGCAGTGCTAGTGTCAATAAAAATGTGAGCTGCTGTGTAAAATTCTGCTTTGTACTTATCACTTCATCATAATGAATGGACCTGGCAACCATTATTCTATCATTACTTTTGCTGCATTCACCCAAAAAACCTCAAGCCAGGCTTTGAAAAACAGTGATACATTTTACATTACATCATGTAATGGATGTTAAGTAGTATTGGATTTTAAAAGTAAACAAACAAGATGGCCTGGATGTTGACAGTGACATGTTGCATTGTTAGTGTTTCAGACGGGAAAAACAGAAATGCATGTTTCCCCACATCCTGTGGAGTTGTAATTCTTTGGGGGCTCCACCTGGAAATCAACTTAAATCGACAGACTTGGCTTCCAGTAGGACTGGGAGGACTCTGGTGCAGATGGGGGGAACCAAACAGGTCTGATCCATGGGCATGTTTGGTTTGGGTTCATCCACAAACCTAGGAGGGTGTCCAATCTTCATGGGAGGAAGGTGGGGAGAGTATGCAAATCCCAGAGGTCTGATCTTAGTGGTATTTTCCAATCCCAGCAGGGACAGGGAGAGTGGGCTTAGATGGTGTGTCTGAGGTTGGGAGACCTTAGGGCCAAGGGTAAAGTACTGTTGCTCCTACTGGCCTACAAGCCATACTGCAAAAACCTGATGGGCTGCAATTAAAACTATAAAATAAGTTAAATCAGGGGCTTCCAGCACTTGTATTGCTAACTTGCCGGATGGGAGCAGTTGCTTGCCCACCACTTGTCCAGCGTCCCTTAAACCTTGAAATGGGAAGGTTGGATGTGGGTTGAGGTTCAAAGATTTAAATTGCTGATCCAATCAAAATCGAATGTTGGGTGCCAAAATCCAGCACACTGTTTAAAAAAATAATTTAATTATATATTTGCTGCATTTCACGTTACCTATCCAAGCTTAGCCATGAAACCTCCCAAAATGGGTTCACTTCCCACCACTGTGCTGTCACTCTGAGACTCTCGCAGGATCTGCCCACCTGTAGACTTAACTATTCCAATGTTCTCCCGAATTGCTTATGTTCTCCCGGATTTCTTGTGGCTAAGTTACAGTGGGCGAGCAGTAAAATCCCAGAGGAAATTCTCCCTATAGCCAATTTATACAGCCCTGAAAATAAAATTCTGATATCCAAAATGAAATCTCATCCATCTCTGCATAACATTCTTCATTCATGCATAACATTTAAATAGCTCTATGGATTGAAGAGGATCAACCAATCACATCTCTTGGTGAATTTGATCCTGAAAATAGCCTTGACTTGTTTTGTTGTGTGATCAGGATCCAGATGGGGGTTTTGGGGATTGTCTGTTTTCCCAGTCATGTGTGATTCTGATGCCAACCCTTTACACCTACCCTCATGTCCTTATGCCTATCGTATTTACATCCTCCTTCATCTCCCTCCAGAGTTAACCTCTGAGCTGCCTTGACCAATCTCTCTGATCTCGTAATGATCTCCTTTAGAGGTCGAGGACATTCCGCATTCCCTTCAGTTTGTACGAGTAATCTTGACCTAGGTAGCTGTAGAACTTGTAGTTAGCCTTTTTGCTCCTTCCTTGGGACCTGAGTAGTAAGCTTAGTGTCTTTCTCTCCAAGGATATTAAAGTGCTGCTTCTGATAAAGTTTTTGATTAAAGTCCCACATAAGAGCAAAATTAAAGCACATGGGATTGGGAGTAATATATTGGCACAGATTGAGAACTGGTTAGCAGACAGGGAAACAGGAAGTAGGAATAAATGGGGTTTATCAGAGTGGTAGGTCATGACCAGTGGGGTACCACAGGGATCAATGCTTGGGCACCAGCTACTCACAATATATATCAATGATTTGGATGAAGGAACACAATGTAATATCTCCATATTTTCTGACAACCCGAGGTGGAGATGGTTGGCCGCTTCAAATTCCTAGGTGTGCACATCACCAAATATCAGTCCTGGTCCACCTACATCGACACTTCGACCAAGAAAGCACAACAGCGCCTGTATTTTCTTAGGAAAGTAAGGAAATTCAGCATGTCCAAATTGACTCTTACCAACTTTTACAGATGCACCATAGAAAGCATCCTATCTGGCTGTATCACAGCCTGGTATGGCAACTGCTCGGCCCAGGACATTAAGATACCACAGAGTGTCATAAATACTGCCCAGTTAGATCTGACTTCCGGTCGGCAAGCGGAGCGGTCGCACGGAGAGGGGCTCCCGCAGGGTAACGAAGTCGGGGCCTTTCACTCCGCAGCGGCAAAGAGCAGGGAAGGGAAGACACCCCCCCCCCCCCAACAAACCTGCCGGCGGAGGATCCTCGGCGGCGGCAGCAGGAGCGGTTCGGCGGCGGCAGGTCCACCGCCCCCCCCCCCCCCCCCAACGCAGGCCAGGAGCGGTGCGGCAGCGGCCAGGACCGAAACGGGGCACAGCCGGCGGCAGCGACCAGCGACCTAACCATCCCCACCGGGAGGACGCGGGGTGCGAAGTGCGGGAGCCCAAACGGAGCAGCGGGGACCGCCCCCCCCCCCCCCCCCCACCAACCGGCAGCAACCACCACGAGGCAAGGCCAAAGAGACTGGGCAAAAGCCTCTCACTCTCTCTCTCTCCTGGGTGAGTTGGGAAAGGAAGAAAAAAAAAAGGACTTTTATAAAAAAAAACAAAAGAAAACTGTTAAAGAGAGAGGGGGGAGGGGTATATATACTATTTTCTCTCTTTTTACACTCTTTCCCATCCAAAGTAAGCCCACCTGAGAGGAGTTGCATAAAAGGGGGGGGGGGGAATAGAAATTAATAAATAAATAAATAAATAAAATAAAGTGGTAAAGGAAAGAAGGGAAGAGAGGGGTGGGGGGGGGAAGGAAGAGACAAAAAATAAATAAATAAAATAAAATAAAAATAGTGTGCGGAAAAGAAAAACAAGGGGAGAAGAAAGGATGAAAGGGAAGGGGGATAAAAAAACGGCAGAAGGGAGCCAAGGGAGAGGGGGCACCAGAAGCAGATGGGACAAGGGGCAAGCCAGCTCAAGCGAGCGAATCAGCGCACTAAGCAGCGGAACGGATGTTTCACCGCATCAAAAAGAGCTGGACAGACAGGTGCCCTCTCCCCCGGGGCTAGAGGGGGGCTGGAATTGGAAGGCAGCCTTTACCGAGGTGCTGAGGGAGCAGCTGCAGGCAATCAAGGCAGAGGTGAAAGCAGACGCAGAGGCCGCAGTACAGGCAGCAGTGACCAGGGCCATGTCAGGGGTGCAACAGGTTCTGACCAGATTGGAGGTGAAATTGGATGCCCAAGGGGAGAAACTGGAAGCCCAGGAGGCGATCATTAAGGAGCTGGAGAAAGCAGCGACAGACATGAGCGACCGATTCACGGCCCTGGAGAGGGAAGTGGCGAGACTGGGCGCCACACAGGGGAGCCTGAAGGGCAGGGTAAATGGCCAGGAAAACCGCTCGACAAGGCAAAATGTAAGGATAGTGGGCCTGCCAGAGGGGATCGAGGGTAGAAACCCCACAGCATACGTGGCTGCGATGCTGAGCAACTTAGTGGGGAGGAACACTTTCCCCATCCCACCGGAAATGGACAGAGCGCATCGGTCGCTGCGCCCGAAGCCCAAGGCAGGGGAACAACCGAGAGCAGTCATAGCCAAACTGCACCGGTATCGGGATAGGGAGACAATCCTGCGCTGGGCCAAGGAAAATAGAGCTTGCAAATGGGAAGCGCACGCCGTCCGAATCTATGAGGATCTTGGAGCAGACATAACTAAGAGACGGGCTGAGTTCAAAAGCAGCTCTCCACAGGAGCAGAGTGCGTTTTGGTATGCTGTACCCAGCGAAACTCTGGGTCACATACCAAAACAGGGAATATTTCTTTACAGCCCCCGCTGAGGCGAATAGGTTCGTCGAGGAGCACGGGCTGGAAAACAACCAGCGGGGGTAGGGACGAGGGGCCCCTGGCAAGGGGCAACGACACGTCGACGGGGGGGTGGGGAATGGCGAGGCAATGCCAGCCCCCACCCCCCCGGCAGGAACACCCAGAGCAAAAAACAATCCACTGCCCGAGGGACCACTCCAGGCGGGAGGCCAGGCCCCAGCACGAGGGAACGAGAGCAATGGAGAAGGGAGAGCAAGCGAGAGAGGTGCAGGGTAGGATGGGGGAAGAGTGGGCAGAAAACCTTAGAGGCCAGGCAGAGGAGAAGCGAGACAACAATCCCCGAGAGGGGAGCCACCGTGCTAGCGGGAAAGCTAGCGCCGGGGGCACGCAACAAAGCAGGGCCGCAGCGCACCCCCAACAGGCGGGAAGGCGCCAGGCAAGGGAGGGGGGGGGAACACCCGTCAAAGTCGGGAGAGCAAATGGGGACAGGAATAGGGGATAGAGGGGCAAAAGAGGGGTATACGGGGGAGGAGGGAAAAGGGAGAGACCGGGGGGGGGGGGGGGGGGGGGGGGGGGGGGGGGGGGGGGGGGGTGGGACGAAGGGACAAAAGAGGCCAGAAAAGGAACAGGGCTACAAAGTGCCACAATCAAGGGCTCGAAACAAGGAACCGCTGCAAGCACCCACCCAGTACGGTCTGTGGGCGAAGGGGACCCCCATAGTGCAGGGGACTACCCGCGTGGCGGACACACAGTGGACGGCCATGGCGGGTGCCCCCCGGGACAAGGGGAAATCCCGGAGCGCAGAGACCCGACCGCATGGGGAGAGCAGTGATAGCGGCCATCCTGGACGGCCCCCTAACAAAGGGAAACCCCGGAAGGCAGGGGCGCGTCCACCAGATAAATATGGTTAATCCAACAGGAACGAGGGGGCAGAAGCCCCCCACCAGGATAATCACCTGGAACGTAAGGGGACTTAACGGCCCAGTGAAGAGATCCAGAGCCCTCACCCACCTCAGAAACATAAGGGCCGACATAGTCTTCCTCCAAGAGACGCACCTGAGGGAGCAGGACCAACTGCGGGTAAGAAAAGGCTGGGTGGGACAAACCTACCATTCCTGCTATAGGACAAGGGCCAGAGGGGTGGCGATCCTGATCGGCAAGAGGACAATATTTAGGGCGACAAATACGGTCACAGACCCAGGGGGGCGGTATGTCATGGTCAACGGGGCCCTGGATGGGGCACCGGTAGTTCTAGTCAACGTGTACGCGCCCAACTGGGATGACACGAGTTTCATCAAAAAGACCATGGCAGAAATCCCGGACATAGCGACGCATCGACTAATCATGGGGGGGGACTTCAACTGTGTACAGGATCCAAAGACGGACAGATCAAACCCCAAAACGGGGGAAACCTCAAGCATGGCAAGGGAACTCAGTCACTTTATGGAGCAGATGGGAGCAGTGGACCCCTGGAGGTTCGCCCACCCGGGGGAGAAAGAATTCTCCTTCTTCTCCCCAGTACACAACATGTTCACCAGAATTGACTTCTTTGTGGTGGGGAAAACGGTGCTTCCAGGGATAGACAAAGTGGAATACTCCGCAATTGTGATATCAGACCACGCTCCACACTACATGGATGTGCGGCTAGAGACGGGAAGGGCCCAGCACCCCAAATGGAGGTTGGACGGTGCCTTACTAGCTGACAAGGCCTTCAGCGAAAGGATAGCGCGGGCCATAGCAGAGTACACGGAGGACAACCAAAACGGGGAGGTCTCACCCTCCACGTTCTGGGAAGCGCTTGAGGCCGTACTAAGATGGGAAATCATTGCCTTCAAAGCGCGAAGAGATAGGGAGGAAAGAGTGGCTAGGCAGAAGCTGGTCGACTCCATACTGGAGGCAGACCGTAAATACTCCGAGGCCCCAACCGTAGAGCTCCTGGCGGAGAGGAAAGAACTACAAAGGAACTTTGACCTGCTCTCCACCAGGAAAGCAGTGCACCAACTCCGCCAGGCGCGCGGGACCCTGTACGAACACGGAGACAAAGCCAGCCGCCTGTTGGCACACCAGCTGAGAAAGCAGGCAGCCACCAGAGAAATTGTGCAAATCAGGGGTACCGGAGGCACTTTGGAAACAGAACCAGAGAGGATTAACAAAACCTTCAAGGCCTTCTACCAAGAGCTGTACACCTCAGAGCCCCCAACGGGGAAGGCTGGGATGAACCGGTTCCTTGATGGACTGGACATACCAGTCGTGGGAGAGGGCAGAAAACGGGACCTGCAAGCACCACTAGCACTGGGAGAGATCATGGACAGCATTAGCTCCATGCAGACGGGGAAGGCGCCGGGACCGGAGAGATTCCCGGCGGACTTCTACAACAAAATTTGCGACAGCGCTGGCCCCGCACCTGCGGGAGATGTTCACAGACTCGCTAGCTAGGGCACACTGCCACCCACGCTAGAACAAGCCTCAATCTCGCTGATACCTAAGAAAGACAAAGACCCAACGGAATATGGGTCATACAGACCCATATCTCTGCTGAACGCAGACTCCAAAATACTGGCCAAAATCCTAGCCAAAAGGCTAGAAGACTGTGTACCTGAGGTGGTCACAGAGGACCAGACGGGCTTCGTCAAAGGTAGACAGCTCACCTCGAACATCAGGCGCCTGCTGAACGTGATAATGTTCCGGGGAGAGAACACAAGAGGTGATCGTCTCCCTGGACGCAGAAAAGGCCTCCGACAGAGTCGAATGGAAATACCTCATAGAGGTACTGGAGCGGTTCGGGCTTGGAACAGGGTTCACCGCTTGGGTAAAGCTCCTATACAACGCTCCCATGGTGAGCGTACGGACCAACAATACCAACTCCCAATACTTCCAGCTGCACAGAGGCACCAGACAAGGATGCCCACTGTCCCCGCTGCTGTTCGCACTAGCAATCGAACTGCTAGCAATCACGCTCAGGGCAGCAAAAAATTGGAGGGGGATCCGAAGGGGAGGCAGAGAGCACAGAGTCTCACTCTATGCAGATGACCTGCTCCTCTACATCTCGGACCCACAAAGCAGCATGGACGGAATCATCGCACTCCTGAAAGAGTTTGGAGCCTTCACGGGCTACAAACTCAACATGAGCAAAAGCGAGATCTTCCCAGTACACCCGCAAGGCGGGGGGGGGGGGGGGGGGGGGGGGGGGGGGGGGCAGCACTGAAGGGGCTACCGTTCAAACAAGCCCGACACAAATTCCGCTACCTGGGGATCCAAATAGCCCATGACTGGAAAGGGATCCACAAATGGAACCTCACCAGCCTGACGGAGGAAGTAAAAAAGGACCTGCAAAGAGGGAACACACTCCCACTCTCCCTCGCGGGGAGAGTCCAGACGATCAAAATGAACGTACTGCCCAGGTTCCTCTTCCTGTTTAGATCCATTCCGATCTACATCCCCAAGGCCTTTTTCAAAGTGCTGGACAAACTTATCATGGCGTTCGTATGGGGGGGTGGGGGGGGGGGGGGGGGGGTAAAAATGCTAGGATCCCAAAGAAGGTCCTAACAAAAACAAAATCCAGGGGGGGGCTAGCCCTCCCGAACCTACAATTCTACCATTGGGCGGCAACAGCCGAGCGAGTAAGGGGATGGATCCAGGAGCCAGAAGCCGAGTGGGTGCGTGCGGAGGAGGCCTCCTGCATGGGGACCTCCCTCCGGGCCCTCGCCACGGCAGCACTCCCATCCCCACCCAAAAAACACTCCAGCAGCCCAGTGGTGACAGCCACCCTCCAATCCTGGAACCAACTGCGGCAGCAATTTGGCCTGACCAAAATGTCGGACAAAGCTCCCATCTGCAACAACCATAGGTTCACACCAGCACTGACTGACGCCACCTTCAAAAGGTGGAGGCAGGACGGGGGGACACTAACAGTCAGGGACCTATACACGGACAACAGGATCGCAACACTGGACGAACTGACAGAGAAATTACGGCTAGCCGGGGGGAACGAGCTACGGTACCTGCAGCTCAAAAACCTCTTACGAAAGGAGACAAGGACGTACCCACAACCGCCACGACAGACACAATGGAAGACCTACTGGACGCAAGTATCCTCGAGAAAGGGAACTGGAGCGACATGTATGACCAACTGGTAGAAAGGGACGACACCGTACTGGACGCAACAAGAAAGAAATGGGAGGACGACCTGGGGATTGAGATAGGGTGGGGACTCTGGAGCGAAGCACTGCATAGGGTCAACTCCACCTCCACGTGCGCAAGGCTCAGCCTGCCACAACTAAAAGTGGTACATAGAGCCCACTTTACAAGAAACCGTATGAGTAGGTTCTTTCCGGAGGTGGAGGACAGACATGAACGGTGCCAAAGAGGCCCGGCCAACCACGCCCACATGTTCTGGTCTTGCCCCAGACTTGTGGAGTACTCGACAGCCTTCTTCGAGGCTATGTCCAAAGTGGTGGGGGTGAGGGTGGAGCCATGCCCGATAGTGGCGGTCTTCAGGGTTTCAGACCAGCCAAATCTATTCCTGGGGAGGAGGGCGGACCCCCTTGCCTTTGCCTCCCTGATCGCACGCCATAGAATCTTGTTTGGCTGGCGGTCAGCAGCACCGCCCAGAGCTGCAGACTGGCTGTTCGACCTCTCGGAATCTCTCCAAATGGAGAAAATCAAATTCGCCATCCTGGGGTCAGACGACGGCTTCCACAGAACGTGGGAGCCATTCATGCAATTTTTCCGGGACCTGTTTGTGGCCAACAAACAAGAGGAAGAATAGTCGGGTGGCCAAGAATCAGGGGAAAATGGACGGGAATCGGGGGAAGGTAGCCGGGGGGGGGGCTACGGGTTCGTTATGGGGGTTTCTTCGCATGGTTTTACGCTTATTTATTTTTCTTGTTAATTTATTGTTTTTGTATTGGAGGGGAGGGATTACTGTTTTTCTCTGTTGTGATAAAAATTTGTTGTTGAAAACTTGAATAAAAATTATTCCAAAAAAAAAGGAAGGACAAAGCCGCAAGCGACAGTCTGATGGCAAACTAAGGCCCAAAACCAAATTGTAAATAAATGCCTACAAACATGTGCCTCGGCCATATTGGGGAATGTAAAATATGTATGCCGGTTAAAGGGGGCGGCCACAGTTGTTATTATGAAGATGCTTACCTGTAAATATACATGTCAATTTTTGCGTGTTTTTTTTTTCTAATAATTGGTAATTTGTTGGATATAAAATATGAAAACTCAATAAAAAACATTTCGAAAAAAAAATGAATACTGCCCAGTTCATGACGAACCCTCCATTGACTCTATCTACACCACCTGCTGTCTGGGGAAGGTGGGCAGCATAATCAAAGACCCCTCCCACTCAGCTTATTCACTCTTCCAACTTCTTCCATCAGACAGAAGATACAAAAGTCTGAGAACACACACGAATAGATTCAAAAACAGCTTCTTCCACGCTGTTATCAGGCTCTTAACTGACCCTCGTATGGCCTGATCTGATCTCTTCACTCATCTTTTCTACTGAATAGTACTACTGTCCTGTATGCTTCACCAGATGCGTGTGTCAATGTTTCTACATTGTATATTTTATGTTTGCCCTATACATTTTCATGTATGGAATGCTCTGTCTGAGCTGTATGCAGAACAATACTTTTCAGCACTGTCCCTCGGTCCACATGGCAATAGACAAAAATCCAAAGTTGAGTTAAATCCATGCAGATTCTGAGAGAGCTATTTGGCTTTGGGACTGGAACGATTTCTGATCAACATTTTTATGGAATGGCAGTCAATAAAATAACTCCTTGCTGATGCTCTTTTGCAATTTCCTCCTTTATTCTATCCAAGAGTGGATGAAGGACTTTTCTCCTTATATAGAGGCAAATTAGTTTAGCATCAGCTTGTCGGGTGTTATGGCACTCGGTCGTAACCTTGTAAACGATATTGGGAATTAATTTTGAAATGAACTGCTGTATTTCTCATTGGCAGCTTCATCCATTTTATGGATTCATTGCAGTTTTAGATAAGCCATTCTGCTCAGCAGGTGGCACTCTTGATTTTTAATGACTTTGAGTGGTTCAAGGATTTCCAAGGGTTTATGTTTCAGCGTTGTCACTTTCAAATTTGTCCCAACAGGGCTTTGCAATTTAACAGTTCAGGTTGCAATATAATTTGTTTCAGCCATTTGACTGGGCGGCACGGTAGCACAGTGATTAGCTCAGCTCCAGGTTCGCAGGTTCGATCCCCCGCTGGGTCACTGTCTGTGCGGAGTCTGCACGTTCTCCCAGTGTCTGCATGGGTTTCCTCCGGGTGCTCCAGTTTCATCCCATAGTCCAAAAACGTACAGATTAGGTGGATTGGCCATGATAAATTGCCCTTGGTGTCCAAAAAGGTTAGGTGGGATAGGGTGGAGGTGTGGGTTTGGGTAGGGTGCTCTTTCCAAGGGCCGGTCACTGTAAATTCTGTGATTATTACTACGACTACTATGTCTAGTTTTAAGCACCGTGGGCTGTCCATTCACTTTGAGTTTCACACTCCAATTCTTGTTCTCAGTATGATTTATCTCCTTCAGTAAAGGCAGTTGCTTTGGGTGCAATCTAACAGAAAGGTTTCTAAGCATGGTAGCGAGCCAGAATTGCTGGGTGCTTCCCGATGGCCGATCCGGCGAGACCGTCACTGGTATCTGTCACCAATTAGGGCCAGAAGTGATGTCCCACGGGATGCACATCAGAAATTACTGTATCGTCAGCTGATTCGCCTGGACCGCATTTGACAGCTCCCCGCTAACGAGGGGGGGCAGCACTTAAACCGATCACGCATTACAAACCCCAGACAGCATGTAGCCATGACATCACCCAGAGCCGCTCCATAATTCGGAGATGCCGACCTGGCCTGACTGTTGGACGCGGTGGACTCCAGACGGGATACCCGAGGGGGTCTGAGAGTCAGCCACAGGGCACTCAGTGCTGCCTGGGAGGCAGCATCAGCGGCCTTCAGCGCGGAGGGTATCACAACAAGTAACACAATCCAATGCCACAGTAAGCTAAACAACTTCCACTGGGCCGCGTGGGTGAGTTGGCATCAGCTCCTGGTACTGGTTCCGCCTGCCACCCCCGCCAACCCTCCACCCGGTGATCCCCAGCCTCCACCAGTGCAGAAACACACCTCGATGGGTGAAAGTAGTGGACAGGTGGCTGGGACACGATCTGGCGAACTACTGCAATGTTGCTGATGCACATAAGGTTGGAGGCAGGAACAGGGGGATAGTAGTCGGAGGTCTGCTGCATCCCAGGGCCCAGCTGTTTCCCAGACAGTTGCTGAGCCTCTGGACCAGGTTATCCCCAAGGTGATGCAGGTGCTAGAGTGTGACCATGAAATTCCAGGGGAATGTCAGTGACACTCCAGCAGGCCCATAGCCGATTGGAGAAGTCTTAAAGGCTACAGGCGCAGGAGATGAAGTCAGTAATTCATGACACAGAGGACACTGCTAGAGCGACAACTGTAGTGGCGAGTCTGGGACAGCTTGACTGGTGGTGTCTAAGGCGTTGCACAATCAGTGATGGCCATGACTGAGGGCCTCGACCAGTCACTGGGTGACATGTCCCTGATGCAGGTGGACCTTGCTGAGGTGCTGCAGAGCATGTCCCGGTCTCAGGCGGGCATTGCTGACGCACACCAGTGCATGTGGGTGGCACAATAGCAGTGGGCAGCACGGTGGCACAGTGGTTAGCACTGTCGCTTCACAGCTCCAGAGTTCCAGGTTGGATTCCCGGCTTGGGTCGCTGTCTGTGTGGAATCTGCACGTTCTCCTGTGTCTGCATGGGTTTCCTCCGGGTGCTCCGGTTTCCTCCCACAGTCCAAAGCTGGACAGGTTAGGTGGATTGGCCATGCTAAATTGCCCTGTGTCCAATTGGTTTCGTGGGGTTACTGAGTTGCGTGGATGGGGTGGAGGTGTGGGCTTAAGCGGGGTGCTCTTTCCAAGGCCAGTACAGACTCGATGGGCCGAATGGCCTCCTTCCGCACTGTAAATTCTATGAATCTATGTCCCAATTGCTGAGGACCATGTCCCAGTCTCAGGTGGACCTTGCCAAAACACTGTGGAGCATGTCTCAGTCTCAGGTGGGCATTGCCAAGGTGCTGCAGAGCATGTCCCTGTCTCTGAGAAGCATATCCAAGATGCAGGTGGACATTGGCGAGGCACTACAGAGAGTGACCCAGTCAGAGAGGGGCATCACTGAGGGTGTTGACACCATGGTGCAGACAATAGGGAGCCACCAAGGCTGGCAGTGTCAGATGATGCAGGGGCCTCTGAAGCTCACACCACCCATCTCTACATCCCAAGGTGACCCCCAAGGCCCTACGGGCACCGACCGGAAAGAGGCCAACTTGGAGCCTCCCTGCAAGGAGATGATGGCGATCACCAGCTCTCCCGAGTCCCCCCCTCCTGACAACGGCACCTCTCGGGGTGAGCGCGTGGAACAGGGTGGTTTGGAGAGACATGTGCCAGTAGCAAGTTGGCCGGGGCTCTCTGGCCCCAGGCCCTTACAGAGGACCACGCCAGGGACATCAAAGGCCACTGGGCGCAGTGAGCAGAAGATTGCCTCCACCTCTGATGTGCATCCTGGGGACGCACCCAGACATAATGGCAAAGCATGGAGGGCTAAGCAGACGCAAGATCACTGAGAAGGCATTGTGGGGGAGTGGGTAGCATCATTGGTAGCTAGGAACAGTTGGAGTCAAGATTGTACAGGTTCTTCCCGAGGTCGCCCTCCAGCCCCTTCTGGTCTCGTTCCTCCACTTCCTTCTCCTCTGAGGCTGCATCTTCCTCCTCCTCACCTCTAGGACGTCGACCCGCTGCTGTGCCAGGTTGTGGAGGGCACAACAGAATGCCAAAAAGCAGCCGACACTCCAGGGGGATGTGCTTCAGTTCACCACCAGAGAGGTCCAGTCATCGGAAATGCAGTTTAAGCAATCCAACGCACTGCTCAATAACAGCCCGGGTGGCCACATGGGCCTCGTTATATTGGGTCTCCGCATAGGTCTCCAGCCTCCTGGTCATCAGCCAGGACCTCAGAGGGTATCCCTTATGCTCCAGAGTAAATCGGTCACCCTGCGTTGTCCTTCAATGACACTGAGGATCTCTGACTGCCCTAGGATGTAGCTGTCGTGCATACCTCCTGGAAAGCGAGCACACACGTGCATGATCTTGAGGTGGTGGTCAAACACAAGTTGAATGTTCAGGGAGTGAAACCCCTTTCTGTTAATGAAGGGCACTCCCGGACTGCACAGTGCACGAAAGGTGACATCCATGCCATCTCTGACCCCCTGGACCTGGGTTACGCGGCAATAGCTGGGAATCCTGCTTTCCGGGCATCTTTTGATTTTGGAAATGTTTTTTACTGAGTTTTCATATTTTATATCCAACAAATTACAAATTATTAGAAAAAAAAAACACGCAAAAATTAACATGTCTATTTACAGGTAAGCATCTTCATAATGACAACTGTGGCCACCCCCTTTAACCGGCATACATATTTTACATTCCCCAATATGGCCGAGGCACATGTTTGTAGGCATTTATTTACAATTTGGTTTTGGGCCTTAGCTTGCCATCAGACTGTCGCTTGCGGCTTTGCCCTTCCTTTTTTTTGGAATAATTTTTATTCAAGTTTTCAACAACAAATTTTATCACAACAGAGAAAAACAGTAACCCCTCCCCTCCAATACAAAAACAATAAATTAACAAGAAAAATAAATAAGCGTAAAACCATGAGAACAAACCCCCATAACGAACCCGTAGCCCCCCCCCCCCCCCCCCCCCCGGCTACCTTCCCCCGATTCCCGTCCATTTTCCCCTGATTCTTGGCCACCCAACTATTCTTCCTCTTGTTCGTTGGCCACAAACAGGTCCCGGAACAATTGCATGAATGGCTCCTACGTTCTGTGGAAGCCGTCGTCTGACCCTCGGATGGTGAATTTGATTTTCTCCATTTGGAGAGATTCCGAGAGGTCGGACAGCCAGTCTGCAGCTCTGGGAGGTGCTGCTGATCGCCAGCCAAACAGGATCCTACGGCAGGGAGGCAAAGGCAAGGGCGTCCGCCCTCCTCCCCAGGAATAGATCTGGCTGGTCTGAAACCCCGAAGCCCGCCACTATCGGGCATGGCTCCACCCTCACCCCCACCACTTTGGACATAGCCTCGAAGAAGGCTGTCGAGTACTCCACCAGTCTGGGGCAAGACCAGAACATGTGGGCGTGGTTGGCCGGGCCTCTTTGGCACCGTTCACATCTGTCCTCCACCTCCAGGAAGAACCTACTCATACGGTTTCTTGTAAAGTGGGCTCTATGTACCACTTTTAGTTGCGTCAGGCTGAGCCTTGCGCACGTGGAGGTGGAGTTGACCCTATGCAGTGCTTTGCTCCAGAGTCCCCACCCTATCTCAATCCCCAGGTCATCCTCCCATTTCTTTCTTGTTGCGTCCAGTACGGTGTCGGCCCTTTCTACCAGTTGGTCATACAAGTCGCTACAGTTCCCTTTCTCTAGGATACTTGCGTCCAGTAGGTCTTCCAGTAGTGTCTGTCGTGGCGGTTGTGGGTACGTCCTTGTCTCCTGCAGGTACCGTAGCTCGTTCCCCCTGGCTAGCCGAAATTTCTCTGTCAGTTCGTCCAGTGTTGCGATCCTGCTGTCCGTTTATAGGTCATTGACTGTCAGTGTCCCTCTGTCCTGCCTCTACCTTTTGAAGGTGGAGTCAGTCAGTGCTGGTGTGAACCTATGGTTGTTGCAGATGGGAGCCTTGTCCGACATTTTGGTCAGGCCAAATTGCTGCCGCAGTTGGTTCCAGGATTGGAGGGTGGCTGTCACCACTGGGCTGCTGGAGTGTTTTTTGGATGGGGATGAGAATGCTGCCGTGGCGAGGGCCCGGAGGGAGGTCCCCATGCAGGAGGCCTCCTCTGCACGCACCCACTCGGCTTCTGGCTCCTGGATCCATCCCCTTACTCGCTCGGCTGTTGCCGCCCAGTGGTAGAATTTTAGGTTCGGGAGGGCTAGCTCCCCCCTGGATTTTGTTTTTTGAAGGACCTTCTTTGGGATCCTAGCATTTTTACCCCCCCCCCCCCCCCCCCCCCCCCCCCCCCCCCCCCCCCATACGAACGCCATGATAATTTTGTCCAGCGCTTTGAAAAAGGCCTTGGGGATGTAGATCGGAATGGATCTAAACAGGATGAGGAACCTGGGCAGTACGTTCATTTTGATCGTCTGGACTCTCCCGCGAGGGAGAGTGGGAGTGTGTTCCCTCTTTGCAGGTCCTTTTTTACTTCCTCCGTCAGGCTGGTGAGGTTCCATTTTTTTACATAGAATTTACAGTGCAGAAGGAGGCCATTCGGCCCATCGAGTCTGCACCGGCTCTTGGAAAGAGCACCCTACCCCCTACCCAAGGTCAACACCTCCACCCTATCCCCATAACTCAGTAACCCCACACAACACTAAGGGCAATTTTGGACACTAAGGGCAATTTATCATGGCCAATCCACCTAACCCGCACATCTTTGGACTGTGGGAGGAAACCGGAGCACCCGGAGGAAACCCACACACACACGGGGAGGATGTGCAGACTCCGCACAGGCAGTGACCCAAGCCGGAATCGAACCTGGGACCCTGGAACTGTGAAGCGATTGTGCTATCCACAATGCTACCGTGCTGCCATTTGTGGATCCCTTTCCAGTCATAGGCTATTTGGATCCCCAGGTAGCGGAATTCCCCAGGTAGCGGAATTTGTGTCAGGCTTGTTTGAACGGCAGCCCCTTTAGTGCTGCCCCTCCCCCCCCCCCCCCCTTTGTGGGTGTACTGGGAAGATCTCGCTTTTGCTCATGTTGGGTTTGTAGCCCGAGAAGGCTCCAAACTCTTTCAGGAGCGTGATGATTCCGTCCATGCTGCTTTGTGGGTCCGAGATGTAGAGGAGCAGATCATCTGCATAGAGTGAGACTCTGTGCTCTCTGCCTCCCCTTCGGATCTCCCTCCAATTTTTTGGTGCCCTGAGCGTGATTGCTAGCGGTTCGATTGCTAGTGCGAACAGCAGCGGGGACAGTGGGCATCCTTGTCTGGTGCCCCTGTGCAGCTGGAAGTATTGGGAGTTGGTATTGTTGGTCCGTACGCTCACCATGGGAGCGTTGTATAGGAGCTTTACCCAAGAGGTGAACCCTGTTCCAAGCCCGAACCGCTCCAGTACCTCTATGAGGTATTTCCATTCGACTCTGTTGAAGGCCTTTTCTGCGTCCAGGGAGGCGATCACCTCTTGTGTTGCTTTCCGGGCATCTTGATGGGCCTTGTACAGGTCCAAGTTTATATAGTCAGCTGCCTGGGAAAATAGGGTATGCTTGACTTCACGGATCCACTCGTGGGCGGTTGGTTGGGTGCACCACACAAGTCCCCTCTCTAACCCTGTAACGAACATGAAGCATTGAAGTTCAGGGCTGCAGTGACCTTGACAGCCACCGAGAGCAGGTATCCTCCTCCTTCACATGGTGCCAAGCCCGCAAGGACATGGTACAAGTGTCGTACCGTCACCTTGTTGAGGCGGAACCTCCTGCTGCACAAGCTGTCCAACATCACCTCAGAAGACCAGCGTCACCTGTACCACCTCGGGCCACTGCCGCCTCCCCCTCTGGGCCCTCCGTGGGCTGATGGGTGACTCAGGGCGCGGGGCGGGCCTCTGCACATGGTCTGTCACCTTAAGCCTCTGTCGGCGCTGCTGCTGTTGCCTTATCCAGCATTTGGCTGCCGGGACTTGAGGGAGCTTTTGTGGGGTCTACAATATCATCCAGAATGTGATATTTGTAAGTAATTTAAAAGGGTGAGAATCCGACAATCGTCTGTGTCTTCCACCACATGACCCTCAAATCACCCAAGCTACCCCACCCTTACACTTCCTGCCTTCTCTCAGGATGCCATCCATCAAGACGGTTGTGCTGGGGGACCCTGCTCTGCACATGCACCCTCTGGCCACCGCACGGGCCTCTGGGCACCGGACCCCAGACACCCACTGGGAACATGACTTGGACCAGACACCAATCGCCTCCCTGATCCACTCATCCACTTTCTGGTCGCTGGGATGTCCTCAGTGCTGAGGCCCAGCTCTTGGGTATTTGTTTGTTGGCTGCTGCCTCTGTGGCAATGATGCCTCCAGTGTTCATGTGGAGTATCCATGTCTCACTGTCTGATTGGGACGTCAGGCAGCAACACTTGTCTGTGACATGACATGTCTACCCACGGGAATGCACTGAGGAACTGTGGAGTGCTCACATTACTAACATTGCCAATTCTCTATTAGCGATAGCTTTCAACTCTGCAGCCAGAGGCCAGCAGTGGGAGTTAAAGTGACCTGCACCATATTGCCATGGACAGGGCTCTGTCCTGGGGGTGTTTGGTGGGACGGACAGGCAGCAGCTGATATCACCTCTGTTATGGGTATACACGATCCGGGGGGGTGGCATGTTGGACACACGGACGCTGAGTCCCGCACCTCCCAGCCCAGGAACGATCCCCAACGATGGCAACCGGCCCCCCCGCTGACCGTGGCGCCCCCTTGGGTGCACCCCCAGCCGCCCTGAATACTGAGGCAGCTCCGGAGCCCACGGGTTGATTGCGTGATTTCCAAGATGGCTATTCATCTGCTCTGATCCACACAACAGCCTTTGCGCTGACATTACGTTTTTAAATAAGTGTCCTAAAGGGTACCTACATGTCCGCTCACTGGAGAGGCGGTTAGATCACGGGAGGCCATTAGATAGTGGGACCTTCCTGTTAATGAGGTGGAGATTTACATTAATTGGTGATTACTAGTTTCTTGCCACGGGCCGGTTAGATCGGAAATCGATCGGCATCTGTAGAGGTTCCTGATTTCGGCCTCTCCCACGATCTAACTGATGCAGCCATTAGATCACGCCCTATGTTACTGCTTCTTCCACTTCATGAATGTGGTTCTGGTTTAACATGTTCTTCATGTTTTCACACCTTCCAAGCATTATTGAGCGACAAATAGTTTTGAAGTGGCCTATTCTTCTCCAGTTGTGATACTCTGCATCACTTCCTCCCCTCCCCCGCTGGACATTCGTCTCGCTTGGGCGGATTGTTCCCACCACAACTGAGATGCTTCAAAATTGTGGTTGGTGCATTCCCCCCCCCCCCCCCCCCCCCCCCCCCCATTTTGGCAGACTTGAGCTTTGGTGTGCTTTCTCTCAATTGGCCGACAAACCGTATGGTCTCACTCAATCTTCTCCACTGGACCTCTCCTTCCCTGTAAACAAATGCTTGATTCTGTTTCCTGAGTTCTGTTTGCTTTGCAATCACTTTAAGTAGTGTTATATCGGACTTCCGCTTGCGGTGATGCGGAGCTAAGCCGCGCGTTCGGTAGCTCCCGCTATTTTTGGTCTTTTGGGCTCTTTTAAGGGCCCATAGCGGTGCTGGCTAGACTTTTCCCCGGGTGGGAACACATCCACTGCGCTTATCTGCCGGTGGATGGACTGGACCAGGAGCGGAGCGGTCAAAAAATCAGCTTTGGAGCAGAGAAAGGTGCGAGGCAGGAAAAACAAGCGGGCGTGGAACCGGCAGCGTGGCAGTAGTGGGCGCAGGAGCAGCAGGAGCTGCTTCAGCGCTGCTTCAGAGAGCTGAAGGCTGAGATCCTGGAACTGTTTAAGACCTCCCTGGACAAGCTCATGGCGACTAAGACGGCTCAGGGTGCAGTGATCCGGCAAAAGGCCTCGGAGAGCGAGGACGAACTCCTAGGCCTGGCAGTGAAGGTGGAGTCGCACGAGGCGCTCCACAAGAAATGGCTAGCGAGGATGGAGGAGATGGAGAACCGCTCCCGTCGGAAGAACCTGCGGATCCTGGGCCTCCCGGAGGGGCTGGAAGGTTCGGACTTGGGGGCCTACGTGGCCGTGATGCTGAACTCGTTAATGGGCGCGGGGTCGGTCCAGGGGCCTTGGAGCTGGATGGTGACCATCGAGTGGTGTTGAGGAAGCCCAGGCCGAACGAGCCGCCTAGGGCGGTCTGGTCCGTTTTCACCGCTTCGTTGACCGTGAGTATGTGCTGAGATAGGCGAAGGAGAGGAGCAGCAAGTGGGAGAATACAGAGATCCGGATTTATCAGGATTGGAGCGTGGAGGTGGCGAAGAGAAGGGCTGGTTTTAATCGGACGAAGGCACTGCTTCATAAGAAGGGGGTGAAGTTTGGCCAGCTACAGCTGGCTCGCCTCTGGGTCACTTACAAAGATCGCCAGCTCTACTTCGAAAGCTGGCAGGTTTTGTTGTTTTTTATTTGTTGCCACCATTGTTCATGTTGTGGTCAGTGTCTAGATGGGAAGTTTTAGGGATTATCTATTCTCCCAAAGTATGCTCATGTAATCCCTATAGTGCAGAAGGAGGCCATTTGGCACATCAAATCTGCAATAACCCTTCAAAAGATCACCCAACCTAGACCCATAACCCAATCAAACCTTTTAGACATTAAGGGATAATTTAGCCTGGCCAATCCACCTAACCTGCACATCTTTGGACTGTGGGAGGAAACCGGAGCATCTGGAGGAAACCCACGCAGACAGGGGAGACAGTGCAACCTCCACACTGTGGAGTCACTGAAAGTCGGAATCGAAACCGGGTCCCCGGCTATTTATTTAGGGTAAATAATTACACATTTTGGCCACTATGCAAGATTGCAGCTTCTTCTCCTTCGAGGTCTCTCATACTTCTCAGGGATGTGATCTGACGTCATTGATACATCCACAACACGTATGCTTCTGATCTGAACCATTTACACTACATAGCCCATCTTTCAAAACTCAACTTAAAGAAATGTTTCTTACCAACTCTTCAGTAAGTTATTCTTATACACTCTGGACAGAATGCTGATGTGATATCTTGCCGTGGAGAATTCCACATGAAAGTAAATTATCGTTGAACTGTGTTGAAAATATTACAGTATCCTGTTATCAATTTTTAATCCAAAGAGAAAATTCTGGAAAATCTCAGCAGGGCTGGCAGTATCTGTCGGAAGTGAAAAGAGCCAACGTTTCGAGTCCAGATGACCCTTTGTCAAAGCTTTGATTTTCCAGCATTTTCTCTTTGGTTTCAAATTCCAGCATCCGCAGTAATTTGCTTTTCTCAATTTTTAATGGCCAGTATGGGAAATGCAGACAAGTTGTAATAGCCAATCAACTTCTAATAGAGATCTTTAAAAGTATAAAGTGGTTTAATAGGGTAGTTGTGAAGAGAACAGTGCCATTTTGCGGGGAATGAAGAAGTAGGGCTACTAAGTATAAAATGGTCACAATCAATCGAAAATGGAATTCAGGAGAACCTCCTTTCCCTCGGAAATGGTTAGAATATGGAACTCGCTACCATGTGGAGGTAATGATGTGAATTGCAGGGATGCGTTTAGGGGAAGCGAGTACACGACAGAGAGAAGAAGAGAATAATATGCTGACGGGGTAGATAAAGTAGTGTGGAGGGAAGCTCATGCCGAGCAAAAACACCATCATAGACCAGTTGAGTTGAATGGCCCGTTTCTGTGCTGTAAATTGTATGTAATTCTGTGTAATACATTTGACCCAGACACAGCAGCATATTTCAGAAGTCACCACTGTCTAAAATTTGTGTTCTTTTGTCAAATCTTCTGCCACTGTTGATTAGATTGAAACGCCGAATGGAGGATTAAACGAGCTGGAGTGCACGGATTGACTAATGGAGAGTGTTTATCTACAGTTTTCAGAAATCGTGGTGCAAGCTTGAAATGCCTTGGCAAAGCAGCAACATGTTTTATCAGGATTCAACTGCAAAAGGCAATATTTACACAAAGTAGTTGGAATAGGCAGCAAATGTAGCAATACTATCCATCATTGTCAGCTGGACCTTCAAGGCGTTATTTGAATGCATTGGTTAAAATGACAGATTTATTATTAACTTGGAAGGCTTAGGGTGAAACAGTACTAGCCTTCTGAAAATATTCCTTGCAGACATATTTGAGATAAGAGAAAGTAATTACAAATGCTAATGAGGTTTTTTTCCCCTATCTCTTCGAGTAAATCCTATAACAACTCATCAAAGTTAAGACATCCTAGGTTTCACAGCATCTCTGTGCCTCTCGCTGTTTTAGGCTAGTTCACAACCTCACAGAAAACTGACAAATCCTCATTGTTTTTGTTATATAACTTATGGTACACTATTTTTACTTTTTATTTTCTGCAATGGATATAAAAAGTATGAAAATTAATTGTTCTCATAGACGACTGATACCCCAAATAATTAAATATTGACATTGCATCTTAATATGTCAAAAAAGGTGGGATGAGGTGAAGTTTGAATTTCACATGGTCCATTACATTGTTAATCACCTATGATGATTATTCATTGTAAATAATTTATGTATTTTGGCACCTACAAAGCTAAAATTATTTAAACTGATTTTTAAAACATGAATAAAAGCGCAATAATTGCCACAGCAATCACATCAATATGACCCACCGCAGGAAATGATACACCACCAACCAACTATTCAATGTTAAAACCTGTTTAAACTACATCTGAAGTACCTGCAGACAAATATATGAATTATGAGCAGGAGCCGGCCATTCACACCCCTCCCCCAGCCTGTTCCACGATTTGATCAGATCATGGCTGATCTAATCGTAGTCTCTATATTCTTGTCTATTCTCAATTGACTTCCTTATTCATACGTTCATAAGATATAGGAGCAGAATTAGGTCATTTGGCCCATTGAATCTGCTCTGCCATTCGATCATGGCTGATCTAATTCTTAACTCCACTGTCCCACCCGTTCTCCTATCCTTCAACCCATTAGCAATTAAATATCTGTCTAACTCCTCCTTAAATTTACTCTCAGTCCCAGCATCCATGCACTCTGTAGCGAATTCCACAGATTCACAACCCTTTGGGAGAAGTGAATTTTCCTCAACTTGTTTTAAATTTGCTACCTCTTATCCTAAGACTACGATCTCTCGTTTAGAATGCCCCATAAAGGGAAGCATCCGCTCCACGTCTACTTTATTTATACCTTTTATCATCCTGTATACCTCAATGTGATCTCCCCACATTCTTCTAAACTCTAGAGAGCATAGGCCTAAACTGTTCAATCTTTCTTCATTCACCAAACCCCTCATCTCTGGAATCAACCGAGTGAACCTCCTCTGAACTGCCTCCAATGCAACCATCTTCCTCCAAATAAAGGGACCAAAACTGTGCACAATACTCCAGGTGTGGTCTTACCACTGCCTTGTATTGTTTCAACAAGACTTCCTTACCTTTATACCCTATTTGTCATTCAAGAATCTAGTTAACACAGCCTTAAACAGCACAGGAAAGCTCAAGCCATCATCGGGGATCCCCCACACTCTTTATATCATCAATTTGAAAGGTTCCCAAGGAAAGATTTGTTCCCAGTGCCATCAGCTTACTAAATTACATCATGTAAATTTAACCTGTTGCTTTTAGTACCAATAATAGTCTTTATTAATGTCACAAGATGGCTTACATTAACCTCAGTATGTTTTGTCATGCAGCGTTCCCTACTCCTGCCAGCCTTGTTCTTCACCTGAACAGGAACATATAGACCCTGAACACTAGCTAATTCAAAGGCCTCCCACTTGCCGGAGGTCCCTTTGCTCACAAAGAAGCTACTCCAATCAACCCTTGCAAGCTCCTATCTAATTCTTCAAGAAAATTAGAGTGATGGGGAAAGATAGGGAAGTTGGACTAAATGCATAGATCTTTCAAAGAGCCAGCACAGCCTCAATGGGCCAGAGGCCTCCTTCTGTGCTGTAAGATTCAGAACTGAAAAATAGCCAGGCTCCCCCAAAGGCTAACCATGTCGCCCGTCGTGGATTCAGTCATACAAATCAGGAAGTTTGCACATTTAACTAACTTAACAAAACTAACCTCACCCAGCTCTGTATGAGTGTTATTTTTATTTTTTTAATGAATTTAGTGTACCCAATTAATTCTTTTCCAATTAAGGGGCAATTTAGCGTGTTCAATCCACCTACCTTGCACATCTTTGGGTTGTGGGGGCGAAACCCACGAGAATTTGCAAACTCCACATGGACAGTGACCCAGAGTCGGGATCGAACCTGGGACCTCGGCGCCATGAGGCAACAGGGCTAACTCACTGCGCCACTGTGCTGCCGGCACCAAGGGTTATTAACGTTGGCCTTAATGTTCCCAAACAAAGAAGGAAAAGAAGAGGCAATAAAGGAATCCATTCATGATCAAATTACAAATATTTGATGCTGTACTCTTGCCTTGTATTTGAGTTTCCTCTTCAGCAAAATTAATGAGTGCTGGTCTGGGTGGAAAATCACATGCAGGGAGCCAAACGTGAAAGTGGAAAATGCCAGTTAATAACTTCAGCTAGAAACTTCAAAAAAATATGGAACTTAGATGAGGACAGGATTCAGCTAGGTTATAATGTCCCTTAGAGGCAAACAGCCTCCCAATGCTTACCATTAACCTACACAGCTAGTAGCTGAGATACATGAGGGCTACTCATAATTTTGGAATGATACTCCAGCAAGAGTTTTTTTGATTTGATTTGATTTATTATTGTCACATTTATTAGTATACAGTGAGAAGCATTGTTTCTTGCATGCTGTACAAACAATGCATACCGTACATAGGGAAGGAAGGAGAGACTGCAGAATATAATATTACAGTTATAGCAAGGTATAGAGGAAAGATAAACTTGATACGAGGTAGGTCCATTCAAAAGTCTGATGGCAGTAGGGAAGAAGCTGTTCTTGAGTCAGTTGGTATGTGAACCTCAAACTTTGGTATCTTTTTCCTGATGGGAGAAGGTGGAAGAGAGTATGTCTGGGGTGCGTGAGGTCCTTAATTATGCTGGCTGCCTTTCTGAGGCAGCGGGAATTATAGATGGAGTCAATGGATGGGAGGCTGGTTTGCGTGATGGACTGGGCTACATTCACAACCTTTTGT
Organism: Scyliorhinus canicula; assembly: GCF_902713615.1. Classification (NCBI taxonomy): domain Eukaryota; kingdom Metazoa; phylum Chordata; class Chondrichthyes; order Carcharhiniformes; family Scyliorhinidae; genus Scyliorhinus; species Scyliorhinus canicula. The sequence continues at coordinate 161,427,894 of NC_052152.1, forward strand.
AGTTTCCTGCGGTCTTGGGCAGAGCAGGCTCCATACCAAGCTGTGATGCAACCAGAAAGAATGCTTTCTATGGTGCATCTGTAGAAGCTGGTGAGGGTCGTAGCTCACATGCCAAATTTCCTTAGTCTTCTGAGAAAGTAGAGTTGTTGATGGGCTTTCTTAACTATAGTGTCGGCATGGGGGACCAGGACAGGCTGTTGGTGATCTGTACACCTAAAAACATGAAGCTTTCGCCCCTTTCTACTTCGTTCTCATTGATGTAGACAGGGGCATGTTCTCCACTATGCTTCCTGAAGTCGATGACAATCTTCTTCGTTTTGTTGACATTGAGGGAGAGATTATTGTCGTTGCACCAGTTCACCAGATTCTCTCACTTATTCCTGTACTCTATCTCGTCATTATTTGAAATCCGACACACTATAGTGGTGTCATTAGCAAATTTGAAAATCGAGTTGATGGGGAATTTGGCCACACAGTCATAGGTGTGCAAGGAGCATAGTAGGAGGCTGAGGACACAGCCTTGTGGGGCACCGGTGTTGAAGATGATCGTGGAGGAGGTGTTGTTGCCTATCTTTACTGATTGTGGCTGTGGGTTAGAAAGTTCAGGATCCAGTCGCAGAGGGAGAAGCCAAGGCCAACGCCACGGAATCTGGAGATGAGTTTCATAGGAATGATGGTGTTGAAGGCTGTTGATGCTTTTAGGAGGAAAGGAACAGATAAAATTGTCAAGATATAAATAACATCCATACCTTGCATTCATATCGCAACTTTAATGCAGAAATATGTCTCAAGGTGTTTGGACTAATTAGTTACAGACATAAAAATGTGCCTTCAATGATAAAATGAAAATGTGGTGTCACTTTTATGATCTTTGATTTAACCTACTGCTTTGTGTTTGTGTTGATGAAAATAACTCATTTTGCGTGTTCACTTCCTTTTTCAGCTTTCAAGGAAAGCTTTTATGCCATGTGATGTACCATCAATTGGACACGAGTCGAGATGAAGATCCAAACATTAGGCTTTAATCGACTAGTTGTGTGCCCGGCAGTCGACTTACACAGAAAGGCCGACTGCCGGGTCCTACGGGTTCTTATACCCTGCCTCGTAGGCGGGACTACTTGCCTCCCGACCAATCGGTGAGCATTCACATGACTAGTCTCAACCAACCATCCGAGAGGCACATGACCGGCCTGAGCCAATGGGCAGCGAGTGTTCTGCACCAACGGCAGATAGGTATCGTAAACCTCCTAGTCATATCACCACACCATGAATGAGTTAAAATGTTTCCCTCGTGGTATTTTATGATACAGCAACATGCTCTGGTGTTAAATGGTCAGAATTAGACATAGATTCAGTCCAATAATTTAAGAAAATATTACACGGCAGAATAATTAACCCCGCCTACCTTAATTTTCACATTTTTTTAGTGGTTGGTCCAAAGTAACATTGCAAATGTTATTGTTGTACCAGTTTAGGATAATGTCTGTAGCAATCACAATACTTGCAAAACACAATGGATGGAATTTCCCAGGACAATGTCAATTTTGGTGAGAAAATTGCTGAGATACCCCTCGGCCCTGATGGTGTGAGCTGAATCGCAATCTTTAGGCACTTTGAAAACTACTTTTTATCCACATGAAAAATGTATTGTCTGAGGCACAAAGCGTCTGACTCACTCACCCAGGGGTCATCCGGGCACTTCAATCAAGGGGGCGCTGCATTTAAACGGCTGCGCAACACTCGTTCACAGTCAAGCCAGGAGGATGACAGCCAAGACACCAGCTCCATAATTCACCGAGGGGGCCCCCACAAGAATGGTGGACGCTGTAGAGGAGAGAAGGGCAGGAGATGCTGCAGCACGGTCATGAATCCCGCCTGGGAGACGGTGGCAGCACTGGTCACTGCCAGCAGCCTGATCAAGAAAATGAGAGTGCAGTGCCGGAATAAACTGAATGATCTACTATGATCAGCAAAGGTCAGTGTCTTCTCTTGGCACTCCACCTCAGAATGTCACTTGGAACCCACAAGTCTCCACCTCGCACTTTTCCAGCACCCGACCTCCCAGCATCATCCCCAAACATCCCTGATATTCCTCACCAGAACCCCTTCTTAAAATAATAATAATAAAAATAATCCTTTTATTGTCACAAGTAGGCTCACATTAACACTGCAATGAAGTTGCTATGAAAAGCCGCTAGCACGCCACGTTCCCTGCCTGTTTGGGTACACAGAGGGAGAATTCAGAATTATCAGCTGGTATGGGAATTGAACCCCTGCTGCTGGCCTTATTCAGCATGACAAACCCAGCTGTCTAGTCCACTGAGCTAAACCAGCCTGCTTCAGCGTAGTGTTATTGTTCATGTCTGACTCATTCCAGTTGTCATCGACTACTGACTCACGAGGCATTGAGCTCACATTATCCCCTTTTGTGTCCCTGCAGGAGAAGATAGTCCACAACCGGAGAGAGAGAGAAAATGGGTGTTGGAATGCCCAAGCTGAGGATCCTGACTCCATTCAAGGAGACGGCCATGGAGCTCTCAGGGGAGGAGCAGGGTCGAGCCTGTACAGAGAGTGAAGTGACCTGCGGAAGAAAAGTGAGCAGTCTATTCACCTTCATCCAGATGATCAATCTCAAGTGAGAGCTTTGTTGTCCAAACCCTTGACCAGGCCATGTACTAAAACCATATCACTTGCCTTGCAGGAACATTAAATGAAGAGCCTGGACTGTCTACCTGTTGTGCCCACTGTCCACCCTCAAAAGCAGCTCAGAGGAGATCTTGGGGGAGGACACAGATGAAATACCATGCCTATCACCCACATCATCCACCATCACCTTTGTCACCTTTGGTGTTGCCGGTGATGCGTGGCACCCTGGCCAAAACTGCAAGGGTGGCAACCCCAGTGGAAAGCCAGGGGCAAGACATCAGGTCCATGACTGCTGAACTCCGAGGCATGGCTCGGTCCCTGAGGATCATGGCTGAGGGGTTAAACACCATGGTGCAGGCAATGATAGACCTCCAGGACTGGCAGTGCCAGATGACGTTGAAGCTTCTGGAGCTCATTCCATCTGCCCCTCCATCCCATGGAGCAACCAAGGACTGACGAGCACCCAACGGGAGGAAGAGCCACTGGAGCATCTCTTGGGGCCTTTCACCCAGGAGGACCTGCAGTGACCAGCCCTTCCGAATTCTCCCTTTCTGATACCAGCCCACCTCAGGGGCAGCAGCTGAACAGCTTGATGCAGCAACTTGAGTGCCATCAGATAGTAGGCCAGGGCCCTCCAGGACCCAGCCTCCAGAGGACACCCGCCAAGGACTTCTCAGGCAAACTGTATCCCCAGTTATGTATACAGGGATACATTCTTGCTGGTTCTGCATCCCGTGATGTGTGGTGACGTGTTTGCGTGGCTTTGGGAAGATAACCATCTAGATTGTTTGAGCAACAATCCTAATAAACCTCTCACGTGTTTTACAAGAATCCATAGTATGGGCACCTCCATATCTTTTCTCTGTGCGGCAACAAAAAATATAACAATGCAGAAGGCAGCAGGCCACCTCCACATCTGGTGTACATCCTGCGACTACACTGAGATATAGGGCGGGATTCTCTGAGCCTCCGCACTGAAATCGCGATCGGCGCGGGGGCGGAGAATGGGCATTGACAACAAAAACCGGCGCGACCGGTCTCCAGAGAATCGCTGCGAATTGCACACAAGCGGTCTACGCGCCGTGGGTAGTGGGCCATTGACAGAGGTCCGCCTCGCGATTCACCTACGACAACTGGCCGAGTTCCCGACGGCATGGTTCTAACCACATTTTGCCTGTCGGTAACGATCGGCGGCGACTGCGGACTCAGTCCACAGCCACCCTGGTGGGGGCAGACATGGAGAGAACGTGCATACTCCGCACAGACAGTGACCCAAGCCAGGAATCGAACCTGGGACCCTGGAGCTGTGAAGCAACTGTGCTAACCATTGTGCTACCGTGCTGCCTATATCTTTAACTGAACTGCTGTGAGAGCAAAATGATTGATGTCTGCTCACAGCTCCATCTAACTCTCCACTGAAACTTTGCTTTCCTGCAAAATGCCTTGGGAGGGATTCTCAACTCATGTACCGGAGGGACCTGGCAGGTAAGTCAGCGGGGGCGGTCCTGTGGGGAGGGGGGGGGGGCACGGGGGGATCTGACCCCGGGCGGCCCGCACGATGGCCTGGCCGGCGATCGGGGCCCACTGATCTGCGGGCGGGCCTATTCCGTGTGGTCATTTCTTCCTCCCGCGCCGGCCCCTGTAGGGCTCCGCCATGGCCGGCGCGGAGTAGAGAACCCCACGTGCACGCGCCAAAATACGCCAGCCAACCTGCACATGCGGGGAACCATACCGGCAGGTCCGCGCATGCGCAATATCACGCCGGCCCTTCGGCGCACGCGCAAATTTGTTCCGTCCCTTCGCCGTCGGCTGGAGCGGTGCCAACCCCTCCGGCGTCCACCTAGTCCCTGAAAGTGCAGAGAATTCATCGCTTTTGGGGGCTGTTGACACTGGAGTGATTGGCGCCGGTGCACCCACCTGCATGGGGACTTAGTCCCCAGAAGGAAGAATCCCGGCTCTTAGCTCCACCCGGTAACTACATCATCTTACCAAGTTGAAATATAATTAACTCCACAGGGAATGCCCCCCCCCCCCCCAATCGAAATAAAACTACATTAGCCCAATCTTTTTGTGATGGTTTAATTACACCCCTGGCTCCCAAGCTTTTAAACCAGGAAATGTAATTAAATCTTTAAAAACATGACTGTAGCAGTCATACACACACTAACCCAGGCTTATAATCCTTACTGCACCAAATACCTATAGTACAATGTATCTGAAATTCCTGCATCCATCAGAGACTCTTTGGTGTGATGGGACTCGTAGAACAAAATGAGTGCAGTCAATTGCCCCCTGCACCTGGAGCAGACTAGCTATGGTGACAAATCCTGCAGCCCTCTCGTACACACATGTCACTTGTGGAGCCCTGGAACAAACTTTTCGCACAGAGGTTGACGGCTGTCGTGACCTTTACGGTCACATGGTGGTGCCCAAATAGGACAAAATGTGACAGAGACCACACTGCCTCCCTGGTGAGGTGGGAGTCTCTTGCGGCAGATATTGTCTGACAGCTCCATGAAGGACACACAAGCTCTGTATACACATACTCCTTCTTGGCCTTTGTGCCCTCTTTTTGGCTGCTGCTGCCTCTGAACCTTGAGCCTGCTCTGAAGCCCCATGGTCTCCTGGCACTGGGTGTTACCTGGGTGCCATCTCTCGTTGCTGCTGGTGTCTGGGCTCCCCCAGCACTGTAATTGGCAGAACTGTCAGCTCAACTGGCTCCATAGGGATCTTGATCAATAAACCACAATGGATGAGAGAGAGAGGGACAATCAGGTTGGTGTTGCTGCCCCTTAACATCAGTATCTCCTCTCACCCATTATCCTCCCAATCCTGGAAGCAGCCAGTCCTACACACCATCCAGCGGCTACCACTCATTCACACCTCAGGTGCCCTTCCATATCCATTGTGTGACCGGCTCTGGTCAGTACCCTCACCCCTTCAGAGTTTCCTTTGGCCTCCCCTCTGGTTGTCCCCTATCTTAATCTTTACATCACTGGGGGTTCTGACAGGAGGTTTTAATTGTCACCCATCCCTCATGGGCAGGGTCAACTGGATGGTTTTGTCCACCTTGAGGTTCTAATGGATCTTTAATGACAGGCGCTGGGGCCAGACACTTATGCAGAGAACCAGTCCTCCAAGCGTTTATCCTTGAACCATGAGTTATCACCCCTCTCAATTACTTTGACAATGAGTGCAGCTGACATTGTAAAGGGTTAACTCATGGGGGCACAGGCCTCAGGAATGTTAGACAGCATAATTACTTTCTGCAAAAGGGATAGGCTAGCCTAATAGGCACCCTTCTTACTCCGGCTACATCACGCCGTGATCTACTTGCTGTCAGGCTTTTACACGAAAGACATCTGGGCAGCTACTATTTTTAATGATTGCACCCCTCGCCTCTCATGATATTTTGCAGCCATAGTAGAATTTGCGGCCACTGTGAAGAGGCCCACTAAATCCCACCCCCAGTTCAAAACTGAGAGTGACAAAAATATTTGCCGCAATAATAGAAGCAAGCAATATAAGTGAAATTGCCAAAAATAGAAACGTAATACAATTAGCTTAGTTAGACAATAATTGGCTAAAAGAAACAAAGTACTATAATGCCTAAATTACCCTAACCCAATCAATAATACCTAACTTTGCTTGTTTACAAGTCTTGAGCAGTTGCCCATTGTAATGTGGAAGAAGGTGTTAATTCCCCTGTAGCCCCTGTTGCAGCAATGGAATTCATGGTGCTGAAGAATGGTTTACAGAACGATTGCATTGCACAGATTTCCTGGATCCCTACAAAGATAAGGGCTAGTTTAGCACAGTGGGCTAAACAGCTGGCTTGTAATGCAGAACAAGGCAGCAGCGTGGGTTCAAATCCCGTACCGCCTCCCCGAACAGGCACTGGAATATGGTGGCTAAGGGCTTTTCACAGTAACTTCATTGAAGCCTACTTGTGGCAATTATTATTAATAAAGGCCCTGGATTCATAGATATTCCTAAAGTGTGAATTAAAAAATTATATTTGATTCATTTTTTTCTCTTGAGTTCCATGCCATTGTAGCGCATCTGCCCATTAGAGTGCACAACTATCATTCCTCATGTCAAGAATTGATATTGATATTTTTCATCTTTCAGATTGACAGAAGATGGTGCTGGATACTTTAACTTATCCAGTTAGTTCATGAGCTATGCTAACGTGGGGTCAAAAGTCAAGGTTCAGATTGTAATCGGTGTGAAGTAGCAAACACTGTTGGAGATAGTCAGAATGTCAATATTGTTGATTTGGTAACTAAAATTGAAAATGCAAAATTAGGAGATATGGTAATACTGGTGAGTCATCCTTAATTATTCTGTTCTCACAGTGACTGTCAACCATTATCTACAATGTGAACACTCATAAAAGTTAATGGGCGGGATTCTCCGCCGGCGTGATTCTCCGTTATGCCGGTGCCCAGGCGTTTCCCGACGGCGTGGGGCTGCCCCACAATGGGAAACCCCATTGACCGGCCGGCGTAATGGAGAATCCCGCTGGCCGGTCGGGGCAGAAATGTGGCGGGGCGGGGCGGAGAATCCCGCCCAATGGTTTTGGGCTTGGCATCTACTCGTACCACCAGTTAGCATGCATTCAAAATGTAATACCCAAAAGGAAAATCCAGACATTATTATTTTAGAATAAAACATGAATAATGCATTAAAAGAGATACATGTGCTGATTTTTCTATCATATAGTTTCTGTTTTTAACAGGCCAGTTCTGGAAAGAAATGCAACTGTTTCTTAATCAAAGTTGTTCCACTGTCGTTCATTTGTAACCTTTCTGTTTCTGAATCAGAAGGTGATGGATTCAAGTCCCACTCTCAAGACTTGAGCACTTATTCTGGGTGAACACATTAGTACAGTTCTGAGGGAGTGCTGCATTGTTGGTAGCACTGTCTTTTGGATGAGATATTTAAACTAAGGCTTCACTGCCCTCTTTGTCGAATGTAAAGTATCCAAAGAACAGCAGGGGAGTGCTTTCTGTGTCCTAGCCACTATTTATTCCTTAATCAACGTCTAAAACCGATTAACTGGCCAGTTACTTCATTGCTGTTTCTGGGATTTTTCTTCATGCAAATCGGCTGCCAATTTGTTCCATGTTAGAATGGTGACAATGGGCAAAATTCTCCAAGGGTCTCCAGGGTCGGAGAATCGCCCGGGGGCGCCGATAATCCCGCTCCCGCCATGTTCAAAATTCTCCCACCCGCCATAAAACGGCGTTCTTCAAATCCCGCCGCCCGCCTCTGAGAACGGCTGGCGCCGGCGGGATGCCATTGTTTTTTGAGGCTTAAATATTCTCTGGCCCGGATGGGCCGAAGTCCCGCCGACGTGGCCATGGGTCACGTCGGCGAAAATCAAAGTTGGTTTATAACGGCGTCAACCATTGATGATGGTTGACGCCGTTCAGCTTGGAGGTGGGTGACAGGCCGGTGAGAAAGATAAATTACCTACTTCGAGTGCCGGGGGGAGGGGGGGGGGGGTGGGGGTGGGGGAGGGGAGGGTTTGGGAAGAGAGAGAGTGAAATCACTTACATCGAGTGCCGGGGGGGTAGGGGGGGGGGGGGGGGGGTGGTTGGTTGCGGTGGGGGGGGGGGGGGGTAGGGGTTTGGGTGGGGGGGTGGGGGTTGGGGTGGGGGGGGTTGTTGGGGGTGTTGGGAAGGGAGAGAGATAAATCACTTACTTCGAGTGCCGGTGGGTTGGGGGGAGGGTTTGTGAAGAGAGAGAGTGAAATCACTTACTTCGAGTGCCGGTGGGTTGGGGGGAGGGTTTGTGAAGAGAGAGAGTGAAATCACTTACATCGAGTGCCGGTGGGTTGGGGGGAGGGTTTGTGAAGAGAGAGAGTGAAATCACTTACATCGAGTGCCGGTGGGTTGGGGGGAGGGTTTGTGAAGAGAGAGAGTGAAATCACTTACATCGAGTGCCGGGGGGTAGAGGTGGGGGGGGGGGGGGGGGGGTGGCAGTTGGGGGGGCGGGGGTTGGGGGGGCTGGGGGGGTGGGGGATGGGAATGGGGGAGTGGGGGTGGTTGGGGTGGGGGGAGTGGTTGGGGTGGGGGGGTGGGGGGGCGGGGTTGGGGTGGGGGGGTGGGGGGTCGGGGTTGGGGTGGGGGTTGGGGTGAGGGGGGTGGGGGGGTGTGGGTTGGGGGGGTGGGGGTAGGGGTGAGGGGGGTGGGGGCTGGGGAGGTGGGGGTAGGGGTGGGGGGGTGGTTGGGGTGGGGGGAGTGCGGGGGTGGTTGGGGTGGGGGGAGTGGGGGGGTGGGGGGGTGGGGGCGCTATTTATATCATGTTTCGCCGGGCGGCGTTGATGATGTCGCCCGACGTCAACCAACGCGCCACTTCCGCAGCGGGTGAAACTGACGCGTACAGCGTCTCTCCGCTGCTGGACCTTTCGGGACGGGAGATTTCGGGCTGATAAGCGGGCCCCGACGCCTGAGTCACGAGCGCCGTTTTTGCCCGCCGGTCAAGGGCGTCACGATGGACTTCGGTGAATTTCGCCCAATATGTCAGAATTGTGCTTTGGAACATCCTGAGATTGTGAAAGAGGCTCTCTCTCTCTCTCTTACATAAAATATTCCTTCTTTAAGTATTATATTGTTTTATGGAGAAATGGCATGTCAAAAGTCAAACAATAGTTCTTAAAGGCTTAAAATTAAAAAAGATGCATTGAAGGATGTTGCCTGGTATGGAGGGTGCTAGCTGTGAAGGTTGAGTAGATTAGGATTGTTTTCATTGGAAAGACGGAGGTTGAGGGGGGACCTGATTGAGGTCTACAAAATTATGAGAGGTATGGACAGGGTGGATAGCAACAAGCTTTTTCCAAGAGTGGGGGAGTCAATTACAAGGGGTCACGATTTCAAGGTGAGAGGGGGAAAGTTTAAGGGAGATGTGTGTGGAAAGTTTTTTTCACGCAGAGAGGGTGGTGGGTGCCTGGAACGCTTTGCCAGCGGTGGTCGTAGAGGCGGGCACGATAGCATCATTTAAGATGCATCTGGACTGATATATGAATGGGCGGGGAACAGAGGGAAGTAGATCCTTGGAAAATAGGCTTAGATAAAGGATCTGGCTCGGTGCACGCTGGGAGGGCCGAAGGGCCTGTTCCTGTGCTGTAATTTTCTTTGTTCTTTGAAAGCAATGTGGCTTTTTAAATTCTTATCCTTATTTTCAAATTCTTCCCCCTTCACTTCTCTCTACCCTCCCCCACCCTTTTTTTGCTCTAATCCCTATAGCTCTACATCCCGATGATGTGCCTGCACTCATTTAATTCTGGATTCTTGAGTATCACCAGTTTTAATTGCTCCACTCTTCTTAACTGCCTGGGTTATAAGGGTTCTGGCATTCCTTCCATGGTTTTTTCACCTCTCCATCTCCTTTAAAGCACTCTTTAAAACTTGCTTCCTTGATCAAACCTTTGGACTTATGCTCTAATATTATCTTACATGGCTCAATGTCAAATTTTGTTTTATGACCTGCTGTGAAGCACCTTGGGATATCGCATTGAAATGAAATGAAATGAAATGAAAATCGCTTATTGTCACAAGTAGGCTTCAAATGAAGTTACTGTGAAAATCCCCTAGTCACCACATTCCAGCGCCTGTTCAGGGAGGCTGGTACGGGAATTGAACCGTGCTGCTGGCCTGCCTTGGTCTGCTTTAAAAGCCAGCGATTTAGCCCTGTGCTACACCATCCGGGGAGTGAGAGGCAGGCCTGCCGATCGGTGGGCCCCGATCGCGGGCCGGACCCCATTGCAGGCCCCCCCCAGGGATGGAGCCCCCCCCCACAGGCTGCCACCCGACCCTGCACGCAGAGTTCCCGCCGGCTGCGACCAGATGTGGATGGCGCCGGTGGGACTCTGCCTTTTTGGAGCGGCCGTTCGGACCAGAGAATTGGCGTGCTGGCCGTTACAGCAGCCCACAACCAGCGCCGCACTGAACACGCTGGCACCAATGGCGCCGCTTTCCGCGGAGAATCACGTGCCGGCATCGGGGCGGTGTGGCCCGGTCGCGGGAATTCTCCGGCCCCGGGCTGGGAGAATCCCGCCCTTAGCCTTTTGCTCATTAAAGTTGGTTGTACAACTCATCTGCTCAGTATTCCCTATTTTACTTCAAAGAGTGACTAATCTTATAAAGCATTCTAATATACAGAAGAATGTAAAGGGTTCATAAATGTATATATTCTCTTTCTCCTATTTACAGTGAAACATTACAAGCATACATCTCCTAAATCAACCGCACCATGGTTTCAATAAGTGTCTCTTTACATTAACTCAAGTTATATCTCAGTTAATATCCAGCATTGGCATACAAGTAATATACAATTGTCAGATTCCTGCCTCTCTGATCAAGTATCAATTATGCCAAATTTCCTCTATATTCTGAACAAAGCATTATGTTGCAAGTCACCTCTCCTCTAGGACCCCAAACAAGCTCTTTGTAAAAGAGCCAGTTGGTGACTTGTATCCATCCATTTAATTTTAGAGTTTTTCTTTCTCTCCAACATTTATTTCCAGCCGAAAAGGTAAATCTGTAACCTTTTTAATCACCCACACTCTTCATAAGCATCTATCATCCCACAATGAACAGTTATCTCCATAACCTGTTGTGGGTATGCTACCTTCAGTTCTCGCCTTGTATAGAATTTCAAAAGCGCCAGTGCTAAAGTACTTTTAACAACACTTTTTGACTTCTTAAGTTCCCAAGTTAAAAGACAACATTTTCACCAATACGAAAAGCCATGAAATAAGTTGCACTAGAATTCACAACAGGAATGAATTCCCAACAGGAAGATTTGCATGTCTCATGCTCTTTGTGTCACTGATGTGTGGAACCTTTAGTATGCATTTCATAAGGTTTTTTACAAATGTTTGATTTGCCTTTAAAACATTCTTGATTTTAGAGTGTTCGATCAAGTGCTTAACTCCAACACATCATAGCGTTGGTCTAGACTGAGTGCTGGACCAGTTCAAATGAATAAGCAAGCATCACAATTATTCTGTCTCTTCTTTAGATAGGATATCGGCTGGAATTCTCTGGTCCAGCCAACAGCGCACCACCTCCTGCGGATTTCCCGGCAGCATGAATGGCTTCAGTTGACATCAGAGGGAACAGAGATTCCCGCTTCCTGTCTCCCACCGCTGGGAAGGCTGGAGAATCTCACAATCTTTCTATGATGACCTCAGATGATTAACAAAGATGGCAGTAACATTCCCCAAATAGGATCGTTGATTTGATTATTCCAGATCTATTCAGTTTGATACATCAACAAATATATTTAAAAGCTCCTCAAGCCTGACACCCAATTTTAAAAGCTGCTCTTATTTTATTAATAATACTTCTCAATTTCCACAGTACCGCCCCATAGAAACATCATCAACGTGCATCAGGAATATGCCTGAAAGCTTCCCTTGATGACACCAACATATCATTGCAGGATCTGCTTTAGTTGAACACAACTATTTTCAGCAGCACAGACCTCACTGAAAAATATTCCACCTTGGAAGCATCATTCTGGCCATAAATGCTTTTGTTTGGCTTTCATTGTTTCTCTTCTGCATTTTCTGCCACTTTGGGTGGTTTCAGAAAAGCTTTGTGAAAAATATCATCTTGCAGAAATGTGACTTTTATGTTGATAAATCAACTCTCCCATGAGTATGTGGCAAAAAAAGAGCTAAAAGATTTTCCAATATATTTTTCCAATTGTGGGGAGTCCATCCTGAACATCTGCATCACCCAGTCACTTTTCAAAATCCCCAGCAGTTTTAGCTTCGCTTTTATCTTGTAAATCCCATCTGCAAGTGTTTTCTCAATCCAAATCTGCCTTTGTAAAAAAGGTGTAATTGAAACTCATCTGGACATTCATAATAAATTCCAAATGCTCTCTAGCGATCTAGCTCCCTTTGTTTTGCCTCTTTTACTCGTTTATCCTCAAGTTGATTAGCAACCACAATCATTCACTCCATCCATCATGGTCACACAGTCACATCAGTTTTGTACCATTTACGAGGCGCACTGTAACAACTCACCAAGGCTTCTTAGACAGAACCTCCCAAACCCTTAGCCTCTGCCATCTAGAAGGACAAGGGCAGCAGATATATAGAAACACCACCGCCTGCAAGTTTGCCTCCAGGCCACTCACCATCGTGTCTTGGAAATATACCCCCTTTCCTTCACTGTCGCAAGGTCCAATTCCTGGAATTCCCTCCCTAACAGCACTGTGGATGTAACAACACTACATGGACTGCAGCAGTTCAAGAAGGGAGCTCAGCACCACCTTCTCAAGGCCATGTCAGGGATGAGCATGAAATACTGACCTAGCCAGCAAAGCCCAGATCCAATGAATGAATAATAGCATCACCACATTGTTATCCATTGGTTATATCTGTGACAGGGATGGAGCACCAGACTCTTTCTCTATTTTACTCCTCTCTATTTTATTTGCTAGTTGTGTTGTGGCACTGCCCTGTAGCGGCATAGCTTGTGGTATTGCTTATCTAATTCTCTCTTTTTGCTTTGGTTATGCATTAGCAATTGTGGATGCAGCAAATGTCTGTTGAGGACAATAAAAATGTATTGAAAATTGGGTACAGCTAAAAAGGCTTTTGGCTGTGCTGATATGACCACAATGATTTTACACGTGTCTGAATTTGCCATTGGCAAATACCCTCCATTATCAGTCAAATTTAGCTGGTGTCTCAAGACTGGTCCCTACCCCTGGACAGGATTTTCAGGTCAGGAACAGGGATTGATGGGAGCTTAAAGTACTGTTGTTGCAACCTTGTTAAATGCTCTCAGGGGAGGCCAACTAAGATTTACAGTCACCCTCTAGTTTCCCAATGAATTGTAGGAGGTGGTAGCGGGAATAGTTAGGCTGCCTGGAAGCAGGCACCCAGCATCAGGTTTGGATGCCAGCATGCCGCACAAGCCTACTGACCTTGCCTTCCTGCTTGGGTGCAAGTGCAGCCAAAGACTGTGGTGTCCTTGATGCTTTATTTATTTTTAAATTATTGTTTTTAAAAATAATTCTGCAAGGGCATCTTCATATTCACATCCTCTCAGTTACTTACCCATTTATTGCAGGCAACTGGTCCTCTCAAGCTGGAAGACCTATGATTGATCTTCTCATTTCAAGAGCTTGGCTGCTGTCCTTATTTAGTCAGGTAACCAGTCTATATGCCAATTAAGGTGGTGCCGTACCAAAATCCCAAACTGTGACTACAATCCCCTGTACTGGGGCCACTTCCAGGCTGTTTCCTACAGCCAAAGTGAAAATTCAGTCTATGGGCAGCAGTTTACTTTCACCCCAAGGCAGGATCTGAGGTGTGGTGGTGTGGTGAGGGGAGTGGAGGGTAACATTGAAAGAACAGGATTTATCTTCCCTGTCCCCCCACCCCCAAGGAACCCACCCATCCAGACACAGACGCAATTTCATGCTTGCCTGGCAGGGCCTAGGGTGGGAAAGCCATCTACTCACATATTAAGGCCCTTAAGTGACCACTAAGGGCCATATCCTAACTAGTCTCAATTCTTAGTCTGGCGCCTGAGAGGGTGCTGCCAGGGATTTAGGTGGAAACAGACATTTCAACCTTTCCCAATCTTGGATGTTAAGGGGGGGGTGGGGGGGGGGGGTGCCTCACTCTGAAGGCCCCCTTAAAGTTGGGCAGCTTCCCCACCCCGGGATAATGTAGCTCCGAGTCCCACTCCCAACCTGGACCACCGCCTGATGGTTTGATCGCCCCCTCTAATCATCCACCCCGCCTTTGTCCTCTATCCTCCCAACCTCGGGATTTATCTTCTCCAGAGTCCCAGGAATTGGTCCCATGTACAATGCTGCAGTACCATTCTGGCCACAGCAGCGCTATGGCTGGCCGGGTTGAAGCAGATTGGCCGACAGCTGTCACGGGTTGGACTACCTGCCAAAGACGGACAGAATTCCCTCCCACTGCCAATCAACACTCAAGTGAATGTTAAACGGCAGTGGGAGCAGCGAGTTGGCAGCTCCGCATTAGGTGGTGACTCTCGGACTTTCCTTAAAATTCTACCCATATCTCCAAGCGATTTGTCTATAATCACCCCTTTCTCCTTACTGGGAATGATTGTGCAAAGAATAAATCTGGTTGCCAGGTCAACAAAAAGTAGAATGAAAATATTTCTGTCTTTGTTCCATGCACTTACATCCATGGCAACTATATAATTAAAGTGACATGACAATGGAAAACGTACAGGAGAAAGTGGTGATGGCCTCTCATTTTTTAAAATAGATTTACCATTTCTGACTAATTGCTTTTATTAGCCTGATATACTCTGCCACACACTACAAAGTACTTGCACAAGGTTTTAGAAAACTAACCTGTTACTTCCACCACCACAAAATTTCCTTCTGGATTTAACCTCACCTGAACGTTACTCTTCTCTCTGAGTTATATATACGTGTGGAACACAATTAGAGGACAGTTTTCAGTTGTTTGTCCTGGTCGATGTTAGCCAAAGCAAAAATATATGGTTGGCTATTCAAATATTGATCAATATTGAGGTTGTCAGATTCCAGGCGGTTTACCAGTTAGAGTACATTCTGTGTAAATGGAATGTGCGAAATTGGAAATTAATATTTTAATGAATATGTTTTATGGCATCCATGGAGAAAGTATTTTCATGGACGACTTTGTGATAGTTTGCTTCATTTGATAAGAGTGCTTTTCATAATTTTTCATTTAAAAACATTTTTTAAAGCAGCAAAATACTGCATAATAGATTATGTGCTCAAATACAAGAACAAGCAGAGAAAATGCAGGCAGCTCAGGAGACTCCTTGGCAGTGGCGTGCGGGGGGGAGGGGGGGGGGGGGCGACGGTGCATTGGCCCCGGGCATCCATTGGATATGGGCATCCAATCAGAGAAGGAAATAATTTTTTTTTTTTTAATTTAGATTACCCAATTATTTTTTTCAATTAAGGGGCAATTTAGCGTGGCCAATCCACCTACTCTGCACATTTTTGGGTTGTGGGGGCGAAACCCACGCAGACACAGGGAGAATGTGCAAACTCCACACGGACAGTGACCCAGAGCTGGGATCGAACCTGGGACCTCAGTTCCGTGAGGCAGTTGTGCTAGTCACTAGGCCATCGTGCTGCCCCAGAGAAGGAAATAAGATAGTAATTTTAAAATTTCAGCGGTGATAAATCAATTTTTGGAGGCTCACTGCACTGCAGAGGCAGTTGTTAGCCCTTTATTCCTTTAATCCTTTATTCCTTTAACATGGTGTACCCTTTCTGTCTAGAGAAAATGGTGCTTCTCCCCATCCCCCCACACGCATGCGCATGATGTGCGTGGTGCAACCATCAAAAGCAACAAGCAGACGTGGCTGTTCGTTCCTGCGTTTCCTTGAGTCATAACTTGTCTTTTCTTCAGCTTTTTGTGCATCTAGATTAGTTCTTTTACCTACTCAGGTCAGTGAATAGCTCTAGAACGGGTGCAACTACGTTTTTTATAGGTTTTTTGGTGATATTTAATTAAATATTTACGTGGGATGTAGTAAGAGTGAAGCCTGGATGATCAGAGGACTGCTATGGCATTTAATCTCGGAATAGGAGACATTATTCCTTAACATGCTAATATTCGAATACAGATACCACTAATTTGCAAGTCTATGATATAAATTGCACAAAATTATCAGTGGAGAATCAGTGTGAAATAATTTGATACGAAGGAACAAATAAATGAAATATGGTTTATCCGTCTGCAACTGACCGATTGTTTACCATTTTCTTCCCATTTTCTCATGCGTCTTACAGTTTTTGAGATAGAAAATGAAATGTTATGAGTATTTCGTGTACAACCGAGTGGCGCACAGAACAGGAAAAAAAAGAGGGCCAGAGTCGAAGAAGAGTCCCATCAAAGAGGGGCATTAGATGCATGGATAAAAAGAAGTAAAGAAGAAGTAGGAGAACCTGGAGAAGTAAAAGATGATGTGGGTGCAGAGAAGGATTTTTCTGATATGGATTTAGCTTGGTCAGAACATAATACTCTCTCTCCTCAGTCTCGTTGTCAGGATGATGATCCATGTGAAGAAAATAAAGAAGATTTTAGCATATTTTTGCAAAGAAGTGATTTTGGCTGTTTGAAGAAACCGTAGTTCGACTCCATCATTCAACTACGATAGATGCTGAACTTCAACAGCAAATGTCTGCTGAAAAGAAAAGATGGAAAGCTATAACTGAACGGATTGTCGAGGTTATATCCTTTCTGGCAAAACAGAATCTGGCCTATCGTGGACATTGAGGAGAAGGAATATCTGGGTTATCAGAGCCAGGGGAGACAGTCAGTGAAAATACAGGAAACTTTCTAGCAACAATCAGACTTTTGGCCAAATATGATGACATCTTAGCAAAACACTTGCAGAGAGGGAAAGAGAAACCAAAAAGTGTCACCTACTTATCCAACAGAATTCAAAACGAAATAATCAATCTTCTTGGTGAAACTGTCAAGAAAAATATAATTTCCAAAATTAAGGACGCAAAATATTTTAGCATAATGCTGGATTCAACTCTAGATATTGCCCATGAAGATCAGGTTTCTGAAATTCTGCGTTACGTTCATATTGATGAAAACAGAAAAGTAGAAATAAAGGAGACATTTCTGGGATTTTTTCAAGTCAACAAGAAAGATGCAGTTAGCCTGGTAAATAAAATTCAGGGAAAATTGTAAGAAGACAAAATTTCCATGAATGACTGTCGTGGTCAAGCATATGATAACGCAGCAGTTATGGCTGGAGTGAGAGGAGGTGTTCAACAAAAAATTCTTGAAGTTAACCCAAAAGCTGTGTTTGTGAACTGCAAGAACCACAGCCTCAATTTGGCCTGTGTCCATGCAAGTGAGGTGCAACCTGTTGTTACATTTTTTGGCATTCTAGAAAAACTCTACTTTTTTTTCTTCATCTACTTCTCGTTGGTAAGTGTTAAAATCATTTGTCACTCAGACTGTGAAAAGACAGTGTGACACAAGATGGAGTTCCAGCCATGATGCTGTGCAAGTAATCCACGAAGAGTGTGACAACGTTATTGCAAGCCTTCAATACCTGCTGGAAGGAGAATTTTCAAGGGAAACTAAATCTGATGCAGGATCGCTACTGAACTCTATTCAACAGTTCCCGTTTATAGCTTTATTAAATTTTTGATACTCAGTTTTATCATCAGTGGAGAAAGTCTCAAAACGTTTGCAGGATCCGAAAATGGGGTTCCATGAAGCTTCTTGTGATCTGAGAGGACTTATTCATATCTTGAATTTGAAGAATGACGAAATTATCCACAATGCAATAGATTTAGCCAATGAATATTGTGAAAATTGGGGAATACCAATTGCACGAACAAGGAGAAGAAGAATAATGCCTGGGGAGTCAGCAAGAGATAGTGGACTGACGGCACAAGAAGAAATGAATAGAGTGATGGTAGAGATTGTGAACAGATTAAAAACTGAAATTGAAGACCGCAGTGTCCGTCTTCAAAGACTCAGTGACCGATTTTCTTTTCTTCTGAACCTGAATTCAGTAGTGATTGAAGATGAACAAGAAAGAGAGAAATTAAAAAAGGAATGTTCAGACTTTGCAAATTATTATGACAATGATGTGGTTGCAATTCAGTTATATGACGACATTATTGATTTTGTGATGCTCCTTCGAGCTGGAGGGAATAGAGTTCCACCTGATCCTAAAGATGCTCTGGAGTCTTTACTGCAGTATGGGAGGGATGTCTTTCCGACGCTGTGTGTTTCATACAGATTACTGCTTACAATCGCATTTTCAGTCGCAAGCTGTGAAAGGTCATTTTCAAAACTGAAATTAATGAAAACATATCTGAGGTCTTCTATGTCACAGGAGCGACTGACCAACCTGGCTTTAATAAGCATTGAAAAAGAATTTCTCACAGCTGATGTAAAAAGTGAATTAGTTCAGATGTTTTGTGACAGGAGGTATCATTTGGGGAAAAGAACTTAATAAATTTGATTGATTTACATTAAAATCGAATAAAGCGTTTATTTCATGTTTATATATTCACAATGTTTTCCTTTCTCATAATATTTCTCAGTATATTAGGCCTTATACTTGAGTCTTTGGGGCATACAATCAAGATTTGCCCCGGGCATCACCAGACCTCTGCACGCCACTGCTCCTTGGTGCACTTAATTTTGAATACTGGTGAGGGAGAGGATTCCTCTCATGTAGACAAAGCCAAGAGCATTGCATAATGGGTAACTGAGCTCTACAAGGAGAAAGATCAAGATTTAGGGGCATTCCTCAACGAAAGCAGTGGCGAGGCATTTCTGTGATAGTAGATATGATTCCCGGATAATGCGTTGTCCCTTTGGTGCCAGGATTAAGGATGTCACTGAAGAGCTGTAGAACACTCTGTAGGAAGAGAGTGAACAGCCAGATGTCATAATCCAAATTCGGATCAACAACATAGGTAGAAAAAGGGTTGATGTTGTGCAGGCACATTTTAAGAAGTTAGGAAGGAAATTAAAAAGCAGCACCTCAAAAAGTGATTGTTGTGTCGAGGTGAGTAGCGGTTGAACAGTTCCCACCTTTGCACTCTCCTTGTTTGACTCCAACAGATTAAAAAGGATATATTTGCCAATTTACTAACATATGAACTAGGAACAGGAATAGGCCACTCAGCCCCACTCGAGCCTATCCAACCTCTCTTCATAGCTCAAATGCTGCATCTGAGGCAACATACCGGTGAATCTCCTCTGCATCCTCTCCAGTGCAATCACATCCTTCTTCTAGTGAGGCAACCAGAACTGCACACAGTACTCCAGGTGTTTCCTAAACAAAGTATTGAACACCTCCAACATAACCTCCCTGCTCTTAGAATATATGTCACTACTAATAAAGGCAAATGTCCTGTATGCCTTCTCAACTACCCTATTCTTAACTGTCTGCAGAAAAATACTTTTCACTGTACTTCGGTACATGTGACAATAAGTCAATCAATGAATCAATTAACCTGTCCTGCTGCCTTCAAGGGTCTGTGGACCAGCACCCCAAGATCCCGCTGTTCCTCTAAGCTTCAGCGTTAAATTCCATTTGCCACTGATCTGTCCTCTGACCAACCAGTCCATAACTTCCTGCAACTTAAGACCTTCTTCCTCACTACTAACCACCGTGCCAATCTTTGTGCCATCCGAAAACTTATTTATCATCCCCCTGTATTCTCATCTGTATTGTTTATATATATCATGAACAATAAGGGACCTGATGCACCATCGATTGCACGTGAGGCGAGTGATTTACCAAAGTCAGGCTTTAATTAACTAGAGCACAGCCTGGCGATCGTCTACAGTGGAAAGGGACGATCGTCAGGCTTCTGAGCATTTATACCTCGTTGATAGAGGCGTGGTTAACTCAGCCTCTCGGCCAATCGGTCGAGATGCACATGACCGACCAGGGCCAATAGTAAGCCGACGTTCTGGCCCAATGGCAGACGAGTATGCAGATCATATCATCACATTCACCCCTTATGGAGAAGGAAGGCGGGGGGGGGGGGGGGTGTGAACGAGACCCGGGGTGGGGGGGGGGGGGGGGGGGGAAGAACTGATGATATGAGTAGCCATCGGGAGAATAATTTTCTCTCCGTACCCTTGTCAAATTTGGGGGCTTGCCACTGGCCCAGACATAACAATATTTACAAAAGGAAGTCCATGGGACCGTAGAACTCTAGAAGGATTCGATCAGTCGTTTGGTGGTCCTTGACGTCCTGGCCAAGCGCCGTAGTGGAGGAGGTGTCGTCGGATCGGCTGATGGTCCTGCTGATGTCCTGGAGTCCGGGAGCGATAGACTTCGAGTAGTCTCCGTCACCTGAGCTGGCCGCGGAGACGCCATGGATGAGGGATGGGGAAGCTGAGTGGGGTGCTGGGGTGAAAAAGGGGAGGGGGGTCTGTGGTGGGGGGGGGGCTGCACGCCGGCGGGTGCCAGGTCCCGGAGGGAGACCGTGTCCTGCCGACCGTCAGGGTGCTCCACATACGCGTACTGCGGGTTAGCGTGGAGTAACTGGACATGCTCCACTAACGGGTCGGACTTGTGCACCCGCACATGCTTCCGGAGCAAGATGGGTCCGGGCGTGACCAGCCACGTCGGGAGAGGGGATCCGGAGGACAACTTCCTGGGGAAAACAAGAAGACGTTCATGAGGTGTCTGATTAGTAGCAGTACAGAGCAGTGAGCGGATAGAGTGCAGTGCATCGGGGAGCACCTCTTGCCGTCGCGAAATAGGGAGATCTCTGGACCGGAGGGCCAGTAGTATGGTCTTCCAGATGGTACCATTCTCCCGCTCGACCTGTCCGTTACCTCGAGGGTTATAGCTGGTCGTCCTGCTAGAGGCGATGCCCCTGTCGAGCAGGAATTGACGCAGCTCGTCGCTCATAAATGAGGACCCCCGGTCGCTGTGAATGTACTCGGGGTAGCCAAACAGGGAGAAGATGGAGAGGAGGGCCTTAATGACGGTCGATGTGGTCATGTCGGGACAGGGAATGGCAAAGGGGAAGCGGGAGTGTTCGTCGACTACTGCCAGGAAGTAAATGTTGCGGTTGTTAGAGGGAAGGGGCCCCTTGAAGTCAATGCTGAGACGTTCAAAGGGGCGGGATGCTTTGATCAGGTGTGCGCGCTCGGGGCGGTAGAAGTGCGGTTTGCACTCGGCGCAGATGTGGCAGTCACGGGTTACTGTCCTGACTTCCGTGATGGAGAAAGGCAGGTTGCGGGTCTTAATGAAATGGTAGAGACGGGTCACCCCTGGATGGCAGAGGTCCGCGTGGAGGGAGCGGAGGCGGTCTATCTGCGCGCTGGCGCAGGTACCGCGGGACAGGGCATCGGAAGGCTCATTGAGCTTCCCAGGACGATACAAGATATCATAGTTGTACGTGGACAACTCGATCCGCCACCGTAAAATCTTGTCATTTTTGATCTTGCCCCTTTGTGCATTATCAAACATGAAGGCTACTGACCGTTGGTCTGTGAGGAGGGTAAACCTCCTGCCGGCCAAATAGTGCCTCCAATGTCGCACGGCTTCGACTATGGCCTGGGCTTCCTTTTCCACAGAGGGGTGGCGGAGTTCGGAAGCCTGGAGGGTTCTGGAGAAGAAGGCCACGGGTCTGCCCGCTTGGTTCAGGGTGGCCGCCAGAGCTACTTCAGATGCGTCGCTCTCGACCTGGAAGGGGAGGGCCTCGTCGATGGCGCGCATCGTGGCCTTTGCGATATCCGCTTTGATGCGGCTAAAGGCCTGACAGGCCTCCGTCGACGGCGGGAAGGTCGTGGTTTGCATGAGGGGACGGGCCTTGTCCGCGTAGTTGGGAACCCATTGGGCGTAGTATGCGAAAAACCCCAGGCAGCGTTTGAGAGATTTGGGGGTATTGGGGAGAGGGAGTTCCATCAGGGGGCGCATGCGTTCGGGATCGGGGCCTATCACTCCGTTACGCACTACGTAGCCGAGGATGGCTAGGCGGTCGGTGCTGAACACGCATTTATCCTTATTGTATGTGAGGTTAAGGAGTTTTGCGGTTTGGAGGAATTTCTGGAGGTTGGCGTCATGGTCCTGCTGGTCGTGGCCGCAGATGGTGACATTATCAAGGTACGGGAAGGTAGCCTGTAATCCGTACTTGTCGACCATTCGGTCCATCTCCCGTTGGAAGACCGAGACCCCATTCGTGACACCAAACGGAACCCTAAGGAAGTGGTAGAGGCGCCCGTCAGCCTCGAACCCGGTGTACAGTCGGTCACTCGCGCGGATGGGGAGCTGGTGGTAAGCGGACTTAAGGTCCACAGTTGAGAAGACCTTGTATCTCGCGATCTCGTTTACCATGGTAGAGATACGGGGGAGAGGATACGCGTCCAGTTGCGTAAACCGATTGATGGTTTGGCTGTAATCGATGACCATCCGGTTTTTCTCCCCCGTCCGGACCACCAGCACTTGGGCTCGCCAGGGACTGTTGCTGGCCTCGATGACCCCTTCCGTCAGCAACCTCTGGACCTCGGACCTGATGAAGGATCGGTCCTGGGCGCTGTACCGTCTGCTCCGTGTGGCGACGGGTTTGCAATCGGGGGTGAGGTTAGCAAACAGGGAGGGAGGGTCCACTTTGAGGGACGCGAGGCTGCAGACAGTGAGGGGGGGTATAGGGCCGCCGAATTGAAAAGTCAAGCTCTGCAGGTTGCACTGGAAGTCCAGTCCTAGGAGTGCCGGTGCGTAAAGGTCAGGGAGGACAAGGAATTTATAATTTTTAAAAACCTTCCCTTGGACCGTGAGGTCCGCGATGCAGCACCCGGTGATGTGGACGGAGTGCGAACCTGAGGCTAAACCGATTTTGCGTGTTACGGGATGGACAGGGAGCGCGCAGCGTCTTACCGTGTCAGGGTGAACGAAGCTTTCCGTGCTCCCGGAGTCCAGCAGGCAGTCCGTCTTGTGGCCGTTGAGGTGGATCAGCGTAGTCGTTTTGGCGAGCGTGCGTGGATGAGACTGGTCGAGCTGAACGGCCGCGAGCCGTGGAGAAAATCCGTCGTCGCTGTCCGATTCCATGCTGGAGGGACCTTGCGTGGCAGATGTGGAAGCCGGTGGCCAGGATCCCCAGGTGAGGTCTGTTCCCCAAGATGGCGGCGACCAGGACCCGCACGTGGGATCGGGGCCCCAAGATGGCGGCGCCCAGGACCCGCACGTGGGGTCGGCACCCCAAGATGGCGGCGCCCAGGAAGCCCTCGTGGCCGCTGGAGGCGGAGCTAGCGTTGCCGGCGCTGTGAGCGGAGAGGCGCGCAGGCCGGCTCCAGGACGCCGGCTAGGTGCATCAGCTGTGGGAGGAGGTAAGGCGCGCGGGCCGGGTGCGGGGGGCCGGGGGCTGGGGGAGTCGAGTCGCGCTGCGGGCAGGCAGGGACCGGGGGGGCCCGGAGAGGCGAGCCGGTCGGGCGCTGGGGCCCGGGGGTGGGGGGAGCTGGGGTCCGGGAGTGGGGGAAGCAGGGCGGCTGCGGGCAGGCAGGGACCAGGGGGGCCCGGAGAGGCGAGCCGGTCGGGCGCTGGGGCCCGGGGGTGGGGGGAGCTGGGGTCCGGGAGTGGGGGAAGCAGGGCGGCTGCGGGCAGGCAGGGACCAGGGGGGCCCGGAGAGGCGAGCCGGTCGGGCGCCGGGGCCTGGGGGGCGGGGGGGAGAAACGTGCGCGGCGGGCAGGCAGAGGCCTGGAGGGGCCGGGGAGGTGCGCATGTCGGCCGGCGGGGCGCGAGTCGGGAGCGGCTGGAGGGGCCCTGGAGGAGAGAGGGAGGCACACAGGCCATTTGCAGAGGCCTGGGGGAGGAGGGGAGAGAGCTGTGCAGCTTCCAGAAACGCTGCAGCCAGCGTTTTGGCCTGGCAGACCGTGGAGTAGTGGCCCTTCTTCCCGCAGCTCTTACAGAGGGCGGAGCGGGCTGGGCAGCGCGAGCGAGGGTGCTTAGCGTACCCACAAAAGTAGCAGCGGGGCCCCGCGGATTTATCGGGTCGCCCCGCGGCACAAGCCTGAGGGAGGCCGGGAGCGGTGGGTAGCTGGTGGGAAGCGTGCCAGGAGGCGGCCTGGCCAGGGTCATAGGTGCGAGCGCTTAGATCTGCAACCTCCAGGGAGGCGGAGAGAGTCAGCGTCTCCGTTAAACTGAGTTCGTCTCTTTCCAGCATCCGCTGGCGGATCACGGGAGACAGCATCCCAGCCACGTAAGCGTCTCTGACGAGTAGCTCCATGTGCTCTGTAGCGGACACCGCTTCACAGGCGCAACCTCTCCCCAGGGCACAGAGGGCCCGGGCGTATTGGTCTAGAGACTCACCGGGGACCTGCTTTCTGGTGGCCAGCAGATGTCGAGCGAATACCCTGTTGATCGGTTTGATGAATTGTCCTTTTAGCTTTTGTATAGCGTCATCATAATCTGTTTCGTCTTCGATTATTGAGTAAGCGTCAATACCCACGCTGGAGTGGAGGACGTGCAGCTTCTGTGCCCCGGTGGGGGGGGTGGTTGTAGATGCCAGGAACCCTTCGAGGCAAGTCAGCCAGAGTTTGAAAAGTTCTGTAGAGTTCGGAGTTTGCGGGCTGATGCGGTGGCATTCGGGCTTGATGCGGAACTCCATCTTCAAAGTTGTAGTTAATTAAATTGATGCACCATCGATTGCACGTGAGGCGAGTGATTTACCAAAGTCAGGCTTTAATTAACTAGAACACAGCCTGGCGATCGTCTACAGTGGAAAGGGACGATCGTCAGGCTTCTGAGCATTTATACCTCGTTGATAGAGGCGTGGTTAACTCAGCCTCTCGGCCAATCGGTCGAGAGGCACATGACCGACCAGGGCCAATGGTAAGCCGACGTTCTGGCCCAATGGCAGACGAGTATGCAGATCATATCATCACATTCACCCCTTATGGAGAAGGAAGGCGGGGGGGGGGGGTGAACGAGACCCGGGGTGGGGGGGGAAGAACTGATGATATGAGTAGCCGTCGGGAGAATAATTTTCTCTCCGTACCCTTGTCGAATTTGGGGGCTTGCCACTGGCCCAGACATAACAATATTTACAAAAGGAAGTCCATGGGACCGTAGAACTCTAGAAGGATTCGATCAGTCGTTTGGTGGTCCTTGACGTCCTGGCCGAGCGCCGTAGTGGAGGAGGTGTCGTCGGATCGACTGATGGTCCTGCTGATGTCCTGGAGTCCGGGAGCGATAGACTTCGAGTAGTCTCCGTCACCTGAGCTGGCCGCGGAGACGCCATGGATGAGGGATGGGGAAGCTGAGTGGGGTGCTGGGGTGAAAAAGGGGAGGGGGGGGTCTGTGGTGGGGGGGTGGGGGCTGCACGCCGGCGGGTGCCAGGTCCCGGAGGGAGACCGTGTCCTGCCGACCGTCAGGGTGCTCCACATACTTTGTGCCATCCGAAAACCTATTTATCATCCCCCTGTATTCTCATCTGTATTGTTTATATATATCATGAACAATAAGGGACCTGATGCACCATCGATTGCACGTGAGGCGAGTGATTTACCAAAGTCAAGCTTTAATTAACTAGAACACAGCCTGGCGATCGTCTACAGTGGAAAGGGACGATCGTCAGGCTTCTGAGCATTTATACCTCGCTGATAGAGGCGTGGTTAACTCAGCCTCTCGGCCAATCGGTCGAGAGGCACATGACCGACCAGGGCCAATGGTAAGCCGACGTTCTGGCCCAATGGCAGACGAGTATGCAGATCATATCATCACAGGACCTACCATTAGTTTCTATAGTACACCACTGGGCACCACTCTCCAATTACACAAACAACCTTTCACCATCAGCCTCTGCCTCCTGCCACTAAGGTCGTTTTGGATGACATTACCATTGCTGAATCCCCCAGTATCAAATGAAATGAAAATCGCTTATTGTCACGAGTAGGCCTCAATGAAGTTACTGTGAAAAGCCCCTAGTCGCCACATTCCGGCGTCTGTTCAGGGAGGCTGGTACGTGAATTGAAACCGTGCTGCTGGCCTGCCTTGGTCTGCTTTAAAAGCCAGCGATTTAGCCCAGTGTGCTCAACATCTGAGGGGTTACCATTGATGAGAAACTGAACAGATCTGGCCACTTAGATATTTTTGCTACAACAGCAGATCACAGGCTAGGAATACTCCAGTGGGTACCTCATCTCCTGACTGGCCAAAGCCTGTCCAGCGCCTGCAAGGCACAAGTCAGGAGTGTGATAGAATACTCTTCACTTTCCTGGATGAATGCAGCTCCAAAACACTCAAAGGAAGCTCGACTCTATCCAGGATGAAGTAGCCTGCTTGATTGCTACTCCGTCCACAAACATTCAAACCCCCCCACTACTGACGAACAGTGACAGCCGTGTGTGCCATTTCCAAGATGGACTGCGAGATTCCTTATGTAGCACCTTTCAATCCCACAACTGCTACCATCTAGAAGGAGAAGGGCAGCAGATAACTGAAGCAGCACCACCTGGAGATTCCCAAGTCACTCGCCATCCTGACCTGAAAATATTTCATCATTCCTTCAATGTCATTGGGTCAAGATTCAGGAATTCCCTCCCTAACAGCATTGTGGGTGTACTTACACCACATGAACTGCAGCAGTTGAATAAGGCAGCTCACCGCCACTTTCTCAAGGGCAAGTCGGATTGGGCAATAAATGTTAGCCTAGCCAGCGACATCCACACTTAAAAAGCAGTGCCGTTGGAGGAGGTTTAAACTGGGCTAGGCAGGGGGATGGGAAGGTGAGCATAGCTTCAGGACAGAGATCTCAGAGCTGGAAATGAAAGACAGAAAATTAGCAATTGGAAAGCAAAACAAAGGTTGGAAAACAGCCAAGAAAAGGAGTTTGGTTGTTATTAATGGTACATATCTAATTGCACGGAGTATCATGAAAAAGATAGATGAGCTGACAGCAGATTGCCGGGTGGAATTACAATTTTATTTTTAGCTGTTACTGAAACATGGCTTGGATATGGGCAGCAATGGCAGCTTAATTCTCCTAGTTACAGGGTTTTCAGAGGATATGGGGATAAGAGGGGGTGGGTTGGCAATGTTGAAACATTAACAGTGGTGATCAACATATGTTGGAGGGATCATCAAATGAGGCTATATGCGTTGAAATAAGCAATAAACAAGGGGTGCAATTAAACTGTTCAGAATGTACTTTGGATGTCCAAAAAGAGGCAAAAATGCTCAAACCTCTTTCCCAACAGCACTGTAGGTGTATCTACACCACGTGAGTTGCAGCTGTTCAAGAGTCAACCGCATCGCTATGGATTTTGAGTCACGTGTCGGCCAGACCAGGTAAGGATGGCAGATTTCCATCTGTAAAGACTTAGCGAACCAAATGGGTTTTTATGATAATCGACAATGATTTCATGGTCATCATTCGACTTTTTCAACCAGATTTTTATTGAATTCAATTCTACTATGGTGAGATTTGCACACAGATCCCCAAAGCATTACCATGGAACTCTGATATATTAGTCCAGTGACAATACCACTACCCCATAGCTTTCCCAATGTGTAAGCACTATCTAGCACTGCACAGTGGAATGAGTTCACAGCAAACGCATGCATCTCAGCACTAAAATTCCTTGTGACCAGGAAAATTCATTTCGATTCATCTTCATCTTCTGCCTCTATTTTCTGTATCATGTGTCATTTGAGGACACGGCCCCTCTGCTTTGGGTATTTCATCATAATTAAACTTTGATTCACATCTAAAGCATACATTATCTGTTACTTGGACCTCCATGGGATAAATTTGCCTATTATTGATGTTCCAATTTTGTTTTCTGCTGCTAATAGCTAGATCTGCTGAAGGTTTTTTCATTTCTCATTATACTTGTCTATAACCCGATCATTTATGCCTGCGTCCAGTAACTGGACCATTTCAAAATCTGGCAAACATTATGAATCTTCAAGCCTTTGTGCCATCGTGGAACATTCCATTTGTTCCATTGAGGTTGCAGGAACTGACAGCTTCCAGGAATCATTTCAAGGCAGCAGGCACAATCATGCCTATACTTCCTCAGGAAACTAAGGAAATTTGAAAGCATCCTATCTGGCTGCATCACAGCCTGGTATGGCAATTGCTCGGCTCAAGACTGCAAGACACTTCAGAGAGTCGTGAACACCGCCCAGTCCATCACACAAACCCGCCATCCATCATTGACTCTACACCTCCCACTGCCTTGAGAAAGTGGGCAGCATAATCAAGGACCCTTCTAACCCGGCTTACTCACTCTTCCAACTTCTTCCATCGAGCAGGAGATACAGAAGTCTGAGAACACGCACAAGAGATTCAAAAACATTTTATTTCCCGCTTTTACCAGACTCCTAAACAACCTTCTTATGGACTGATCTGATTCATACTACACTCCTATATGCTTTACCCGATGCCGGTGTCTATATATTTACATTGTGTACCTTGTGTTGCCCTATTACGTATTTTTTTTCATGTACTAAATGATCTATTTGAGCTGCACACAGAAAAATACTTTTCACTGCTCCACAGTACAGATGACAATAAACAATCTGATCCGCCAGCGAGTCTCTCGCTGTGAACGGAACACCAGTCAGAACCAGGATTCTGTCCACATGCAGCACCTTAGCACAATCCAGCAAATTAAATGCTAGCACTGATGCAGGAATCTCTAAACTGAAATCCATCAATCTTTTAGACAATCTGTCAAAGTCCATGATATATTTCTCCATTGAATAACTATCCATTTTTCAAAATCTATCAAAATGTGACGATCCCTCAAAGACAGGTAACAGATTATCCTTTTTGTAAATTTGATCCAAGAACTCTAACAGAAGATCCCGATATCTTCATCAGTATCTAACTGCATCCAGCTCACATTTCCGATTTTACTTCTGGTAGGAAGCGACAACGTCAAGGACATATCTTGTTTCCCCTTTGGTAGGGACGTGACCCATATTATACAAACCCACTTCATTCTTCCACTGGTCGTATGGTTCAGACTCCGACAATAACGGAGGGTAATCATATCCCAGCAATTTACTTTTGCTTTCTGTCATTTCTCAGACTGATGACTATGATTACAGCTTTCTTTCTGATTTTATTGAAAGCTTTTGCTCTTCACCTTTTGGAGTCTATTTTCTGCTATCTTGTTCTAACTCGGATAGTCAGTTGGTGAAAGATAATAATTGGACCAACCTTTACTCAGTTTTACATTTATTTGCTGTGTTAAACATTACAAGTATACAAAGCCTAACTCCATTTCAATAAGCCTTGGTATCTGTATGCAAGTGAAACCCCAATTAATGCTTTCTACCTGCATTCAATCAAACACAATTCATATACAATTAATAGTTGTTGTTTCAAACACTTGCAGTGTATATGATTCACTTTGTAGGGTAACTGAGTTCACCAAATGAGAACCCAACTTACAATATATCTATATGAACCCTGGCACCCAAGCAACACCAACAGTTAGTGAATCTGTAACAAAATTCACCCAGCAGATGGCAGTTGTTGATCATATATTGATTCTTGAAACGGTAATATGGGCTATCTAATTGTTTTATTGTGCAGCAAATTGCTATTAATCCTCTTCAATTGCATCTTGGCATCTTGCCTTTGAAGATGGCAAGATCATTGTTACAGAGTTTCTTACTAACGTGACAAAATGCATCACAACAATATGAATGTTTAAAGTGTTACATTCCCCAGAGCTCATGGCAATGACGTGGTGACCCTTTAAAATGAGAGCAGTTTTTTTTCTGGTGCTTGATCAACTATAAATTAACACCTGTCAAAATGAATCTATCTAAACTATGCACATCCTAATGAAAAGAAAGTATTGCTACAACTGAACTATACTTGGGGAAGCTGGACCAAATTTTCTCAGTTCTTGACTGTAGTCCCCGAAGTATAGGCATGGCAGGCCTGTTTCACTTTATGGTAATTCCGCCTCTTGGCACCCAAAAACAGAAGACTGTTGCCAGAATTTTGTACATAATATTGAGGTCTAAATAGCCAGCCTCCTAACTCACTGGAGACAAAGGCTGATCCTTTAAACTCCAATGTGGCCGAGTACCATGGATGGATGGGCGCAGAAGTTTGCACGGTGGCCAGTGTGCCAACTTCCCGGCAACACCTGTCCTCAGGCCATTTTTCCGGAAGCGGAATGGGGCAGCAGGGTTACCCACTCGCAAGTGGCAAGTGGTCAATTAAAACCATTTAAAGGCCAATTAAGGTGTGTTATCGAGATCCAACTGGAACTTTCCAGTTGACTTCCAAAACCTTGAGGAATATGACAGCTTCCTGGAAGCAGCCACCCAGCAGCAGGTGGCTGGCAGCTTGTGAGCAGAGTGGGGGCAAGCACTCCAGTCTGACTTTAAGGCCCCCCCCATCCTGTCTGACTCATTCTGAAAACGCAGGCCTCCCTATCGAGAAGCATCTCCCTCCACAATGTCACTCAGCTGCTGAAGAGATTTTCTATTTTAAAGTTAATAAAGTTGGAAATAGGACGTGTCCATCTTGAGGTCACCTTTTCTCTCTCACTCCTGCTGCCTTTTCATGACCCCCAAGCTTCAATAATCTACTCACTGGGCTTAATTGATGACAATCTTGTTCTCTTGGCATTAATTAGCTAATTCAGGGAAAATCGCAGCCTTGTGACTGTACCTCACACAGTCCAGGGTGAACCACATTCAAACCTAACCTTAGGGTCTGGAAGCCCACTAAAAACTCTGCCCAAAGAATATTATAGAATTCCTACAGTGCAGAAGGAGGCCAGTCAGCCCATCGAGTCTGTACCGACCCTCAGAAAGAGCACCCTATCTCGGCCCACAACCCCTCCCTTTCCCCGTAACCCCAACAAACCTTTTGGAAACAAAAGAGCAATTTAGTACAGCCAATCCACCTAACCTGTACATCTTTGGACCTTGGGAGGAAACTGGAGCACCCGGAGGAAACCCGCGCAGACATGGGGAGAATGTGCAAATTCCGCACAGACACCCAATGTCAGAATTGATCCTGGATCCCTGTTGCTTTGAGGCAGCAGTGCAAACCACCATGCCGCCCTAGATTCCAAAATAAGGCAAGAGGCAACAATTAACCAATCCAGTCTTATGAGTTCTTATTGAATAATTGGCTCACCAAGGGAGTTGTTCGGGAGATTTAAAACTGAAGAAGATTAAATAGAGCAGTGAAGTATCATATAATTTTTACTTCAGGGTTTCTGTTCAACTTCATACCAAATAAGTACAAGGAGATCTTGTCCCTCTAATTGCTGACAAAATTCATAAATTAAATAAAGCAGTAATCCTCAATTCAACTCACAGACTATGCAAATACAGCAAATATAGTGAAAACAAATGTTCTTAAAAGCTGCCTATAATGTCAGTGAAGTAGAGTTGCATGCTGTCACAACATTAAGAGTTGCATACTAAAATTGGATGTTAGAAGCAGACTGGAAGTACCCATGGACAATTAAGCGGCACTGATAATTTTATTGATACTTTAGTTTATAACATTTAGCACTGAGCAATTCAGTAGAGCACGCAATTCCCCTTAGCAAATAACCAGACTCCTTAAAAAAAGTCAGGAATTGATCTTTAAAGTAGCCCCCTAGCCACATATTTAATAAAAGATTAGTTAGAATAATTATCTTTGAAGTGGATCAGCCACCTGTTAAATAGAAATATTTGCAGTCTTTTGACTTCAAGCAGGCACTCTGCCACCACTTTGGCTGCATTGGTGCTTGCTAAAGGATGCTAATTCTTCTATTTGTGTTACTAAATATGGACATTTTTGTTGGATGATCCATTTTTTGTATACTGCATTCCAGTTAGAACTGCTGGAGCGCATTATATATTACTTGAAAAAAACAATGGTCTATATTATCTTGCAATTATCTGATTCAAGATCTCAAACTCTTTGGTGTATTTGGCATTCCCAACTAGTTTATGTATAAAATAAACTAAATGGGATGGCTCCTGAAAACAGACATGGCGATTTCAATGCGCCATGACCACAAATGGAGGCGTGATGCCAATTTTATGCTGCTTGCTCATTATCATGATTGCTGTGTGCAAGGGCAGCACGGTGGCTCAGTGGGTTAGCCATGCTGCCTCACAGCGCCGAGGTCCCAGGTTCGATCCCGACTCTGGGTCACTGTCCGTGTGGAGTTTGCACATTCTCCCCATGTTTGCATGGGTTTCGCCCCCACAACCCAAGATGTGAAGGCTAGGTGGATTGGCCATGTTAAATTTCCCCTTAATTGGAAAACATTAATTGGGTACTCTAAATTTAAAAAAAAAAGAAAAAAATTATTGCTGTGTGCAGCCAGTGCTAACTGTGTTGCTCACTGGTGGAGTTCCTGAACATTCGGACCAATGTCACTTCTTGTTGGTACTACTTAAAGCTAGCGTACGGTACAGTACACAGGGGCAGGACCAGGACTGATGTCCTAGTGTGAGTATTTGCCAGTGTGGTTGGGGAGGTTTTAAACTAGAATGGCAGGGGGAATGGCACTTAAGCATAGGAATGGGAAACAAGCACTGTAATAAAAAAGAGCAGTAAACTGCAAAAATGGTACACTGGGTAATCAAAGGCCACAAGCAAATAGGGTCACAGTCCAAGGAAAAAGGTAGGATAATTAAAAATGGAAGAAAGGCAAGCCTGAAGACTTTCTATCTTAATCCTTTAGGAAAGAGAGGGAAGGAAATGTTGGTGGGGTAGTGCTGTTGATAAGAGATGAAGTGAGGACTGTTGTGAGAGACTGTCTAAGCTGAGATGATGTAGAGTCCATTTGGGACTCCATGTAAAAAACAGCAAGTAAAAGAAGACATTGGTATGAATAGTGTTTAAACCCCAAAAAGTCACCACACTGTAGGAAAGGGTATAAACTAACAAATAATAGGAGCATGTAAAAGGAATAGAGTAATAATTATGGTGACTTTACTCTTCAAGTTGATTGGGATAATCAAGTAGGAATGGGTAGCTACAACAATTAATTAGGGAAAGTTTCACAGGCAATAGGTGCCAACAGGGAACAGGCAATCTTGGATCTGGTAATGGGTCATGAAGCAGGGTTTAATAAATGACCACAAAAGTAAAAGATCCCTGATCCCTGAGGAATAGTGATCATAACATGGTAGAATATAATATTCAGTTTGAGAGTGAGTAACTTTTCGCAGCAAAACTCCATCTGCCAGACTCAACATTGCTCTCATGTTGAAGAAACTAGAGCATTGGGTCCTTCTTAGTTTCTTCTCTTAGTTTGACACCATCAATACAGGTCATCCATCGTGGAGGTTCTTTATTGCTTCTTTTTATATATACTATTGAATTAACCCAGTCGGTAGGGACTTCAATACATTTGATGATACCCAAGGCAGCCATTCTCTCTAGCATTGCCTTTAGTTTATCCCTTAATGGTACTGGCACAGAACTCGGCACATGAATTACACGCTTCGCATCTTCTTTTAATTGAATCTTGTGCGTGTATGGTAAAGTACCAAAACCTTGGAAAATTTCGTGGAAATCATTCAGTATGGAGTCTCCTGAGGGATTAGCGCCTGTTGCAGTATTGTCTGCACTATAGATTCATTGGACTAACTGTAGTTCCTCATACGCCTCAACTCCAATTAAAGACTCACGGTCCCCTTGCCACCACAGAAAATTTCAACTTGTAAATTTTGTTTTTGACATCGACATCAAGCTCACATGCTCCTCACAACGAGATCTCATTACCATTGTAATCTTTTAATACCGTTCTGGTATCTATTTTTGGTTGAAATCGCAGCATTTTTACATTGGACAGGTTGATGAGGTTGGCCCTCGCACCAATGTTGAACTTGACTGTTATCACTGTCTTTCATCTTTAATGGCACTGTCCATTTATATTTATGATTATCTGCCTTCAATTCACTATTGATGCAGATTGGTACAAATGCATTATTTGGTATGATGTGAGTCTCCTTGTCTTCGCTGGAGATCATGCCTACCAAAAACGTGTCTTCTATTCACACTTCATCAATAGCGCTGATACTCTTTGTTTGTTCAGGCCTTCTCCTTGAATAATATTGGGTTGCAAAATGATTCCTACCATTACAGATGGCGTATGATTTTCCATAAGCAGGGCATTGCCATGGCAAATGCCATTTGCCATGTCGCGGATATAAAATGAAGGATCGTGTCGCCCGCTGAAAATGGCCGCCCCCACTGGGAGCACATTTCTTATTCAGCTGCATCACCACACTAATGACTTCTTCAACCTCTTCTGCCTTTGCGCCAAAATGCCAGAGATTCAACGTGCTGAGCTGCTTTGCTGCCAGCTCACTAGCGTGACATATTTGAATCGCATTTTCAAGTTGCAGGTCTGTTTCCCAGAGAAATAGCTCATGCACTTTATCTTTGAAGATTCCAGAAACTATCTGATCGCGTATCATTGACGACTGGAGTATTCTGAAGTTGCATGACTGCACCTTCAATCTCAAGTCAGTGCGAAAGCTATTGAATGCCTCCCGCCTTCTGGGTGCGCATACGGAATACTTAGCACTCAAAGGTTTAATTTTTCTTTTAGGGGAGCAATGCTGATTTAATTGTTTAAGCACTTTGTTGAAACTTTTGCTGTCAGCCTCATTTTCAAAGTTAAAAATATTGATGATCTCAATTGCTTGGGTCCTGCTACAGTGAGCAGCAACGCGATACACCTCTCATCCAGCTGTGTCTGCAGACCAAGGTCTGCAACATAGAGTTTAAACCGTTGCTTAAATAACCGCCAATTCCCGTCTATGTTACCACTAATCTGAAGCTGCTGTGGTGCCTTGATGCATTCCATCCCAGGCTTCAATGTTTTACTGTGCGTTGATCACCAGATTCCAGTAGCTAGCAAGGTTAGTAGCAAAGTTGCGTTTTCTTCCTTATCCTTCAAAGATATTTTGGTATAGAATCTTCGATCTCTTAGTAAATCATAAAACCTGGTACCATGTCATGTTCTGTAGACTGACCAAAAAATGAACTACAGAACATCTAGTTTAAATAATTTATGATGGAACAACTGCATGATAAGATAAATAATAAACTACTAAGACTAATTAACTATTGTAGAGCTACTGCAAAACATGTCTATCCTCCAGCATGACCTACTTCCAATTCCCCTGCCATAGGGTCAGGTGGTGAGTTTACACTGCCACCTAGAGGTTGGAGATTCTGCATAACATTATGTACAAACTTACTTTGTATATTCAGAATAGTGCTGTGCAACAAAGAACAATGGCTGACCATGGGAGGGAGTGTGAACCAAGGTTTTCCAATTCTCTATTAATATCCTGGTGAAGGATTTGGAAAGAAGGAGAGGTGCACTGTGCAAGGAGGAAAGAGACAGACAGCCAAAAAACAATAAAAGCTGAAAGCTGCAGATCAATGCCACGAGTGCAGGCTTAAGGACCTGGATGCAGTGTTATAAGTATTCTAATGATGTTTCATGAGTGAGGGCTCCTCCAGAGTAATCTGGCAGGCAAATTATTGCTTCAGCACACCAATGGTCTGTTGTATCACATGGCTTTCATATATGTGCATGTATGCATTGTTGCACACCTGCCCAAATCTTCTCCCCGAATAGCTACCCTTTGGTTTGGCATGCTGGCTGAAATACAACAGACACGGCAGAATGCTGTAATATGAAGGTGTCTGACTTTGCCAGTACACAGGGCAGTGCCCTACATATAGTCACACATCAGCTGCACATTGAACATTGTTTCAGTGTAGGGCAGAGTTAACAAATGGCACACACAGCATAATGTGGTACAGACAGTGGCACCACTGCATCATGGAGAAACCTCCAAATCATGAAAAGCCTCATACTCTGCTTGTTTCTCTTGGGTATGAACATATCTGTCTTTGAATAGGGACCTCCCATGTACAATAATGGACTTCAAACTGCAGGATGCTCCTATCATCTCCACCATCATCAAGGGAGGAGCTGAATGTTTCTAAGCTCACAGCTATAACCACCTTCACAGCCGCTAGCAAGGTGATCCTTACTCTGCTTTGATGTTGGAGTTGTGGCTGCAATAGTTGGAAAATTTCAA
The DNA here is from genome assembly GCF_902713615.1 of Scyliorhinus canicula. NCBI lineage: Eukaryota > Metazoa > Chordata > Chondrichthyes > Carcharhiniformes > Scyliorhinidae > Scyliorhinus > Scyliorhinus canicula. The sequence goes on from NC_052152.1 coordinate 161,464,121, forward strand.
TGACAGCCTTTTTAATGAAATGCAGCATCTCAAACAGGTGAGTGGTTTTGTCATTGAACATGATAGGTGCTGACTGCTTCCCTCCCAGCAACTTGACTTGCTCAGGGTGACCTGTGTTCATTCTCCTAGTCATGCAGAAGATCAGCCATGATCTACATGGAACAGGCTTGAGTGATTGAGTGGTCCATTCCTGCTCCTATTTCCTATACTCGCTTCGAGGAGGGCTTCCATGTTTGAGAGCAATTAGTTTGTAGACGAGTTTTGAAGTCAGCAAAAAGTATTTCAATATTTGTGTCTGTTCTTTTGAAGATGAAGTAACAAAAAAGCTACAAAAATCAATAGAGTTGCAGTAGCCAAACGAAATCAACTAAAAACTAACCTGTGTCAATGGTGACCGCATTATAGAGCACTGATGAGGAGACCTTCATGATGCCTAATGAACATGTTTAGCTGAGCAGGTTAAGAAAGGATATTGACTGGAGAGTGAAACTCTGTGCATGCGGCATGGTGGCACAGTGGTTAGCACTGCTGCCTCACAATCCCAGAGGCCCAGGTTTCATTTTGACTTCGGGTGACTGTGGAGTTTGCACTTTATCCCCGTGTTTGCATGGGTTTGATAAGAATCATAGAATTTACAGTTTAGAAGGAGGCCAGTTGGCCTATCAAGTCTGCACCGACCCTTACAAAGAGAACCCTACTCAAGCCCACGTGTCTACCCTATCCCTGTAACTCAGTAACCCCCATTTAACCTTTATGGACACTAAGGGCAATTTAGCATGACCAATCCATCTAACCGGGACATCTTTGGACTGTTGGAGGAAACCGGAGCACCCGGAGGAAGCCCACGCAGATGTGGGGAGAACGTGCATACTCCGCATAGACAGTGACCCAAGCCTGGAATTGAACCTTTGGACCCTGGAGTGTGAAGCAACTGTGCTAACCACTATGCTACCGTGCTGTCCCATGGTACTCCAGGTACCTCGGTTACTTCCCACCATCCAAAGATATGTAGGTTAGGTGGATTGGCCATGCTAAACTGTCCCATCGTGCCCAAAGGTGAGGTGGGGTTACGGGGATAGGGCGGTTGATTGGGCCTAGGTAGGGTGCTCTTTCGGAGAGCTGGTGCATTACTCAAAGGGCCGAATGGCCTTCTTCTGAACTGCAGGGATTCTATGATTCTATGCAGAATTACATCAGTGTCTGCCTACTCTGCATACTTCTGGTGGGTGTTAAGTTTGCTTGTGCTAAATAATACACCAAGATGACATCCAAGGGGCAGCACGGTGGCCTAGTGGTTAGCACAACCGCCTCACGGCGCTGAGGTCCCAGGTTCGATCCCGGCTCTGGGTCACTGTCCGTGTGGAGTTTGCACATTCTGCCCGTGTCTGTGTGGGTTTCGCCCCCACAACCCAAAAATGTGCAGAGTAGGTGGATTGGCCACGCTAAATTGCCCCTTAATTGGAAAAAATAATTGGCTAATCTAAATTTAAAAAAAAAAAGATGACATCCAGTACGCGTCATGTCATAAGTGCACACTTTTTTTTAACCATTCTTGGTATATGAGTGTTTCTGGAAAGATCACTATCTATCGCCCAACCGCAAAATCCGTAGTTGTGAATCACCTACAACTGAGTGGCTTTGCTAGGCCATTTCAGAGAGCAGTGTGGATCTGGAGTCAGGTATAGGCCAGACCAGGACAGCAGATTTTCTCCCTTGAAGGATAATAGTGAACCATGGGTTTTTATGAAATCTGGGAGGGTCATGATCATTGTTAATGAGACGAGCATTCCAGTTTTATTTAATTAAACTGCCATGGTAGGATTTGAATGTCTTCCGTGTCCCCCCCCCACCATTCATTTAGGCCACTGTGTTACTCGTCCAGTAACATTACTACTATGTCACCAAACCATTTCATGTGTTGCAGATGATACTTTGAACCCAAAAAGAACTAAGTGTGCTCCAAAAATGGATGTTATTAAACACAATTTTACTTCTGAACAAAAATAATTGGCTGGATTCTTTGTTCCTGTGGCTAAATGCCGGCTCGAACAGAGAATCCGTGGGAGGTTGACGTGAAAAAATTGGTGCGAACCCCTCATCGATTCCGGTATCAGTGAAGGGCTAGCACCAGCGCCGATTAAAACTCCTGCCTTGCACGCCGAAAACGGCCGGAGAATGGTCGGGTCCTATGTCGCACATGCGTACGGCTGACGACCTGCAGCGGTCGCGCCATACAACATGGCGCCGGCCATGCGTGGAACCAACCCGCCATCCGCGACCCCACAGCCCAGCTCGGCCATCCCCTGGCCACCCTCCACTAGCCCCCCCCAGCCCTCGCAGAACCCCTCCCCCAGCTCGCCGATGGCGCGGATACCGGCCGAGTGTCGCGGCGTGGACACAATCCGCAGCCGCCACACCGGCTTCGCGATTTTGTGACCACCTACGCCATCAGGAACTCGTCCTATCGGGAACGGAGCATTGCAGGTGGGCTGGCCGATGAGGCACCAACGGCATTGCGACTGCATGCGGCGCGTGTCACAATGACGCCATTTCGGAGGGTGCAGAGCATGGCTGACTGATGTCAATCCGGCGCTGGCTCCGTATTCGGTGTTGGAGCCCATTCTTCGCCTGATCGACGAACGCAATTTCGGTGCCAGGCAATGGGGAATCCTGCCCAATGATTTTGATAAAATTGAGTCTTTGAACTGAGGATACATAATTGTGTTATTCATTTCTAGTCCTTGGTCATGTCAAAATGGTAATGTTCTTCATGCATCAATATTCTTAGTAACATTGTCAACTTGAGAACAGATGGCTTTACTTTTCCAACAGCACTACAGCTCTCAGGTGCTACTTCTGAATGTGCTAAGCACATTCACTGATGCCTATATCCCTGGGCAGTGCAGACATAATAATTGACTTCCTATCCCAATGTGATATAAGCAGGATTCTCAATGCTGTGATTTGTTCCAGGAGTATTTTCAACACAGAGTATGTGGAATTACACACAGCGATGGTACTTTGAAACAGATGGCTGTTGTAGCTAACATTCTGAAATTGGCTCAGTGGCATCGACAGAAAGATGAGCATGTCAGCAGATTCAACATTCATCAAGAAAACTACATCTCTTGAAGTGGTGCCTAATCATGACATGTGGCCACATAACATTTAATTTATCCTTCAGATTGATGTAATCATAACAATAGTGATGATACCTCATTGGGTATGAAGCACTCTGAGACATCCTGAGAATACCATATGGGGTGACATAAAAGTTCTTCTTTCCATTGTCAAATGACAATGGTTTGCTTTTAAGATATTGGCGTGTATCCACCAATTACAAAACATTCCATGTTGACCTGTAAGGTGTACACCTGAAGTTCAAGGAACTAGTTTTTACAGGAATAGCAAGATGCAAATAAACATCAAGGACCTGGATTTTGTTGTATTAATAAGAGCAAGGCTTCCCATTATTACAGGGTAAAACGGAAAGCAGTTTCTGGCATCTGCATATGCACAGTTAAACATGGAAATTCAGATGTTTCTCGACGTGAAAGCCTATTCCTCCACAGTGGACGCTGTTGTATCCTTTGCAGATGGGGTCTGCGCAGAAGTCACGACAGTGGAATGAACTTCCCCAGAGTCTCACGCTAAAATCAATGAAAAGGTTAGGGCTAGTGTGATCAGGGGTAAGTATTATTTTAATAGTATAAGACGTGATATTTGTAACTGAACAATCTCTCTGACTCTGAAAAAACAAGCGCTCTAATTTTCATAGAAGATCAATGTTGCAGATTTTAAAAATATAGATTTCTGTTTTTGTTTCCCTTTAGGTCCACAAGTCTTTCCCAATCTTTATTTGGCTTCCTGCGCAATGATTGAAATGCTTTAATATTTCCTGCTTTTTTAGTTCCAACTTTGTATATTGTGTCTCAGTGATAATTCTTCAATCTGATTGACTGCAGAGCCTCCCTGCTGCTTTCCCAGCTCACAGGCACCTCAAATCCCCGATAAAGCACACTGTGCTGGATCAAGTCCCGAGTAAGAGAGAAATCTGTGCCGACAAGCATGCAAAAACTTTGTAGGCAATGGTTTACGAGGTAGATGCCAAAAGCCATTCTCTCACCACAAACAGTAAAATCTGTTTCAGTTTGTGACTACTTTCAGTTACTCTGGAAGGAAAACAGCATTATAAGAACATGGAACACACTAGAATATGGCTATTCTAGAGTTCTATCCTCAGCAGCAAAAACACCAAAGCAAGGACAAAAATCTGTATTCTCAAATACAGGTCCAAGGCAATCACCTCCCTGATCAAATGTGTAATAGTATTCTAACAGTTTAATTTGAGAAGCATTGATGGGGTGAAAGAAGATGCTAGCAGGCTTGACATTGTACTGTAATTTTTGTGTTTTAGTGTGACTGCCTTGCTTGACACAGAAATGGCGAACAATGTTATTAATACATTTAATAAATGTCATGCAAACAGCAACTAGTTACAGCTATAGCTCCAGCTGTTCATGGGCATTGGATGCCTCTCCCAGCATTGCCATTGTTAGGAATTGCCATCTTTTCATGATTCATTGCCAGAATGGAATTTATTGGGCTATAAACTTCTCTTAAGCAATTAGAACCATTGTTCCTTTGAGTGGATATTAATAAAATAATTACCTTGCATTTATATATTTGTAATCTCAGGATAGTCCAAAGTGCTTCATAGACAATGAAGCACTTTTAGGGTAGTCACTGCTGGGATGCCCAACAGGTGTAATATGCTGTATCAGAGAAATTCTCTGTTGTACAGTAGTTTTGATATATTGGGAATTCATCCTGATTATCAGCTGCTTCAATTTGCCTCATAGTTTTGCCATTTGTTTAATGTTCATGGATAGGGAATTTCTTTAATGTTCTCAAAGGAAAACTATAAGTGCCTCGATCTACTGGCCTCGTCGAGCCTAACACGGGATGCGACGAGGCCGATAAATCTTATGAGATTTATTGGCCTCGTCTCGCGTTGCGAGTTCCAATGAGATCTCACAAGGCACACAATCTAGATTCCCCCCACAATGGGCGGGATCTACATTTGCATATTCAAGTATCCAGTCAGGCTCCCTTGAATATGCTCTCGCTGGAGTTACCAAAGACACGGGATCTAACCCCTGTGCCTGGGAGACCCCGACTGAGCATCGTTTAGCACTGGTCTTCACCCATGTCGACCAGGCATATTAGCACTTGGGGGGGGTTCTCCTAGGTTATGGAGGCCCCTGCGTGGTCGGTCGTTGGGCCAGAGTGCCACGGTGGCACTGCCAGGCTGGCAGGAAAACTGCCAGGGTGCCCAGGTGGTAATTTGCCTGCCCCCCGAGATCAGACCTGCGACTGCCCTGCCTTTATGAGGTGGGGAGCGGGGGAGGCTCGATTACCTCCTTAAAGGTGAATTGGGGTGCTGGGGCATCTGGAGTCTGCGGTGGCGGGGCTAGAGATCATGGCACCATTTAAAAATGGCGTCCTGATCTCTTCCTGAGCTGGCGAGTGGAGCTCATTAGTGCTGGGAGTGGAACTAAGTGCGGCCTCAATGGGGCATTCCTTGTGGACGCCTTGAAATGAAGCAGAGTCCCGTTTAATAACCCGGGTCATTCCCAGCACTACGGGTGCTGGCATACACCTGGCTAAACACGTTTGACACGGGACTCTGTTTCATTTCCATTAAATCGCACTCAAAGGTGGGGAAATTAATTTTAACCTAATCCAGGAGGATAACAGGATTGTATGTTGGTTGGCATTCTATCTGCTTTCAGACAGGCAATTGATCTGATTAACTCAAGTTACTACCAGGTGGATCAAGTTAAAACGAATCTATTCATTTTAAAGCAAAAATTATCGTAAAATAGTATTGGTAAACAGCCAATAAAGGGATCTAACTACAACATTCCATCTGATTTGCATTCAATTATATATTTACAACAGTGTCTTATCTCCGAAATGTATTTTCCTATTTCTTGATTGATATTGCCTGACTTATGCCATTTATGACTAACACGAGGATTACAATCCATTTGAATAAAGTATAATTATCATTAAAATTGTCCTAAAAGTCAAAGATTTGCACTTCAACTACTTAACATTTCACAGAGAAATGCAATTGCATAGAAACAGAAGTTATCTCAACTCACCAGAGACTTTGAGATGAGCATACAAACATTCTGCCATTATGCCGCATTGCTCCTGAGGTGCTGTACACTACTTTACTCGGATCAGTTCCTGCACTTCATCTCCATGCCAAGCTGTCTCCATCTACAGCATTGTGCTGTTGGACCTTACTCTCCTCTGTCACCATCTCGGTTCAGTACTGCACCTCGGATTGGGGAATACAGGGGCCTCCATCCCTCCTGCTATCACACACCAGTGTCTATCTGGAGAGCACTGTGCTGTGGGTCTCATGCAACCACTGCAACAAAGGTACAAAGATCCAAAGTTCGACCAGCATTGGAGTTTGCGGTGGGGACAGGGGATGTTGATAATGGTGGTGGCCTGATGAAAAGGGGGGATGTGGAAGGAGAGCTGTGCAAGAAGGGGGAAGGGAATGGGGTATAGGACGAGTGCTCAGAAGACAGGCAGAGGGACAAGGAGGTGGATGAAGAAGACAAACAATGGAAGGCAGAGGGAAAACTGAGGGCGGGGGTTGAGGGGGAAAGCTGGCCCCTGACAAGGCTGCATGGCAACCTCACAAATAAGGGGGTCAAAGGGATACCACATCATTTATTCGAAGGGGTGGATGAAGATTCCAGAGGCAGTGGATAGAGGTCCAAGTGGGGCATGGATGCCTCGCAAGTGATGGGCTCAGGGAGAAGGTGGTTGAATTAAGGAACAGACTTTTTCTCAGAACTACTAGTCTTTTCTATCTAGATTGATGACATTCTGCATGGTGTGGTGAAGCCAGGTGTGCTGAAGAGTTATATGAGTGTGCTGGACTGTTATTTAAATATGGTGCTGCGATCTTTGAACCTGCCAGCTGAGGTCATGTGGTCGGACAGACAATTCAGCTGTTGGTCTGCCTGGAGAGTCAGAGGGGAACTTGCTTGTCACAGTAATGGTGCCATGAAATAATGTAGGGTGGGGGGGGGGGGGGGGGTAGTTGAAGTTGTCACGACACCCTGGATGTGTGTGCAGTCAATCCCAGCCCCACTTGACCCGGAGTGGCAACACAGGTGACATTAGATTTATTTCAATATACCCGAGTCATTGGGTGACTCCAATAAACTACAGTCACCAGGTTTGTAACTTTAAAACACAAGTAACCTTTTATTACAATGTTGTAACTAAACTGACAGAAAATGTAACTGAGGGAGGCATGGTGATTCTTATGGTTAGCACTGCTGCCTCACATCGGCAGTGATCCGGGTTCAATTCCAACCTTCGGTGTCTGTGTGGCGTTTGCATGTTCTCCCCGTGTCCGCAGGTGTTTCCTCCGGGTGCTTTGGTTTCCACCCACAATCCAAAGATGTGCAAGTTAGGTGGATTTGCCACACTAAATTGCCACTTATTCTAAATATGTACAGTTTAGGTGGATTGGCATGCTAAGTTACCACTTATTCTAAATATGTACAGGTTAAGTGTATAGGCCATGTTAAATTGCCACTTATTCTAAAGATGTGCAGATTAGGTGGGGTTATGGGGACAGGGCAAGGGAGTAGGTTTAGGTATGATGCTCTTTCAGAAGGTTGGTGCAGACTCGATGGGCTGAATCGCCTCCTTCTGCACTGAAGGGATTCTATGATTTACTACCCCATTCCTAACTTGTCCCACTCTCTACACACAAAGACAGACAAGCAACACAGAGGGAAATGTTGGTGGAAAGGGAAAGAAAATATAAATATAAGGAAAAGGCATCCTTTGCACTGGGATGACTTCCAGTAAATATCTTTCTGAAGTTCAGGCTTTTGTTTTGATACTTCTTCATTTTAGGCTTGGATGGATTTTTCTACCTTCTCTGCAGACTCAGCATCATTTCAGCTTCACAGCAAAGGTTGTGCCAAGCGCTCACTGCTTTCAGCACAATAGAGCAGTTCTTTCACTTCAGCAAGCAGGAAAGAGAGACCATTCCTTTCACTTCCAACTCTTATGCTCAATCCTCCCAGAATGTATCATGCAGGAACCAATCACTGACCACTGTCAGGAAGAATACTGTCCCTGGGCAAGCTACCGATTACCAGTTAACAAATCGGACTGACTTCCTCCACAACCTGGTTCCCAAGATCCACTCAATGCCGAGGAGTCCGGTTTCTCCCTTCCAAAATACAAAACCTAGGAACACAGTGTCCTGGGTAAACAGATTATTCCCTTTGAGTCTTTTGCTTAAACGGACATCCCAATTATGGGTCCATGAACCAAAATAATAAAATTAAAAGAAAATAAATGAGAACAAAGGGAATAAACAGGAAGGTAACTTACAAAGTGAATTTCCTCTAAGTCCCTCCTGTCTTCCTCAACCTCTCGACAGTCTTTGACATGCTGACCACATCTCCTTTTATTCAAGGACTGCCTTCAAAACCACATTTGTGATGGAGTTTCGGTTGTCTCCTCCTAATGCCACTTTTCTGTCTCAATGCCCTTTTGTGTCTGTTTATACCTCTGTGAATCAGTTTGGAGCACTTTCTAGAAACCATGTCTAATGGCAGAATGGTCGATGACAGTTATAAGGTGATTGGCAAAGAAAAAACAAAGGTGACCTGAGGAAATGTTATTTATGCAGTGACTTGGACCATCCTAAAATACATTGCCTGGAAGAGTGGTGCAGTGAGATTAAATGTGGTTCTCAAAAGGAATTGTCGAAATACCTGAAAGGAAAACATTTACAGGGCCCCGAGGACAAATCAAGGCAGTTGGCATAATTGATAATCTCTTTCAAATCACAGGCTCAATGGACTAAAAGGCCTACTTCTTTATCAGTCTTATTCCATGAAGATGCAATACAAATGCAAGTTGTTGTTATTAATGCCTTTAGCACTTGAGCCACTATGACAATTCATCGGTACTACCATAGGCTACGTGGAACAAGAGCTATAATCTGACAACATTGCCCAGGATTCTGGTGTGTCACCTGTGCCCACACAGGCAGCAGGTATATGATGAAAGTTATGTTATCATTGAAAGTGAGAGTAGGAGTTTGGGGTGGCAGTAACCCCTTATTGCAATCCTTGAGCCTCTTTTTCAGCCCTATCCAATTTTACAGTCTTTATCTCCTTAACTACTAACATTAAAGGATTGAGAAATAAAGAGAGGAAGGATTGAAAATGAGGGTGAATTTAAATGGGCAAATTCAATGTCACAGCTAACACAGAAAGAGATCTAAATAGAAGAAAACACATTGGGCTGGATTCTCTGTCTGGTGACACCGGAATTGACGGAGAATTGTGCGTCAACCGAAAACCGAGGCAGGCACCTGATGGAATGTCATGCTCCGATGCCTCGAAAGCGGCGTGACTGGGTTCCACGCTGCATGCCGGCGTGGGAATGCAAATTTTACAGTAAATGCCATTGGCATATCATTATTGGGCCCATCCCAGCAATGTTCAGGCCGCCCCACGATGCCCCGCCTCCGCCAGGAAGAATTACCAATGGTGAGGTTCACTTGTGGTATTTAAAATCAGGAAACAGGTGCTGTGGCTGCTGAGGGAGAGAGACGGGGTACAGAAAGTGTCCAATATCGCTACACTTGTGCCGCTGGCTGGGGGGCTTCTGCCAGGGCCAAGGTGAGTAATGGGGAGCAGCCAGGAGGTGGGCCGTGGGGTCGGGTGGCCGGGCACTGACCACCATTTCAGCAGCCTACAAGGCAGCCATGTGGCAGCGCGCACCACTGATTGCTCACTGTGAACTTAGTGCAATATGGGTGCCTCCCCAGGCCACTCCCGAGGTACCCTCTGGCCCTATCCAACCCATCAACGAAATGGGGGTGCTCCCGTGCAACCAGTGCCATCTTCTTGGCTGGGTTGAGGATGTGTGGGGAAGTGGAGTGCCTATATGCAGCTCGAGCTTGTCCGGCTCTCCAGTGCCAATCCGGACTCCAGCAAATCACACGCCAGCATTAGTTGGAATTGCACTAGTTCCACTTGGTGCCTGTGCCAGCGCATTAGGATATCCTGAATCAATCCGGGACGGGCGCCACATTCGGAGCCGGAGAAATCACGAGATTCAGTCCGGGCATCAGCACTTGGTCTCTGAAACGGAGAATCCGGCCCATTGTATTTCGTGATAGAAGAAAATTATTTTAAAATTTGATATTCTAAAAATCTCTGAAAATAATTCAACATTGCAAAGAATGAGACTCCATGCTTATAATTCACTTTCAGGGCAAGAGGGTTTGATTGACCGTCATTAACAATTCGTCCGCTGTTAAAAGGATACTTATTCTGCTTCACTTTCACTTTCTGTGGCAAGTTTAATGGTACCTAATGTGCACGTGAAGCAGCAGCTTTATGAAAATCACAGAAATGTTAAGTGCAAAGCTAACTTCTGGTGACTGGCAATTTACAGGTTATCCCTTTCGCGCCATAAATGTCTGCTGATTAACACATTAATACAGCATTCACCATTTAAATGCCATTACCTTTCCATTGCTGCATTATAAAGCTATCAGTCAACTGTATGAATATGACTGAATCAACAGCTAATGTGAGTCTGCAGAATGTGATCTTATGAGACTATTATGATTAACTGGCAACATTAAAGATAAACATAAAGAATAAATCCATTATTATGTCTCAAATTCAACAGAAAGGAGAGCACTTTCCACGTTCATTGGTTGGAGGGCGAGGTGGAAGTAGGAATTTCGGAATTAAAATTTAAAAATATTGAAATGTCCCAATGTTTTAACATTCAAAATTAACCCTAATTACACAGTGGAATTCATGGCACTGCCTATTGCCATTGTTTTTTGAACTTTCCCAGTGAACTCTGGCATGCAGCAACATCTGTCAAACATGTCAGGAACAGTGTGGCAGTGTTGAGATTTTTAAATGAAAGCACTTCAAGGACCCATTACAGTGAAAATGACCTCCAATACTTCATCTGCAGCTCCCCTTTAAAGTTGTAACCACCCAACATCAGGAAACTTTGATCCCGTTGCACCAGCTATTGCTTTATGCAATCTTATTAGAGAAACCACATCAACCGTTTCCTGCACAACTCATATTAACTTTTTAATAATGGCTCACAATGCAGAATAGCAATTCTGATAACAATAGGAAGTGGCATATAGATAAAGAAATTTACCACACGATCTGTATCTCAAAATTGTTATTATACCTTTATTAATAGAAAATATACAATTTAATGGTTTCATAAAAATGCTGCGTCCTTTGGGGAAGGCTGCATGATAATCTTTCCACAATTCTAAACATATCAGTAATGTTGATATAAAGTATTATTATCAGCTAAGGCTCAGTTGATAATCTGCTAGCCTCTGAAACACAAGGGGCGAGATTCTCTGTTTCAGAGACTAAGTGCTGATGCTGGGATAAAATCAATGGACTTCTACGACTGCAAAATTGTCACCTCTCCCAGAGCAATTCTACAACCATTAATGGGCGCGAACCGGCGCCACGTTTCCAATGATTCCAATGAAAAACGGTGTTGGATTCGCTGGCTTTGGGATTGACACTCAGGGGGCTGACAAGCTGCAGCCGCATATTAGCACTCCACTCCCCGCACAGGCTCATCCCAGCCAACAAGATGACAGCACGGAGAGCAGCATGCAGAACGCAGACGCAGAACTCGAGACCTTGCTGAACACTGTGGAGGAGAGGCGGGCCACCCTGTACCCCGGGGTGGGAAGGAGGCTGCCTTCCGCTGTCGTACGCTGGGCCTGGGCGCAGGTGGCAGATGCCGTGAGCAACGTGGGCCCCATCACCAGGACCAGACAGCATGACGCAAAAAGCTGTACAACCTCCTCAGGGCGACCAGGGTGAGCAGGCAGCACTGTGCCACTGGCACAGTCCCACATACCCATAAACCCACCCCACTCCCACCCGGAGAGAAGCCGGACCCCACCCGCCAGCGGTGCGCGCTCACCCCACCCTACACCACATGCCAGCACCCATACTGGCCGCCATGGCCGACTGTCCTGACCACAAAGGCCACTAGCTACCCACCCCCTGTGCTGCGTGCGTCCAACTGCCTAACACCATGCACTTTCTGACTCTCCCATCTCCCACCCCCCGCCAAGGAGAAGACACCCACAACCAACAGGAGGGGAACCGCCGGACCTGCGACCCCTGACGGCAGAGCAACAGCGGGCACTTGACCTGGTTGGTGGGCCCAGAGAGAGAGTAGTCACCGAGGCGGAGGTCGGCATCAACGAGCAAGTTAGACCCCGCTGAGTTGCGGTTCCCCATGGAATGTGTGTCCACTCCCCGTGCTCCATTGCCGTGACCATTGTGACCCTGATCGAGATAGGGAGTGGGCCTCCAAGGCTGGCAGTGGGGGAGCCTCAGGGGTTGGTTCTGGTCACATCCCCATCCCTAGGAATAGCCTGGGGGCCATCTGGTGACCCAAGGGAGGAGGAGGTGATGAGGCCCCCTGCTGGTGACTCCCGCAGGGGTGGTGCTGGAACACCACAGCGCCTCAGGCTCCCAGGCTCCCCCCCCCCCCCCCCCCCCCACCCCCACACCCCCCCCCCCCCCCCACCCCTCCCCACTCCTGTCCCTGGTGCATCAGATGGGCAGCGGGAAGATCAGGGCAGCACCACGCCACCTGAAACATCCGAGCAGCAGCTGGTCCATCCAGGCCCTGTTACCCCAGAAGGTGACCAGCAAAGGGGGCCCAGGTCACAGGGCGGGAACCGCAGCTAGGCCGCCTCCACTCCTGATGTATTACCTGGGGATCCACCTAGGCATAGAATTAGGGCAGTTATTAGGACACCAGTACAGTTGCCACTTCTATTTTGAAGAATTTTCTTTACCTTTTAGTTAGTGTTTTAATGATTTTTCGCTGTATTCTGACAAGTTTATGTATTATTTTGATCGAAGTTTTTATTCAATTCTTATCCCAATGTATTAAGTAAATATTTAGTAATAAAGTGTGTTTTGGACACCTCCATCAACCTGACTACCTTATTTCTGGAAGAAAAATAAGAGATCTTACACCCTGCCACACTGAAAACAAAGAATCTGAACAGGCTGGATCGTTACATCCGACCCCTCTGAACTGCTTGGGTGAGACCTGGCCACAGACAAGGCAGCTGCTGTTGTTATTGCTGCACTTGCTGTTGCTGATGCAGTTCAAGTTGGTGTGGTAGCCCATGTTTCCCTCATTAGAGATCCATGCTGCATCTGCAGAAGCTGTTCTCATGCTGCAGTGAAGGCTGACAGCAGGGAAGTTCAGATCTAGGCGACTAAAATCTCATCTAGGTGGAAATGACTTCCACAAATTGGAAATCACCAGTGAAGCAGTGAACGTAGCCTGTCTGAACCAGTGCTGTGCGCACAAACGTTCCCATAGGTAGGCCGGAAGCTATCCTGTTTCACTGTTGAAAGGCATTCAAACCTGTCAGTTTCATTGTTCAATGACTCCCCGCTGTGCTCTCGCCTTGTTGTTTCTGGCAAGTTCCAAACAGCTCTGGGAACCTGTGCGTTGGCTCTTAAGGCCAAAATTCAGGGGGAAAGACTCAAATTAATTGATTATTTAAATATTACGTTGCCTGAGCTGACTGCTCCATGGGGTTTCCAACTCAACGCCACGGCAAAAGATGGATTCTTGTTGGATTTTTAACCCACCATTATTTCTTAGGCCTTTAACCGCCCACTCTCACCCCGCTCGCACTGCACCCACCTTGAGAGTTAACATTCTGCTGATTAACTTTGGTTCTTTCCCCACAGATTCTGCTCCTTCTGATTATAATAAGCATTGAGTACTTGGATTTCAGCTTTCACGCTATAAAGGCTCAGGAGATCTGAGAAAGTGATTCCAACGGAGGTTTATCCATAACAAAAAGAAAAGGCCACACCGCATTGTACAGCTGGACTGCCAATCATGCTGCTCCCAATCCAGGCTGGCATGTAAGAGTTGATTCTATGGGCCCCCAGTTAAAATTAAACACCTGGCTAGTATCCATGTGTTATGCTACAATTATAAAGAAGAACTGAAATCCCTGGGAATAGTTGGCAGGTCAGTCAGTATCCATGGACATAATGTATATATTTAGTTTTAAATTGACCATTTCTCAGAACTGAGATAAGAGGTGGGCAAGATTTTTACTACATTTAGAAAAGGGGGGACGAGGAAACATATGAAAACAATATAAGCTGGGATTTTCCAGGCCTGTTCGCTGCGGACACAAATCCCAAAATGGCTGCCAAATCTCACGAAAGGCCAAAATTGAGATTTTCGCTGGTGAGAACTTCGAATGCCACCTTTCCTGGCCTTCTCCACTGACGTAATCAGCTGTGGGCGGCATAGTGGCACAGTGGATAGCACTATGACTGCACAGCACCACGGATCGGGTTTGATTCCCGGCTTGGGCCACTGTCTGTGTGGAGTCTGAATTTTCTCCCCATGTCTGCTTGGGTTTCCTCCGGGTGCCATGGTTTCCTCTCACAGTCCAAAGCTATGCAGGTTAGGTGGATGCTAAATTGCCCTTAGTGTCCAAAAAGGTGAGGTGGGGTTACTGGGTTATGGGGATAGGGTAAATGTGTGGGCTTAGGTAGGATGTTCTTTCCACAGGCCAGTGCAGACTTGATAGACCGAATGGCCTCCTTCTGCACTGTAAATTCTATGGTTCTATAATTCAGAGATGCCTTACCTAGGGAGGAGCCTGAGCCAGGAGAACAGGGGGCCGCTGGGCAGGCTCAATGATCGGCCACCCATCTTGCCGAAAAGAGAGCTCAATGGTGTCGGAGAGGAAGACCTCGGGTGTATTGGACTAGCCTGTCCCACTTGGAGCTGTCAGACAACATGTACCGCAGGAGACTCTGCCTCAGCAAGGCGACAGTGTGGCACATCTGCCACGTTTTATCAAACATCGAGCCATGTGGAGCAGGAGGGCACCAGCACCCTGTGGCCGTGAAGGTCACGGCAGCCTTGAACATTTTTTCCACAGAATCATTCCAGGGTTTGACCCAGTGACCTATGTGGGATCTCGCAATCATCAGTCCACAAGTGCATCTGCGAGGTCAGGGATGATCTGTATGTACAAGCCTCTGACTTCATGAACTTGTTTTTCTAAATTTAGAGTGCCCAATTCATTTTTCCAGTTAAAGGGCCATTTAGCGTGTCCAATCCACCTAGCCTGCACATCTTTGACTGTGGGGGTGAAACCCTCGCAAACACGGGAAGAATATGCAAACTCCACACGGACAGTGAATCAGCGCCAGGATCGAACTTGGGACCTTGGCACCATGAGGCAGCAGTATTAACCACTGCTGCCCTGACTTCTTCAACTTCGATTTCGGCCAGGCCTATTAAGATGACAGGCCAGTGGGATTTTCTTCCATCACTGGATTGCTGCAGGTACAGAGGCCATCAGTGGGACACATGTGGCCCTGAGAGCACCGTTACATGAGGCAGTGCCCTTTGTCAATCGCAAAGGGTTCCATTCCCTGAATGTGCAACTTGTCTGCGACTACCACACCACCATTATACACGTCTGTGCACACTTCCTAAGAACCATGCATAACAGCTTCATACGGATCTTCAAAGACCACCCTAGACTGCCAGGATGGCTCATGGAGGGATAAGGGATATCCATTGAGGTCTTGGTTGATGACGCCAATGTGGAGGCCTCAGACCGATGCAGAGTCTTGGCACAGCAAGGCACGGATTGACACCCGGTCAGTTATAGAATGGTGTAGTGGGGTCCTGATGATGCACTTCCACTGCCTTGACCAGTCAAGGGGTGCAATTGAGTGCAGCCCCCAGAGAGTCTCTGCACTGTTGGGCAACTGCAGCGGGATGACTTGCTGGAGGAGAACGACGAGGAACGTGCTGCTTCCTCTGATGAGGAGGAGACCAGGAGGAAGTGCAAAAAGAACCCAAGCAGGACCTGGAGGAAGGAGAAGAAGCAATGGTAGCTAGGGTGCGCCAGAGCAAGGGAACCAGGGATGCCTTCATCACCTCCAGCATGATGGCGACTCGCATTGAGGAAAGCTGTTGAAACTCCACAGGTTCTGTTTATGCCTGATTCCTATCTGTTTGCTGACTGCGCACTGACTCCCGGGTTCATGTTTGAGTGAGGGTCAGGCTCATGCCAGTCCAAAGGGGTAGAAGGGGCAAGGTGAAGGATTTACTGAGTGGTGGCGCTGTCATTCCAGAATGTCTATCACTATGGACTTCAGTGGGTGGCATTGCTTGGAGGGCCTGTAGGAGGAGCTAAGTTTAGATTGGAAGATTACATTTCTTTGACAAAGAGGGGTCAAAGGCATAGTTATTGTCTTTGAAGAGCAAAATATAATTGGGTGAACAGAGACAGTGATAGTTCAATTACACCCTAACTACTGGCGCCTAACTTCACACGTGCCCACTCTGTGCACCTATAACTCCTTAATCTTAAAAGGCCAACCATTACGTCTTGGTGGGTGTCCAAGATGCACATCAGAGGTGGAGGTGGTCTGCTGCCTTCTGTGCCTTGAAGCCTAAGATGCCCTTGACGGGCATCGCCTAGAGGGCCGGGGAGGGGGGGGGGGGGGGGGGGGGGGGGCTGACTTTGGCATGTCACTGGTTTAGCTGGGTCACCCTGTTCTGACTGCCGCCCCTGAAATGTGCCAGTGTCAGGAAGGGAGGATTCACAAGGGCTGGAGATTGCAACTGACTTCTTGGTGGAAGGCCCCAAGATGGGTGGCAGCTCTTCCTCATCCCTCAGGCTGCACATGGGCCCTTGAATTACTAAATGAATAAAGGGGCAGCTGGAGTGAGCTCCAGAAGCCTCTGCATCCCTTGACCAGTCCTGGAGGCCCACGAGTGTCTGCACCACCATGGTGTCGAAGTCCTCAGCAATGGTAGTTAGTGTTTGGACCAAGCTCTGGAGGTCCTCAGTCATAGTCCTCAGAGACTGAGCAATGCCTTGGACTCAGCCAGTCCTGGTCCAGATGTCCTGGTCCAGGTTTTCCACTGCGGTCACCACCCTTGCAGTGTTGGCCTGGGTGCCATGCAACACTGGCAACATCTTCTGTGACTAAAGGCTGTGTACTCCTCCGAGCGGCCTTGTAGTTTCAGGAATGTTGCTGACAACCCCTTCTGGAATTCCCAGCTCTGCCTTTGCGTTTCTAGTTGTTAAGGGTGGAACAAAGGCACAGCACCTGGCAGAGGCACAGCTGAGTCCCGGGATCTAACAGTTCTCTGACTGCCTGATCCGTGGGATGTTCCTGTCTCCATCCGATGTGCATCAGCATCAGTCAGAATCAGTATGGTGCTCACCTGCTTGTGACCAGATTCTTTTCTGCTAAGATCGCCCAATGAGGCAATAGTCTCTGCAATAGTGGATGGTGTGGGTGATAGATGTGGCACCTCTTCAATGTCTTCCCTGGTGATCGCCTCAGAGGTGCTGTCGAGAGTTGAAAAGGGGGCCCTGCTCGTGGAAGGCCTGGGGTCATCGGTGGATAGAACATAGAACATAGAACAGTACAGCACAGAACAGGCCCTTCGGCCCTCGATGTTGTGCCGAGCAATGATCACCCTACTCAAACCCACGTATCCACCCTATACCCGTAATCCATCGGGACAGGTGAATCAGATATCTG
This sequence comes from Scyliorhinus canicula, assembly GCF_902713615.1. Lineage (NCBI taxonomy): Eukaryota > Metazoa > Chordata > Chondrichthyes > Carcharhiniformes > Scyliorhinidae > Scyliorhinus > Scyliorhinus canicula. Next base: position 161,481,847 of record NC_052152.1, read on the forward strand.
GCGACTCAGGGGTGGCGTGTTTCATGTGGGGGGAAAGAAATCTGACTAAGTGGCTCAAGATCGGAATGCGGAGACATTTCTTCAGCCAGAGAGTGGTGGGCCTGTGGAATTCATTGCCGCAGAGTGCAGTGGAGGCCGGGACGCTAAATGGCTTCAAGGCAGAGATAGATAAATTCTTGATGTCGCGAGGAATTAAGGGCTATGGGGAGAATGCTGGGAGGTGGAGTTGAAATGCCCATCAGCCATGATTGAATGGCGGAGTGGACTCGATGGGCTGAATGGCCTTACTTCCACTCCTATGTCTTATGGTCTTATGGTCTTAAGATCGTAATCCGGATAACGGCATCGGTACCGACACAATTCGCACCCACTTTCGCGCCAAAAATCACACTTTTGCCACCTTTCTAGAAGATTCCACCCATAGAGTGCAATTTAATGCCCTTCTCTGAGGTAATTTTGGAGGCAGGAGGCTTTAACTGGGTCAGATGGTTCCAGGTGGGGACTCCATTGCCTTCCCCCCTGCCCTGATTAAGTCAAGGCCCAGAAGATTCACAGACAGCCTTCCTGTCTCGCCACCAAGTAAGGCCTTTAACTGGACAATTAATGTCCACTTCAGTGCCTCATCTCACTGCCGCTGGTATTCAACCAGCGGCAGGCAGGGCAATTGCCAAATCAGGACCTGAAAAAGTATACTCTGGCATATTTGCTTGTGTGCTCTGGAGTTGGGGGAGGGTGGGGGTGGGTAGGGATGGTTGTAGGAATCAGTGCCTGTTTGAGGGACTGGGTATTGGGGAGAGCAGCAGGCCCGCTGAGATCTACCTTGCCTCGGACCCCTCTCCCCCTACGTTTATTGTGACTCCGCCCTGCAACCCTTATCCTGCCCTCACTCACCTGTGGCCTGGGTCCTTCCCTGATCCTGGGCCTGTGGTGGGTGCACAGGTATCAACATTCCCCAAGTGGCATTACCTGCAATGGAGAGCTGCTGGTTTCTGATTGGACGGCAGCTCTCGGTAGATGGGCAGGGCTGATGGGAGGTTTTTCTGCACCTGAGATCCTTAGTCCCAGGGAAGGCTCCCCATTGGCCACTTAAGGACACTTAATATGCCGGCCTTCCCCCCAAGAAGCTACTTAGGGTACTTGTCTGCCAGATGAGCATCCAGTCGCCTGGATTAAATTCCAGCCATAAACTGGAAGAATGCAACAGAAATCTCAGTTAAATTGCAAACTGACACATCGGTATAAATTTTGCTGTCAAAAAACTATGAGGCTAATGGCTCGTTATCATTTGCACTTAAATGGTACAGCAACTTCAGCCATGGGACATATGCACAATTAAATTTGAATATCCAACAGCTCCTGTCCAAATTGTTCCATTCTGCCATTAGCAGTGCAGCAATTGCATTTCATTCACTATCTCACCCTCAAAGGCATCGAATGTTGTGAAGTTGCTGTATTTACACAGTAAGTGTGTCATAGTAATTACAAGTATAACTGCCATATTAACAATGTGCTGTGTGTTAATGGCTGCCAATCAAGACTCTTTGGCAGCAACAATTCATTATTAAAAGTATGAAGTCACATTCCTTCAGCCTTTTAATTGATATAGAAGATTTTAAAGACTTCAAGGGCGCGATTCTCCGCAAATGCGGCGAGTCGTAAAGGCTGCCGTGAAACTGGCCGTGTTTCACGGCAGCCTCCGCGCCCCCTCCTGGGACCCGATTCTCCCCCCCCCCCGGGCGGGGCTAGCAGTGGGGCCCCGTGAAGCACGGCATCGCGGCCTTAGCGACCGTCGCCAAGTCCGCGCGCCAAGTGTCACGACGGCTGACGCACACAATGACGTCAGCCGCGCATGCGCGGGTTGGACGGCTCCAACCCGCGCATGCGCGGATGACGTCATCACGCAGAGGCGTCAAACCCGCGCATGCGTGGGCCGTCATGCCCCTCAGCCACCCCGCGGACTGATCCTGCGCGGCGGCGGAAGAACAAACACTGCGCGGGTATCGGACCTGCTGCCCGCGATCGGTGCCCACCGATCGCAGGCCCATGCCATGGTTGTCCGGGACGGCACTTTGCGGCCGTTTTCACGAACGCTGAGAGCAGGTGTGATCGCGGCCGTGAAAACGGCCGTAAACTCCGCGGTATTCGGCCCATCAGCCTGCGGAGAATCGCTGTTCGCCGTAAAAAACGGCGAGCAGCGATTCATGTCGGGGGGCGGCCGGAGGGTGGGGGGAATAGCGGGAGGCCGTGAAAATTGTTGGGAAGGCCCTTCCGCTATTCTCCGACCCGTCGTGGGCAGCGGAGAATCGCGCCCCAAATATTTATTTTCTTAATTTTCTTCTATTTTCCACCTCTTTCAATCTAATCTTTATATTTTTCCTTTTGTTTCCTTTTCTGTATCTGATTTGAAAATAAATTCACCCCTTTAATTCGCCCTCCTCACAGTCCTTCTGCTGTTCAGTTCCCAATTCTTGAAACTTATTGGATAAGAAATACCACTATTGTTCGCTTTGTTCACTCCAGTGGTAGATGTTCTGTTCCCCTCACTGTGCTGTTATCAGCTCACACCATCAGCAACTTTGTGACAAAACATATTTCGATGAAAGATGCAGGGAAAGTCTAACTAATGACACTGTTTGATGCTCTGCTAAAGCAGAATCTGGCTGATTGAGACATGAAAGAAACAAAGGATGTATCTAATAATAATTTTTATTAGTGTCACAAGTAGGCTTACACTGCAGTGAAGCTACTGTGAAATACGCTCGTCGCCACACTCTGGTGCCTGTTCAGTGAATTGAGGGAGAATTCAGAATGTTCAGTTTGGCTGACAAGCACGTCTATTGGGACTTGCGGGAGAAAACCGGAACACCGAGGAAGCCCAACAGACACAGGGAAAATGTGCAGACTCCACACAGACAGCGACCCAAGCCGGGAATCAAACCCGGAACCCTGCCGCTGTGAAGCAACAGTGCTAACCGCTGTGCCACCGTATCGTCCGTGTAACTAACAAATGGGAGCTATAGGTAAATGCAAGGTAGAAAAGCTAGGGGTTAGGGATGAAAATAATGCAGAATTGAAAATGAACAGTGTGTTGAAGTCTGAAGTGACTGAAGTCCAATTTCAGACCAGAGTGTTTGCAGTTTACCAAGGAGAAATATGAGATAATTGTTTTTGAAGTTTCGACATTGACTTCAGGCAATCCATAGGAACTCCAAAAAAAAAATTCAATTTTACTTCTACAATAGAAAGCTGACACTACAATCAGGGCCTCCTGAAAGTTAAACATTATCCACCTACCTTCCTTTGTTGGTAACCACACAGGCCATTTGGCAGTATCGCTTGGATGTGCCAGCTGCACAAAATACTGTCACTTCCAATCTGAGATCGGCATCTGCAGTATAACTGCAGCATAATAAAAGGATCAGAAGGAAAAATGTAGTAGCAAGGTTAGTCCAAATCAGATCATGGAAAAGAGGAAACGGGCCAGATAATATGTCAATTCTCTTCTTGTTAAGAGTATCCAAACACTTCTCCTGCCTTATAAAAAAATATTGCAAGTTCATTCCTACTAGAAATATGTCTTGTCTAAAACACCTTCAAAATTCTCGCAAGATATATTACCTGGCATTATTGTTTTACTATGATAAAAAGTTCACTTTTTTTTGATACTGTATTTTGAATTTCCTTATTCATTATGATTTATGAACAGCCTTGTTTTATGTGATCCACGCGCTCTGTGAAGGAATGTATAACGTTTTTGATGATCTAAACTGCAACCTGACAAAGGACCTTACAGATGTAGCAGAATAGAATGAATCATTTTGGTTGTCATAGGTTTCATTCTCACAGCTACCAAACCAATAATGTTTGGTCTCTCTCTCTCCTTCTTGGTCTATAAAGCCAGTCCTCAAGGACCAAACTGTGAATCCCTTTTCTCTCTATTGGCCCAATTCTCATAAAATGTTTTTAAGGCCCTTCCTAGAGATCTTTCCCTCGAAATCAAAAAGCTGACTTTCATGTTGGAGCAGATCATTTGGGTGGGGCAGGGCATTTGACATTGCACAAATTCTCCCCTCTCTTATGAATACTATAGGTCTCAAAGGAGACATTGTAGTTACTTTCTAATTTTAACAAATTTAATAAGGCCTTTGCAAACTTTTTTACCAGAAATAAAATATTTATTTTTCAGGCGACTTTTTCCGAGCGTGAAAAACTCGACAAAAATAATTGATTGCATTATTTTTCCTGCAAAGGAGATCCCTCTCCTTCGCCAGCTTGTCCGTAAGTTGCATGTGGTTCCTTTCAAACCCCTTGTAGAATGGAGACTTTAATCCAAACTGATGTTTGATCATCACACATTATATAAACACTAATGGGTATCATCAGTTTGCAGGCTTTTGCAGCCAATGAGGAACCCCAAAAAGGTAAGTCAAAAATAGTTTATTTCCTACTCACAGTTAGGAAATACAGCAACTAACCAACGCTCCTAAGTCCCCACTGGGACCATCCTGAGATGCTGGCTGCCTCTTGGGCTGGCTTTTATCACGGGGAATTAACAGGCCTACACCCCTCAGTGGGGGTGCTCATATTTCAAGAGCCCCACAGGGAGATCGAACGGTCATCCGCATGGGTCTTGTGGAGGCTATAACATCCCCTCCCCCCTCCCAACGCCCGTTAGTCCCTCTGTCATGGGGAGTGGAGGAAGCTATCTTCACCACTTTGCCCACTGTTGCGCCTCCAGCTGTTGTGGGATTTGGTCACGTGTCAGGGAACATTGCTTTTGCATCGATCGTCTGGGGGAGACTGTTCCTTGGCAAGGTTATCATCCGTAAAAGCAGATGCTTGAGTCCAAGTTGGATCCTGAATCGTCCACCTCATGCATCTCAGAGACAGGGCCCCTAGGGGGTGATGTCCCCAGGCCCCCTTGTGCCAGGCAGGCGAGGCTCAAAAACTGTTCCTCAGTGCAGTTAGTCCTGATGCTGGCTCTCTGCTCCGGAGATGATCCAGATGCTTTTGCACCATCCATTCTCATGTTTTTATCGTGTAAGATAATCCAGCCTGTTTCAACATAGTCGCTGGTATCCACCGGGCACCTTCTCTGAGGTTCCAGACATATACCGTGTTCCCTGGTTGGAAACATCAGTCCCGCACCCAGCTGCTTCAGTACTGCCTCTGGATGTCTTTTTACCACTTTCTCGCTAATATCGGGGAAAGTTAGGCTACGGAGGGTTTTGATCCTTCAGCCTATCAGCATTCCGTCGGTGCCACACCGGTCGTAATGTGTGGTGTAGTCCGGTAGTTGCACATAAAAAACCCCACCAGCCTTGTCTTCATCCTGTGGCAAGTTTCCTCATACCTTTTTTGAAAGTCGGGCACTGCACGTTCAGCCAGACCATTTGTGAAAGGGTGGTGTGGGGCTGACCCGATGTGCTTTACACCGCTTGTCTTCATGAATCATGCAAATCCCTTGCTAGTGAACGGGGCGTGACTGTGGTGAATGTAACGTAGTAATTCACACTGTATTTACCAATACCATTGTAAACGTAGCGTTATCCGACCACTAGGGGGAGTAGCTCTGGCAATGCTCAGGAGTTTGTACAGGGCTCCACCCTTGGCTCCGCCCATGACTCCTCCCCCTTGTCTGCTGTATAAATAACCGTGTCCAGGGCCAGCCTGCAGTTCATCGAGAGTTCAACGGGTAACAGGCTGGCTCTGTAGTAAGTAGATTAAAACCACTGTTCATATCTTAAAACACGTGTCTTGTGAATTGATGGTTCCATCAATTTAATCTACTTAAAAACAGCCAGGATCGATCATGGAATCAGCCCTCAAGCCTGGACGCCTGGAACTCGACCCACAGGATGCAGAGGCAAAAGAAATCTTCTCCCACTGGCTGCGGTGCTTTAAGGCCTACCTGGCAGAAGCGAGCTCAGCCGAAACAACAGAGGAACAGAAGTTAAGTCTGCTGCACGCGAGGGTGAGCCACAGAATCTCTACGCAACTAAACTCGGCCGGTTCATATACTGCAGCGCTAGCGATACTCGATAAGATGTATGTAAGGCCCATTAACGAAGTTTACGCATGCCATGTGTTCACGACTCGCCGCCAGTGGCCTACAGAATCACTCGCCGAATTTTTAAGAGAGCTCAATAATCTATCTAATGATTGTAACTATCAAGCGGCTGAACATAGAGAACTTGCTGTACGCGATGTTTGTGTAGTGGGCCTCAGGTCTAATTATGTGCGCCAACGACTGCTAGAAAAGGGGGCCCAAGACTTAGAAATAACTGCGGAAATTGCTACCACGATGGAGGTCTCCTTCTGCAGCCTCACCTCGTTCCCCGCGGACCCCGCGACCCAATCATGGGCCCCCGACTCCCCCAGGCCTGTGCCACGCGGCAGCCCAGCCACCATGCTGCTCCAGCCTGCCATTTCTGCGTCCAGAATCAGCACCCGCGGCAGCACTGCCCGGCCTGCAATGCGACCTGCAGCAGCTGCGGGTGGAAAGGCCATTACGCAAGAGTGTGCCTCGCAAAAAGGGCCCCAGCTTCCAACTCCCCAGCGGCACAAAGTAATCGCTCCCCACACCCGCAGGCCCGCGGGGCCCGAAACGCTGCGACCTATGCCCTGACCCCGCCCCCTCTCGCCACGTGCGATCCATCGGGGCCGCCATCTTGACAAACCTCCACCACGCAGCCGGCCATGTTCGACTCATGGGGGCCGCCATCTTGGACGCCACCTTCCTCGCCGCCCGCCACGTGCGATCCACGGGCCCGACCTGCATCTCCACGCTCGGACAACTCATCGGAAGAGTACGACCTCCCCGGGCACTCGTCACGCGGCCCGCAACTCTGCGCAGTCACCCTGGATCAATCACGCCCTAAGCATCTGCGAAATTCGATGGCAGAGGTCCAAATCAACGGGTACAACACGCCATGCCTTTTTGACTCCGGGATCACTGAGAGCTTCATACACCTAGACCTGGTAAGACGCTGTTCGCTCCCTGTTTTCCCCGTGCGGCAATCTATCTCGCTCGCTTCAGGCTCCCATTCTGTACAGATCCAGGGGCGCACCGCCGTGACACTCACAATCCGAGGCGCTAGCTACTCAAAATTTCAGCTCTACGTTTTGCCCGACCTCTGCGCGCCACTCTTATTAGGCCTAGATTTTCAGTGTAACCTTAAGAGCCTCACCCTCAGCTTCGGCGGGCCCCTGCCCCCACTCACTATCTGCAGCCTCCCTACACTGCGAATCTCCCCCCCCTCCTCTCTTTGCCAATCTCACAAAGGACTGTAAACCCATAGCCACTCGTAGCAGACGATACAGCCTGCAGGATAGGGTATTTATCAGATCAGAGGTCCGAAGGCTTCTCAGTGAGGGGATTATAGAGGCCAGCAATAGTCCCTGGAGAGCTCAGGTGGTGGTCGTTAAGACCAGGGAAAAATTCCGCATGGTTGTCGACTATAGTCAGACCATAAATAGATTTACTCTCCTCGACGCGTATCCCCTCCCCAGGATTGCAGACATGGTAAATCAGATCGCCTAGTATCGGCTCTTTTCCACGGTGGATCTGAAGTCTGCATACCACCAGCTCCCAATCCGCCCGGAGGACTGCCACTACACGGCATTCGAGGCCGATGGCCGCCTCTTCCATTTCCTCCGGGTCCCCTTCGGCGTCACGAATGGGGTCTCGGTGTTCCAACAAGCAATGGACCAAATGGTGGACCAGTACGGGCTGCGGGCCATGTTTCCGTACTTGGACAATGTCACCATCTGCGGCTATGACCAGCAGGACTATGACGCCAACCTCCATCATTTTTTCCAGACGGCACAGAAATTAAACATCACCTACAACAAAGAGAAATGCGTTTTCCGCACAAACAGACTGGCCATCCTCGGCTACGTCGTGGAAAACAGTGTCCTGGGTCCAGACCTGGACTCTTAGAACTCCCCCTCCCCCATTGCCCCAAGGCCCTCAAACGGTGCTTGGGCTTCTTCTCCTACTACGCCCAGTGGGTCCCTCAATATGCGGACAAAGCCCACCCACCCTTTAAGGCCACACGATTTCCCCTGTCAGCTGAGGCACGCCAGGCCTTCAACTGCATCAAGAAGGACATCGCCAAGGCTGCCATGCGGGCGGTGGATGAATCCGTCCCTTTCCAGGTTGAGAGCGACGCCTCAGAGGTAGCTCTTGCAGCCACACTAAATCAGGCAGGGAGACCAGTCGCATTTTTCTCCCGTACCCTCTCCGCTTCAGAACTCCGACACTCCTCAATCGAGAAAGAAGCACAAGCCATTGTGGAGGCTATTCGTTACTGGAGGCACTACCTCGCAGGTAGGAGGTTCACCCTCATCACCGACCAAACATTGTTCGCCTTTATGTTTGATAACTCGCAAAGGGGCAAAATAAAAAATGATAAAATTCTTCGGTGGAGGATCGAACTCTCCACCTACAGCTATGATATTAAGTATCGACCCGGGAAGCTCAACGAGCCTCCGGATGCCCTATCCCGTGGGACATGCGCCAGCACGCAGATTGACCGACTGAAAGTCATCCACAAAGACCTCTGCCACCCGGGGGTCACCCGGCTCGCCCACTACATCAGAGCCCAAAACCTGCCTTTCTCCAACGAGGAGGTAAAAGCGGTCACCAGGGACTGCCCAATCTGTGCAAACCGCACTTCTATAGACCAGAAAGGGCCCACCTGGTCAAGGCTTCTAGGCCCTTGAACGCCTCGCGATTGATTTCAAAGGGCAACTCCCCTCAACTAACTAGAACATTTACTTTCTAAACGTCATAGATGAGTTCTCCCGTTTCCCATTTGCTATCCCGTGCCCCAACATGACCTCCCACACAGTCATTAGGGCCCTGCATAGCATCTTCGCCCTGTTTGGTTTCCCCAGCTACGTGCACAGCGACCGGGGTTCGTCCTTCATGAGCGACTATCTGCGTCAGTACCTGCTCAACAAGGGCATTGCCTCGAGCAGGACTACCAGCTACAACCCCAGGGGGAATGGGCAGGTGGAGAGGGGGAACGCAACGGTCTGGAAGACCGTCCTACTGACCCTCCGGTCTAGAAAGCTCCAAGTCTCCCAGTGGCAGGAAATCCTCCCAGATGCGCTCCATGCTATTAGGTCCCTCTTATGCACAGCGACCAATCAGACCCCTTACAAGAGGCTCTTCATTTTTTCCAGGGGCACTACCACGGGGGTCTCACTTCCGGCATGGCTGAGGACACCGGGCCCGGTACTCCTGAGGAAACACGTCAGGGCACACAAAACCGACCCCCTTGTTGAGAAGGTGCGCCTGCTCCACTCCAACCCCCAGTACGCCTTCGTCGAGTTCCCTGACGGCCGCCAGGACACAGTATCCCTCCGGGATCTGGCACCCGCCGGATCCAGCGCCCCCTCTACCCCCACAGAAGGACCCCTCACCCTACACCCCATGCTGCCACCCCCTCGCGCTCCCGAGCCCACGAGCTCGCTCCACCAGTTCCGTGCACCCGCGCCGGCCAGCCTCCTGCGCCCCCAGTCCCCGGGCGAACCAGAAGAGTATGAAGCTCGGACACAATCCTCCCTGGAGTCCGCCATTGTACCCCAGCACACAACACCCATCCAGCCACCGCAAGAGGCTGCAACCCTGGTGCTCCGCAGATCACAGCGGACAGTTCGACCACCGGACAGACTTACTTTGTAGACCACCACCCCCGCCGGACTTGATTTTTTTGCAGGGGGTGAATGTGGTGAATGTAACGTAGTAATTCACACTATGTCTTTGTAAGCGCAGTAGCGTTATCCGACCACTAGGGGGAGTAGCTCTGGGAATGCTCAGGAGTTTGTACAGGGCTCCACCCTTGGCTCCGCCCATGACTCCTCCCCCTTGACTGCTGTATAAATAACTGTGTCCAGGGCCAGCCTGCAGTTCATCAAGAGTTCAACGGGTAACAGGCTGGCTCTGTAGTAAGTAGATTAAAACCACTGTTCATATCTTAAAACACGTGTCTCGTGAATTGATGGTTCCATCAGTGACTAATACCTCTAGGATGCCATGGGTATTGAATGAGAGTTGTATCTTCTTGATGGTGGCTTTTGAAGTAGTGGATGGCATTCGATGGGTGTCCATTATCAGCAAGAACATTGAGCCTTTCTGGCAAAATCAGCATGCAGGCGCACCCAAGGCCAGTCCGGCCATTCCCATGGGTGGAGGGGTGGCGGCTGGTGGCTGGCGGGAGCTTCCAATGTTCCTGGCATGTGATGCATTGCTGGGCCAGTTGCACGTTGTCGCCGTCCAGGCCTGGCCACTATACATAACTCCTGGCTAGCATTTTCTTCTTTGACACCCTGGGGTTTGATTGTGTAGATCTTGAAGTATGGCCTGTCTGCCCTGACTTGCAACCACAACTGGAGCTCCCCACTGGAGGATGCTGTCTTAGATCATGATCATAGATCGTAGAATTTACAGAACAGAAGGAGGCCATCCGGCACATCAAGCCCACACCTCCACCCTATCCCCATAACCCAGTAACCCCACCCAACACTAAGGGCAATTTTGGACACTAAGGGCAATTTAGCATGGCCAATCCACCTAACCTGCACATCTTTGGACTGTGCGATGAAACCGGAGCACCCGGAGGAAATCCACGCAGACACGGGGAGAAGGTGCAGACTCCGCACAGACAGTGACCCATGCCGTGAATAGAATCTGGGACCCTGGAGCTGTGAAGCAATTGTGCTAACCATTATGCTACCATGCTGTCAGTCTTCCAAACTGAGCTCTTGCTGCTTGCTCTCAAAGACACATAGCTTCTCAGGCAGTTTCCCTGGCTGACTCCCGTGCAAGACAACAAGGCGTAACTTCGCCAAGACTGGGTCCTTTTGTGTCCAATAGCAAACTTGTGCGGCAGTGACTGGCAAGATATCCATAAACTTTAAGGTCGATATTACCTTGTCAGTCCTTGATGGAGAGGGGGCATATCGGCAATGAGAGCTGGCTCAGAGCATCTGTGTTTGCGATCTGCATGCTTGGGCAATACTCAAAGACGCTGCGAACAGGGCCCAACCCTGTATCCGGGCAGATGCTATCGACGGAATTGCCTTGTCCTCTTGAAACAATCCGAGCAATGGCTTGTGGTCCGTTATTTATTTATTTAATCTTTTTGAATTAAGGGGTAATTTAGTGTGGCTAATTCACCTACCTACCCTGCACATCATTGGGTGTGGGGGTGAGACCCACAGAGATACGGGGAGAATGTGCAAACTCCACTCGGACAGTGACCTGGGGCCGGGATCGAACCCAGATTCTCGGCGCCGTGAGACAGCAGTGCTAATCACTGCCTCATAGTGCGTTCTCAGACATGGGGGCTTGTTTGATTACTTGTATCTTATCTTCTACTGGGTGCACGCCATCTCAGTCGACAAGGTACCCTAAGCACGTGACTTCTTTTGTGTACAATAAGCATGTTCCTCTCTTAAGGCAAACACGTGTCCGGAAAAACTGGTGGAAGACTTCCTCCAAGTTGCTCAGGTGCTCCTTTTTGGTTGCTCTGGTGACCAGGATGTTATCCAAGTAAACCAACACTCATGGTAGTCCTTGGAGGCTGTGCTCCATAAATCTCTGGAAAACAGTACCAGCCGATTACATCCTGAATGGTAACCTTGTATATTTGTAGATGCCTCTGTGTGTATCAATAATCACATATTCTCTAGAAACTATCTAGCTCCAATTGGAGATGTGCATGACTCATATCGAGTTTAGAAAAAGAATGTACTGCAGCCAGCTTTGCGTAGAGGTCCTCTACTCGCAGCATCAGGTATCTTACACAGGCCCTCCTCGCAAGTCAAAGCAAAGCTTCTGCAGCCAATCGCAGCACAGCAGACTCAGGCCTGGGCCCTGTGCTATTATCAAGGGTAACCTTACAGACTGCAGTCAATAGGCAACTGGGGTCATTGCTGTATCCACAATGGCTAATGGTTCCCACGTGTTTGTTGCCAACCTCGCGTCGGTGTCTCCCTCAAGTTCAAAAGCTGGATTTCCATCCTTGTCGTTTTGAACATCTGCTGGCCTATCATGGTCCGTGGTGGTGGTGAGGGGGGGTTGGGGGGAGGGGGGGGTGGGAGGGGGGGGGGGGTCGTGATGTTTCACTTTGTGAATGTCTACGCTCCCTTGTTGGCCAGCAGCAAACTACTTTCTTCAAGCAAGTGTCCGCCCTTCTTGGCACCTTCGGCACGGACGAGTGCATTATCCTCGTTGGAGGGGGGGGGGGGGGGGGGGGGGGGGGGGGGGGGGGGAGGGGGTCCAACTGCACCCTTGGGACAAGGGATTGCCTTGGTGCCTAGCACTGCACACGAGTGGTGGTGATGTTGAGGGGCCTGGTCAGGTCCCTTGACTTGACGGATATCTGGCGACATCTCCATCCTGACTCCAGCGTCTTTATTTGCATGAGACCTGGAGTCGGAGCTTCCACAATAGACCGCCTTCACTTTTCAAGGACGAACGTGCCCCGCGTTCCGGAAGCTACTGTGCAGCAAGTGCCATGCTTGGACCACTGCCTGGTATGGGCAGAGCTCACTCCATCTCTCGCTCAGACACTTTCCCTGTACTGGCATTTTAACAACCTGTCGCTGGAGGACGAGAGGTTCCTGGGCTTGTTTCGCACTTCTGGACCGGCTGGAGAAGGAAGCAGCGTGGCTTCCCCTCCTTGAGGCTGTGGTGGGATGTGGACAAGACTCCCGTCCTTGTGTTCTGTCAGAAAAGTATTCGAGGGGTAGACAAAGAGGCAGAAATCCAGGGTCAAGGAGTTGGAAGAAGGTGCTCGACCTGGAGTCGCGTCTCGGTGAGCCTGATGAGGACCCAGCCCTTCGACTGGCAAACAGAGAGAAGGCTCAGTGTGGGACCTGCAACTCATCAGGATCCTCATGGACCTGGATTGCAGTTCCCTCTTCTACTCTCTGGGAACTGTTATCTCATCATTAGTGTGGTGCCCACGCTAGCTTTCTATGATAAATCCCGTTATGATGGGTAGGGCGCTAAAGCCATTGGCTGGACTGTGCAGCAGAATAGTGATGACTTGCATTGAGGACAGAGTGATGCTCCTTTCATCCTCAGAGATATGTTTGACTCCCTAATGCACCCTATTGAATGGGCTTATCATAGAGTTTAGAGATGCGGGATGAACTCTTATCTGTTACTGACCCCATAGAGGTCAGGGGTCCTGGTGTGTTCCTCCAACTAACCTCCAGTGTGGGTCAGCCTCTCTGCATCCTCATCTCTGGAGAAGAGTGGCTGCAACAAGAGGCTTGAGCATTGATGCCAGCAGGGGTCGTCTGCAGCAATGCATCTTCATTGAGTCATCGGTGTGGGAGGTGGGAGATACATAATGCTGCAATTCTCACACTGTATAGGGATGAAGCACCAAGTTTGAGTGGGATTTGCGGATTTTGGTCCAATGATATGACAAGGTGAGGATCTGGTGGTGAACAAAGTGCTATCTTACAGTGGAGACCTATCTTAACCAGCCATGCCCACTAGGTGACTACAGTTTCTTACTCTTCCTAACCCTGCCACTACATCTTGTGTTTCCTCATGATCCACAGTGAAGGTTGAGACGAGCTGCTGACTTCCACACCCTGTTTCCTGAGATGACCTTGGCAGATGTCCCCTGGACCTTGAGGATCTGGGCATACCTTCGAGCAGCACCATAGAACATAGAACATAGAACAGTACAGCACAGAACAGGCCCTTCGGCCCTCGATGTTGTGCCGAGCAATGATCACCCTACTCAAACCCACGTATCCACCCTATACCCGTAACCCAACAACTCCCCCCCTTAACCTTACTATTAGGACACTACGGGCAATTTAGCATGGCCAATCCACCTAACCCGCACATCTTTGGACTGTGGGAGGAAACCGGAGCACCCGGAGGAAACCCACGCACACACGGGGAGGACGTGCAGACTCCACACAGACAGTGACCCAGCCGGATATCGAACCTGGGACCCTGGAGCTGTGAAGCATTTATGCTAACCACCATGCTACCGTGCTGCCCACCAGTGTTGCAGTTTTGCCATAAGACCATAAGACATAGGAGTAGAATTAAGCCACTCGGCCCATCAGGTCTGCTCCACCGTTCAAGCATTGTTCTCCTCCCCATTCTCCTGCCTTCTCCCCATAACCCCTGATCCCCTTATTAATCAAGAACCTATCAATCTCTGTCTTAGAGACACTCAATGATTTGACCTCCACAGCCTTCTGCAGCAAAGAATTCCACAGATTCACCACCCTCTGGCTGAAGAAATTCCTCCTCATCTCTGTTTTAAAGGATCGTCCCTTTAGTCTGAGATTGTGTCCTCTGCTTCTAGTTTTTCCTACAAGTGGAAACATTCTCTCCACGCCCACTCTATCCAGGCCTCACCGTATCCTGTAAGTTTCAATAAGATCCCCTCCTCAGTCTGCGAGGTCGAAGGTGTGACGAAAAGCTGGAGGTGTGTTGCTCACAGGGAAGGTGTCAGATGGGTTGAACAAACTCTGGGTCCCCTGGGAGGAAGGTTTGGGCTGTGCTCCTGCCAATCCTTTTTGCTTCAAGTGCCCAGAGAGCATGGGATAGTGGGGCAGCTGGAGTGAGGTCCAGAAGCCCCGCCGTTCTCTGGCACTGGCACTCCCACCAGTGCCTGCACCATGTGTTGGAAGTCCTTCGCCATGGAGTTCATGCCTTCTGCTATAGAGTGGTCATCGCTCGCCATGGAGTGCATATCCTGCACTAAGGTCCCCACTGCAGATGCCACCTTCACAGTTTTGGCCTTGGTGTGTCTGAGTGATGGCAGCATCTTCTTGGACAGAAGGCGATTGGATTCCTCCAGTTGGTCTTGCCGTCTGAGGAGGCTTTCTGTTATCCCTTCCAGATTCTCACAACTCTGTCTTCCCAGTTCCGTCTGCTCGGTTAAGACCAGACACAGGCGTCGTGTTATTGACCCTGGGGTAACAAGGACTGCAACTGGATGCAGTTCGACTGGAAAGCAAACACCAAACTTAGACGTTGGTTCAATACGATTTATTGAACTTCTGAAACAATGCACACAGCTTGCTGTGGGTCGACACTCTACTACTCTAAGTGTTCTAACTCTAACTAACTAGACCAGACTAGCTCTGAGCCACGTTTAGAAGGTGCTACCTGATATATACACCCTGACTCTCACTACAGTTGTCACCAATGGAAAGAGGCGGAGTGCTGATGCCTCGTGTGTTTTAGAGCAGGATGCCTCTAGTGCTCTGTCTAGTGATTGGTTGTGTTCTGTCCTGTGTGTTGATTGGCTAACCTGGGTGGCTATCATTGCCTGTCTTTACCTCATGATGTGCATGATGCACAACAAAGTCCTACGCACAACATCTGTGACACATTCTCGATGGTAATATCTAAGACGTCCCCCTCTGAGCTGCTCCGGTTTGGAGATTCCTGGGGTCCAAAGATGTTCTGGGCTGGTTGACTGATTGTCCTGCAAGGGAAAGAAAATGGCATTAGGACACCATGGGGGATTAATGATGCGAGGTGTTTACTCGTGTGAGGTGTTAGGTATGACAGTGTGTCAAAGGACAAAGAACAATACAGCACAGGAATAAGCTCTTAGGCCCTCCAAGCCTGTACCGGTCATGATACCAACCTTGGCCAAAACCTTCAACACTTCCTTTTGCCGTATCGCTCTATACCCACCCTATGTATGTATTTGTCGAGGTGCCTTTTGAACGCCGTTAATGTATCTGCTTCCACAACCTCCCCTGGCAGAGCGTTCCAGGTACTCATCACCCTCTGTGTAAAAAAAACCTGCCTTGCACATCTCCTCTGTACTTTGCCCCACGGTCCTTAAACCGAAGACCCCTAGTGACTGACCCCTTCACCCTGGGAAAGAGTGCCTGCCCATCCTGTCCTGAGAGTTGTCACTTTTCCTCGTTGGCAGAACAGACATGTTTTCCTTCGTTATCAGCACAGACATGGTCAGGCTCCTCCCCGGCCCGCACTCTCTTCATGCAGGGTTAAGTTTCTAAGCATCCGCATGACTCCAGGTGTCTACGCCCTCTCAATCCCGGTTGTGCTCCAGTTTGTCCTGCACCGACATAGATGGGGAGTTGCAGGCAGAATACTCACCAGTTCAGATGTTTGGGCAGTGGCATGTGTGGATCTTAAGTGGGAGCAGGGATGTGAGAAGCAAACTTGAGACTGGGGGTGGGTGGGACACATGCGGGGTGCGGGGGAAAGAGAACCTTGTGACAAGTGGGTGACCCATGAGGTCAATGGGTGAGAGATCACCTTGGCGGTGCGAAGGGTGGGTGAGGGGGTACGGTAAAACACTGGAGTTGGCAGACTTTTCCTGGCCGCACAAAGATCGTCGGTCATTTTCATTTTTTGCAGCATTGCTGCCCTGTTCTCTTATACAGTGAGCTGGCACTGACCAGTGTGGCTATAGCATTCCAGGCGAGGATGGTAACCCAGTTAGTGGGCCACCTCCCACATTGCAGCTAGAGTACACCCTCGTCTTTTGCACCCCATCTTGGGTCTGGTCGGGGTTCCCTCCATGAAACGTGTTGCTGGTTTTCGGCCAGCTATCCCCCTCTCATGGATCTGGAACAAATGCTGGGCAGTCTTGGGGGGGAGTTTATATGGAGCTCCCCAGGGATTGCACTGATTCAGTTCCCCTGGGACGTGCAAATCAGCGGAAGGTGCCAAGAGCGTGACATGATTCTCATGGAAAGAAACACTTTTCTTAAAGAGGCGTAATTCCCCAAATCTGTTGCCAGGGTTTACTCCTTTTTTGTTGAGACAGTGGTTAGCACTGCTGTCTCACAGCGCCAGGGTTCAATTCCGGCTCGGGTGACTGTCTGTCTAGAGTTTGCACTTTGTCCCTGTGTCTGCGTGGGTTTCCTCTGGGTGCTCTGGTTTCCTCCCACAGTCCAAAGATGTGCAGGTTAGGTAGATTGGCCATGCCAGATTGCCCCTTAGTGTCCAAAAGTTCAGGTAGGGTTACTGGGTTACAGGAAAGAGTGAGGGCATGGGCCTGGATAAGGTGCTCCTTCCAAGGGTCGGTGCAGACTTGATGGGCCAAATGGCCTCTTTCTGCACTGTAGGGGTTCTATGATGCTATGTACTGGCACTTTGATGTTTTCTGGCCCCATGTCCAACAGCAATCTATTGAAAAGGAATGGTAACTTGTGAGATAACTCCTCGCTGCATTCTTTTCAATTTCACCCTTGACTTTGTCCAAGAGTGACTGGGGGACTGCCCTCGTTTTGAGGAAAGTTGGTTTAGCATCAACTCATGGGATAGTAAGGTACTCTATCTTTAACTTTAGAATCATAGAATCATAGAATTTACAGTGCAGAAGGAGGCCATTTGGCCCATCGAGTCTGCACCAGCCCTAGGAAAGAGAACCATACTCAAGGCCACACCTCAACCCTATCCCCGTAACCCAGTAACCCCACCTAATGTTTTTTTTTGGACAATAAGGGAAATTTATCATGGCCAATCCACATAACCTGCACATCTTTGGACTGTGGGAGGAAACCAGAGCACCCGGGGGAAACCCACGCAGACATGGGGAGGACGTGCAGACACCACACAGACAGTGACCCAAGCTGGAATTGAACCTGGGACCCTGGAGCTCTGAAGCAACTATGCTAACCACTGTACAAGCGTGCTGCCCAGGAAAAACAACTCCCCATCACCTGATGGAGTACAAGGTTACATAAAGTCGCCAAAGTCCCAGATGACCATAGGCTGATTTCCCCTTTGAGGGGGAGAGATGACAGGTGGTTTAATCTGAGGATCACCACACCTCAGGCAAGGGAAGGTCGAGAAGGAGAGGCCTTCATGAATAACCTCAACCAGTAAGGGAATTGAACCCGTGCTGTTGTCCTTGTTCATCGCAAACCAGTTGTCTAGCCTACTGAGAGAAACTGACTCCCAACTATATTTGACTTCCAGCATCCACAATTCTCCATTTTGGCAGACTTAGGTTTTTTGCACTTCCTCTTTTATGACATACAAACTTGATCTTCTCCATAGGACCTCTTCTTGCCCACAAACAAATGCCCAACTCTGATACCTTTGCCTCGCAATCCGCATTGCTTTTACTTGTGTTTAATCCTCTCATCTGTAAGAAATCTAATAATTTGTCTTGGACACAAAATGTGATTTCGTCTTGAATCAGCTCACTCTTTAAGGTTCCATAATTGTTGTTCCCTGCCACCCTATGATGGTTGTTGATAAGCAAATCAATGTTTTCACTTGGTCTTTGGCCTCACATTATTAAACCCTGACAAGCACTGAAATTAGAGTTGAAAGCTTACAGGATTTCTTCATAAGAAGTTGAAGTCTCATCAATACCTTGCTTTGCTATCATAGCAACAGCAATAGGGGATAGTTTAGCACACTGGACTAAACAGCTGGCTTGTAATGCAGAGCAAGGCAGCAGCGGGGTTCAATTCCCGTATCAACCTACCCGAACAAGTGCCGGAATGTGGCAACTAGGGTTTTCACAGTAACTTCATTGAAGCCTACTTGTGACAATAAGTCTCCGCACCTTTAGGGGCCAAGCCCTAACGTTGAGGGGCTAGGCCCGCGTCAGAGTGGTTGGCGCCCCGCCGGCTGGCGGGAATGGCCTTTTGCACCACGCCAGCCGGGGCCGAAAGGACTTCACCGGCCGGCAGAAGTCCGCGCATGCGCCGGAGTGTCAGCGGCTGCTGACGTCATCCCCGCGCATGCGCAGGGGAGGGGGTCACTTCCGCCTCCGCCATCGTGAAGACTATGGCGAACGCGGAAGGAAAAGAGTGCCCCCGATCACGGGCCAGGCCATCGTGGGGCACACCCCGGGGCCAGATCGCCCCGTGCCCCCCCCCCAGGACCCCGGAGCCCGCCTGCGCCGCCTTGTCCCGCCGGTAAGGTAGGTGGTTTGATTCATGCCAGCGGGACCGGCATGAAAGCGGCGGGATTTTGGCCCATCGCGGACCGGAGAATTGCCGGGGGGGGAGGGGGGGGGGGGGGTCCCGCTGACAGGCATGGCGCAATTCCTGTCCCCGCCGTATCTCTGGTGCCGGAGACTTCGGGAGACAGCAGGTGCAGGATTCACACCGGCCCCCGGCGATTCTCCGACCCGGCGGGGGGTCGGAGAATCCCACCCCTAAACACAAAAGTATCAAAGGCCTTGGTAACTGGGCATGAAGGACTGGATGGTCTTCTTCTATCCTGTAAGTTGTCACGAGTTTCTACAAAGTTCATAATAAATAATTCCAAAATTTTCCAAACTCACACTAGGACGAAATCTGGGTGATTTGAACTCCTTGGTCTCATTTGGAATACAGACACATTGAGAAAAGAGCTGTTGCTCATTTTTTTCTGCGCAAAGTCTGTAAAGCCTTTCCAGATTTGATTAAAGTGGGAATGCACCACCTACAGTAGGATATCTCAGATGGGTGCAATTCACCTTCTGAATCAAGGGACAGCTCCCAGTTTTTCTGCTGTCTCCCTTGAGGTTTGAGTGAAAGAGGTCAGGGCAAACAAGAAGCTATTGCTCCCCACCAATTGCAGGAGAATCCACTGTGCCACAATCCAGTAGGCCTGAACAGTAGTGGCTGAAAGAGGCTGGACCAACAGCATTACCCCCAGAGCATGGCTTCAGTGCAGGAAAAAGTTTAATGACCTCCCTATAACAGCAAGGATGTGTATAGCTCTTCAACACAGCATCTGTTTCAACAACTCTCCTTCCTCTCAATCACATCTTTCAGTTATAGCACCTCACTTCTTAATTCCAAACACACTCACTCCTTCTCATGCTGTCTTCACAATATACACCAATAGTATTTTTTTCTCACATCCATCACTTTCGCTATCACCAAACCTTCCCAGTACACCTTCCTTGCTTGACATTTGTCTCACTTGGCTTCCAGCATTTATCTTTCCATCTCCGTTCTGTCCTGATCCTTCTCTGTCACTCAGCATGTGAACTGTACACGTAAGGCCCAGACATCTCCACTTAACATTTCAACAACCACTCACCAACTCTCTCTCTCTTTTTGCATGATAAAATAACACAGAATGTTAAGGAAAGAATCAAAACCAGGCCAATGCAACTTTTAGCCAAGCAGAGCAAAGATCAGCAGACCGCCAAGGTCATGAGCATCAGGGAAGACGAGGCTGCTGGCTTATCTGAACAGGGTGTCTGCATCTTTCTTGTAACATCTCTTTCACCACAGCAAATATTTAGGAAACTTCATGGCCGGGATTCTCTGATCCCGCGCCGGGATCACGCAGGGTCGGAGAATAGCTGGGGGGGGGAGGAACAAGAATCGCGCCACGCCGCTCCGACGCCGGGCTGCAAATTCTCCAGCGCCGATTCTCTGACGCCCGTAGGGTCACCGTTGCGCCAGTCGGGGGCCGTTGAAAGCGCCCCTCCCCCCCCCCGGCGATTCTCCGCGCCTCGATGGGCCGAGTGACCGCCGAGTTCGGCCGAGTCCCGCCAGTGGGACCTCAGAGTTCTGGCTACAGGGGCCGTTCTGGTGGGGGTCGGAGGGTTCTGACTCCGGGGGGTGGGGGGGGGGGGGCCTCTACTGTGGCCTAGCCCACAATCGGGGCCTACTGATCGGCCAGTGGGCTAATTCCGTGCGGGGCCTATGTTCCTCTGCGCTGGGCCCCTGCAGGGCCCCGCCATATTGCCGGGGGCCGGCACAGAGACGGGAACCCATGCGCATGCGTGGACTCGCGCCAGCCGTGGCGCCGGCTTTCGAGCGCCAGAACAGCGGATACCACTCATGGTCAGCCTCATGATGCTTGCCACGAAGTACAAGGGGTGAATATCTGGGCCTGGAGGCCCGTTGACGCTGGAGTGGCTCGTACCGCTTTTGACGCCGGCATCAGAACCTGACCGCGGTATCGCAGAATCCTGTCCCACAACTTCAAATTGCCCCTCAGCTCTCCTGAGGATGCTCTTTCACAAAGGCGAGCATCAGTACACATAATTGTACTCTGCATGGGTTAGTTCATGTGCCAGTGAGCCATGCACACGATGAAATGACCAGCAACAGGTACAGGTTTCAGTGATAGACCAGGAGACAGAGTGCTGGCGGATGAGGCTCTGTGGGGAAGAACAGAGATGAAGACTTGCGCAGCCCAGCTATGAAAGGAAACTTCCAGTCTTTCACAAGCAATTGTATCAGTACAATTGTAAAGTACAAGGTGGGTAAATGTAGCCTGAATAACCTTGACAAGTTTGCAGTAACCCTTTTCAATTTGGGAGCATTATGCGGTGAGATCGACAAAGGGAACAAGAGTCAGGGGAAGGTTTGCTGAGCACTTTGGGCACCATTCTCCAGAAAGATTTCTAAATGTGGTAGCGAGTAGGAA
The DNA here is from genome assembly GCF_902713615.1 of Scyliorhinus canicula. Classification (NCBI taxonomy): domain Eukaryota; kingdom Metazoa; phylum Chordata; class Chondrichthyes; order Carcharhiniformes; family Scyliorhinidae; genus Scyliorhinus; species Scyliorhinus canicula. The sequence continues at coordinate 161,503,229 of NC_052152.1, forward strand.
CTGCCGTGAGCTTCCCGGCGTTCTGCCCAGCGAGGCCGGCAATGGTATTCAATGTTAATTGATCCACTTATCGAGGCCCCTGTGGTGAGATAACCACTGTAGTTATGTGTACTGCAGTAGGGGGATGTATGCCTGTACCTGTAATACAGGTTCCTCCGGTCAGCCCCTGCCGGCTAGCTCCGCCCACAGGGAGCTTATGTATAAATGTATGAGAGCTGCTCAGACCCTTAGTCTACTGTTGCAGATGGAGGGACAACATCGTACAGCAATAAAGCCTCTATTGTACTAGTCTCTCGGCTTTGAGTATAATTGTTAGCGCCACAATTTATTGCTGTACGATTTCCCAGTCACCATGGACATCAGAGTCAAGCCTGACCGTCTGCAGCTGGATCCGCATTCGCCTCACGCCAGAAAAGACTTTGATCACTGGCTCGCAGTCTTCGAGGCCTACATCTCTTCAGCAGACCCTCCCCCGACGGAGGCTCAGAAAAAGCAACTCCTGTACTCCAGACTTAGCTCCAGCGTCTTTCCGCTCATTCGAGATGCGACCGACTACACCGCAGCTATGGAACTGCTCAAGGAGAACTATGCACCATCGGCGAACACCCTGTTTGCGAGGCATCAACTTTCTACTCGCGTCCAGCAGCCAGGTGAGTCGATTGAGGACTTCTGGAGGGCCCTTATACCTCTGGTACGAGACTGCGACTGCCGGGCCCTCACAGCCACGGGACATTCTGATTTACTCATGCGCGATGCCTTTGTTACAGGCATTGCATCGGACCCAATCCGGCAACGACTGCTCGAAGGGGTCGCCCCCGACCTCGCAGCCGCAAAGGCCCTGGCGCTCTCCATGACGGCCACCTCCCGTAGTGCGCACACTTACTCCGCTAGTCACTCGGCCCACCCGTCCTACCCCTCGTGGACCCCGCAAACGGCCCCCCCAGCAGCCGCCCCCGCGCACTATGCCTGCGCTGCCCGCCGCACCGCACCCCCTGGGGGTCCCCACTGTTACTTCTGCGGCCAACAGAAGCACCCTCGCCAACGCTGCCCGGCCCGCACAGCGACCTGCAAAGCTTGTGGAAAGAAAGGCCACTTTGCAGCGGTGTGTCAGTCCCTTCTCCACGCCAACCCTCAGTATGCCTACGTGGAGTTCCCCGACGGCCGCCAGGACACAGTCTCGCTCCGGGACCTGGCTCCCTCAGGTGCCGATCCCATGCCCACACCCCTTCCTGCGCCAACCCCAGCGCCCCCCTATTCGTCACCATCAGGTCCATCCCTCATCCCCCTGCCCACCCTGGAGGACACGGAAGATTTAGGCTTGCTCTCGGAGTCATCCCGCCAGCAGCCAGCACCAACACCGGCAGCACCTGCACCATCGGGGCCATCACCGCCTGTACCGACGTCACCACCACAGCTACGCCGATCACAGCGGAACGTCCGACCACCGATTCGGCTCAACCTGTAACCTGCTAACCGGATGGACTCTTGATTTTCCTTGTTGGACCCTCTTGTAAATAGCATCCTTTGTATTAGAGTTACATGTCACCCCCGCCGGACTCATTTTTACAGGGGGTGAATGTGGTGAGATAACCACTGTAGTTATGTGTACTGCAGTAGGGGGGTGTATGCCTGTACCTGTAATACAGGTTCCTCCAGTCAGCCCCTGCCGGCTAGCTCCGCCCACAGGGAGCTTATGTATAAATGTATGAGAGCTGCTCAGACCCTTAGTCTACTGTTGCAGATGGAGGGACAACATCGTACAGCAATAAAGCCTCTATTGTACTAGTCTCTCGACTTTGAGTATAATTGTTAGTGCCACAGCCCCACAGGCTTTTCGCCGCAAATGAAGGCTCGCCAGCTGATTCGCTGGGATCGCGCTTGCCAGCCCCCTGCAAACAGGATCAAGCAGCACTTAAACAGCACTTGCACAGCCAACCGCACACAGCTCAAAGCCATGGCACTGAAACGACCCAAGATTCAGGGATGCAGACCTGGGGAGGCTCCTCGATGCAATGAAGGCAAGGAGGGAAATCCTCTCCCCCAAGGGTCCCGGAAGGTCCCGGAGGGTGAGCCATAGGGCAGCCAGTCTGCCAGGAATGATATGGCAGCAGCTGTGAGCTTGGGGAGTGTGACCAGGGGACTGGCCTCCAGTATCGTAAGAAGGTAAACAACCTACACGGGCCAGCACAGGTGGGTTGACACCAACTTTCCACCCCCCCTCCTGCCCCGGCAAAGACCTTTCCGCCCCCATGGGAGTATCCATTACACAACCCTTCATGCTGCACCAAATACTCCCTTTACCCTCCTCTCCAATCAACTCCCTTCCAAACTCTTCCTTCACACTCACCTCCCACCACTGTGAAACACACATGTGGCTAACAATGCCCTCCCTGTGTCTCCACAGGAGAAACTCTCCCACAATCGCCAGGAGACATCCGGGACCGGCGGAGGCATGCCGGACATAAGCTTCCTCACCATCTTTGAGGAACGGAACCTGGAGGTGCCGGCCATGGCCGAGGACAGAGCGGTCACCAATGTGGAGATTGGCAGACGCCGATGAGGTGAAGAACCACTGGGCCCCACCCACGTAAGTTTTTATTGCCAGACAGTCTGACCCATCCCTCCCACTGACCACATGTCCATTCTCTCACAGGTATTCCAGCCAGAGGCACCAACTCATCTGGGGTGGCCCCCTCGCCTGCCTCCCAGGATACCACCTCGGAGGAGAGCTCTGAGGATGTCACGATCGACGCATCACAGTTGTCATCCCCACTCTGCACCAGCGCAGAGACATACACCTCGGCGGGGAACGTTAATGGTCAGGCTTCTGGAACACAATCTGGTGAGCAACACACAGTTACGGATGTACGTCAGGTGGCGGCAGGAACCCCCAGGCAAGAAGGCAGTCGGAGGTCTGCTGGATCCCAGGTCCCACCTGGGTCTCAGCCTAATGCTGAGTCTCTGGTACAGGGTTACCCGGAGCTGATGGAGACATTAGGGTGTGGCCAGGACATTCAGGAGGAGATGTCAGTGATGCTCCAGCAAGTCCATTGTCGCTTGGAGGAGTCCCAGAGGCTACAGGTGTAGGAGATGTCACCGGCAATGCATGGCATCGAGGCCAACACTGCTAGGGTAGTGACCACAGTGGAAGCCTGATTCACAACATTGGCAGCATGAATGAAGGTGTCCAAGGCATGGCGCAGTTGGTAATGGCTATGGCTCAGGGCCTCAGTAGAATGAGGTTCCTTCCGCCACATTGCCAGAGGCCTCGGCAGTCCGTGCTGGTTGTGAGTAGTTGGTGGGGAATATAGGCAGGGGCTAGGACTGCTGCCAGAATGGTTACACATGATCCAGGGGTGGCATGCTGGTGCCTCCAGTACCTCCCCTCTCCCTCCTCACCCTTCGCATGGTGGCCTCCCTCCCCTGCAGAACCTCTAACTCGCTGGGGGATGTTACCCAGTAGCAGGCTGACCTTGATGAGGTTCTGTGGGACATGTCCCGCTCGCAGATGCGAATATCCAAGGCACTGCGGAGCTTTCCCCTGTAACAGGTGGACAATGCCGAGAGCATGAGCATCTGTCGAGCATCCCTGAGGGCATCGATACCATGGTGCAGACCATGGGGAGCCGCCAGAATGCGCAGGGGCAGCTGCAGCCCAAACCAGCTGTCCTTCCTTCCCGAGGGCCCTATGGGCGCTGAGTGGGAGGGGATGTGGTGCTGGGTGCCAACCCAGTCCCGTCCCACGGAGTGGGGATGGTGGCCACCAGCTCCTCCAAGTTCCATCCTCTGATGAGGCCATGTATCGAGGTCAGCACACGGGTCAGGGTGGCATGGCTGTGCATGTGCTGTCAACAAGTGTGCCGGGCCCTCAAGCCCCCAGAGGACCCCCACCTGGGACATCAAAGGCCATAGGACGTGGTAAGCAGCTGGCTGCCTCCACCTCAGATATACATCCTGGAGCGACACCTAGACGTAATGGTGGAGCTAGGAAGGTTAAGTACGTTGAGGATCAGTGAGGGCACTGGGGGTGGGGGGAGAGGGGGGGTAGGGGGTTGAGAGGGTGGTGGGGAGAGTGGGGCGGCACCATTGGGAGAGTGGAAAATTAGAAACATAGAATTTACAGTGCAGAAGGAAGCCATTCGGCCCATTGAGTCTGCACCGGCCCTTGGAAAGAGCACCCTACTTAAGCCAACACCTCCACCCTATCCCCTTAACCCAGTAACCCCACCTAAGATTTTTTGGACACTAAGGGCAATTTAGCATGGTCAATCTACCTAACCTGCACATCTTTGGACTGTGGGAACAAACCGTGGCACCTGGAGAAAACCCACACAGACACAGGGAGAACGTGCAGACTCCGCACAGATAGTGACCCAAGCCGGGAATCGAACCTGGGACCCTGGAGCTGTGAAGCGACAGTGCTAACCACTGTGCTACCGTGCCGCACTTGTTGGACATTAGTGACACATTAAAAACTCTGGACAACAAGAAGTATGACACCTCTGTCAACGTTCTTCTGCAATGCAGCCCAATGTCCGAATCCTTGGTCCATCTCAACAGGCATCCCCCCGTAGCACTCATCCGCCCCTTCAGCCGTGGACATGTCCCCAGATCTGTGTCCTATCCGCTGGGAGTTCGGATGTTGGCTGTTGTGTGTGTGGCGTTGCCTCCCACAGTGTTCAAGCACAGTGTCCAGGCATCAACGTGTGATTGGGATGTTAGGCAAAGACTCTCTAGTGCTACATGGCCCGCCCACCCACGAGGATCCACTTGGGATGTGTGAAGTGTGATTGCCAATGTCCTATTGGCAATAGCCTTCCGCCACATTGCCAGAGGCCTCGGCAGTCCGTGCTGGTTGTGAGTAGTTGGTGGGGAATATAGGCAGGGACTAGGACTGCTGCCAGAATGGTTACACATGATCCAGGGGTGGCATGCTGGTGCCCCCAGTGCCTCCCCTCTCCCTCCTCACCCTTCGCATGGTGGCCTCCCCCCCTGCAGATGGTGCCCCCCCCCCCCCCTCCCGCAGCCGAGAATGCCCACCCCACCGCCAAACACTGGGGCGGAAAGCCCAGCACCCCCCTCCGGGCTCTTTGCCTGTGAGAAAATATGGCTACTCACCTCCTTGGCTCCCTGCAGTAGCCCATAATAATTCATCTTTATTAGTGCCACAAGTAGGCTTACATGAACACTGCAATGAAGCTACTGTGGAAATCGCCTGGTCGCCATACTCCGATGCCTGTTCGGGTACACAGAGGGAGAATTCAGAATGTCCAATTCACCTAACAAGCATGTCCTTCAGGACTTGTGGGAGGAAACCGAAGACCCCGGAGGAAACCCACGCAGACATGGGGAGAACGTGCAAACTCCGCACAGGCAGTTAACCAAGCCAGGAGTCAAACCCAGGTTCCTGGCGCTATGAAGCAACAGTGCTAACCACTGTGCTACCCACGCCAGATTCACATTTTTCAAAAGAAGTACTAATCGGCGCCAGCATGACTACGTGCTGGGGAGGCCAATGAATGACAGGAGGACATTGAATATGGGGTGGCTCTCGATAATTGTACAGAAATAGGGTGTAATTGGTGATAATTGGTTTCTCGTCACACTGCGGCGAGATCCCGATTTCGCTTACTGGAGCGGGATGATTGCATCACAAAATGTTTGGCGCCTGGCGCCGTTCTCATTTTTGGCCTCTCCCGTTGTTCAACAGCCTCGTTTCGCTCAAGCGATAGGGTAACAAGGCCTAAGAATTGCGCTCTTTATCAAGGAAAAACAGTATTTATCAGACAATAGTACTTAATTAAACTCTATCAAACTCTACCAATCTCTTCACTGACCTCTTCAGTAAACAGTCTCAAATCTCCAAGTAAACAGTCTCAAATTTACACTAGCTATTTACTTCACACCGCTTCCAAGGATTCGCTACACCCTACCCACAGTTTTCTATCTCTGCATTTGAACTGTTTGTCTGAAAAGACTGGTAATACCCGTTCAATTAGGCTGAGACAGGCTGTTCCTTGGTCGTTGAGGGTTGGTTGATGTTTCAGGATCTGCAGTTGTCGATTTGGGCTTTTGCTGGTTCTGGTCTTCGGGGCATCTCACCGGTGACCAGGTTTGGTCAGCCTCATGATGCTTGCCACGAAGTACAAGGAGCTGGAGATGCAGTGCTGCTTGACTACCAGTTGAAGGTGCTCTCTGGGGATGTCATTGAAGAAGGTGCAAAGTGCAGAGATCGCTGGGGCTCCAGCTTGCCTCTTTCATCCCTCTCACTGCACTGTCATGCTTTTTTCAAAGATTCTATGGCCTGTGTCCAATACTAACATTGGGCGGAGTCAGGAAGATCCAATGATGCAACTACTTTCCACATTTAGAGGTCACAGAACAGGGTTTTAAACCTTCAACTGTCAAGTGCTGACCTTGTCAGGATATAGCTCTGGTCTTCGACTGAGCTGGGTGCCACCAAGTCTGTGTACCATTCTTCTAACAAAGCAGGATCACTGGAGGTGTAAACAATGGTTTGTTCGGAAACAAGGTAGCCATTAGCATCTGGCCAGGCAGTGGGCCTGTCTGGTTTCAATGGGAATTCGATTGTCAAAGGCCAGGCTCCATGAATACTTTGTCTTCCAGCTCTGCAGTTTGCAAATTGATGAGCTCGGCTAGGTTTAAACTTGGCTTCCAAATTTTGCGTTTTTATCCATGCTTATGAAAAAAATATCAATATTTCTAACATGGGTCACCTGAACACATTTATTATTAGAAGGTCTGTTAAATAATTTCTTCATTACGACTGAAACTATAGAGGATCTGCTCACATGGCATCAGCGCTCGACTGCCTAGTTTAGAGAGTGTGGCTCCCTCCAAGGATACTAGGCATCGTCCTTCAGAAAGTGAGTCACTGCCATAGCCCTTTGGGACTGTAATACAGGCTCACTGCTCTGCCCTGGAGAGAGAGATAGTCACCTGGATTAGGGCCTATAAGGAGTTAGCCATCTTCTGCAATATCTTCTCTCCTGCAGATTCTAGAAGCGATGAGCCCAAGCCCACATTTGTGGCAGTGGTGCAATTGAAGTCGGAAAGGTTGCCCTCTCCCAGCCAGCACTCCTGCTCCATCATTAATCCATTAGGCAATACTTGAGCTGGTACAGCAGGTCGGTCCTGGCAGCAGCTGAGGTGTGGCAGTCTACAACTGGTCTCCCACAGCCCCCATGAATGGATTATCATGAGATAATCTTGAGGATTCCTGGATGAGCAATAAACCCTTCCACCATCATTGTTGAGGCCAGTGGCAGTGCAGCCTTCAGAATATTGAGTTATAGGAAACATTGTTATAAGAAAGGTGTCATGGTTGAAACTTGGACAAGAATTGAATGGAAGGCGATGATTTGTGTTGGGAATTAAATTCATTACATTTATTACGCTAGGCATTCTGGCCTGTAGTGTGGTTTTATAGCAGCTTCTGAATCTGCATTGCCAGTCTCTGATTAATATAAAAGTTGGCTGAGTGCTTGCAATATTCTTTCTTGCAACAGTAAGGAAGTGTTGAAGGATGCAACAGGACTGCTAATAGCAGAGGGACTTTTAAAGAGTTTTCAAAGCAGGGAAATTTCAGGATACCAGAATCACTGTGCAATTAACTCAACACTTAAATGTCTTATCAAACTGTGAAGGTAGGCTTCCTTCTTCCACTGCTGTTTGCTTTCTCCCTGGCCTTTTTGTATGACAACTGCTGCTGTTGTGCCTCTTCTGTATGTGACATTTTTCAGGATATAGCACAGCACTGTAATGCATGAGACATTTTGAGATACCTGAATCTCTGCTCAGCATCCCTATTGTGCTCTACGTTAACCCCAGCGATCTCTTGTTTTGATTATGTCTGTGTTCTTCATGAGTGACGGAGTGTAATGAACGAAATGCCTTGTTTCCCATTAACCAGCTTGCTACATTCCTCGAAGTTTGAATATTGGGGGACGGTTACATAAACTGGCATGATCCTCCTATTTGTGTGGTCAGAGGCTAGCTGAATATTAACAAAGCAGTAATATTTTCTATGTACAAATATTGGCTCGTGCTCTGATTGTACAACATCTGCAGTCAATGATACCCAGCAAATGAAGAAGGCTAATCAATGCTGCAAACCACAACCTTTCTTCTGTTGATTGTTGATGTTAATCGCAGAATCATAGAATCCCTACGGTGCAGAAAGAAGCCATTCAGTCCATCGAGTCTACACTGACCCTCTGAAAGAGCACCCTACCTAGGCCCACTCCCCTACCCTATCCCTGCAACTCCATAACCCTACCTACCCTTTGGAAACTAAGGGACAATTTAGAATGGCCAATCCGCCTAACTTGCACATGGTTGCACTGTGAGAGAGAACCGGAGCACCCGGAAGAAACCCATGCAGACGTGGAGAGAATGAGCAAACTCAACGCAGACAGAAGATTGGAATTGAACCCGGGTCCCTGGTGCTGTGAGGCAGCTGTGCTTGTCACTGTGCCGCCTAATGGAGAAGATGATTTACTGAATTGCTTAATACAAATGAATGCTGCAGAGTGGTAAATGTGAGTGATGTTCCCAGACTGGTAGGAGCCTCTAGCAAAGAAGCTGAAGACTGTGGTGACTTTGAAAACCACTGCAAAAGCATTACCTCTGGATTAGCTGACAATAGATCCTGTTAAAGGAGGCACTGGAGGTTTGGTATAGACACTCAGGAGAAATGCGGCCTCCTGTTACATTGCTCTTGGATTTTTAAAAATTCATTTCCGGGATGTGGGCATCGCTGGTTAGGCCAGCATTTTTTCCCCATCCTTAGTTGCCCTTCAGAAGGTGATGGTAAGTTGCCTTCTTGCTGTAGTCCTTAGTCTTGACCAAGAAAGTTTATCTTAACCTGACACCTGATGAGTAGATGCATAAGAACATAAGTACATAAGCAACAGGAGTTGGAGTCCATTCAGCCCTTCAAGTCTGCTGCACCATTCAATAAGATCATGACTGACCTGATCGTTGTCTCACCTCCATTTTCCTGCTGCCCTCCATAACATGTGACTCCTTAGCTCATCAAATATCTGTCTTACTCAGCCTTGAATATATTCAATAACCCAGCCTCCATCGCTGCCTTGGGATACAGGATTCCAAAGATTAACAACCTTCTGAGAGAGAAAAAATCCTCCTCACCCCTATCTGTAATGGGTGACCCCTTATTCTGAAACTATGAACCTTCTCCACTTCAATAATATTTTGCTCTTCCATTTGGCTTACCAAAGTGAACAACCTCACTTTTCTCCACATTGTACTCCAATTTTACCCACTGATTTAACTTATCTACACGCAATAACTGCAGACTCTGTGTGTCCTCCTCACAACGCACCTTTGTTTCATCAGCAAATTTGGCTACAATACAGTCTGTTCCGTCACCAAGTTATTAATATAATTTAAATACTTGAGACCCTTACACATATCGCTGTGGCACCCCACTGATTACGGTTTGCCAATCTGAAATGATCCATTTACTCTGACTCTGTTTCCTGTTAGTTTGCCAATCCTTTATCCATGCTAATATATGCTCTACAGCAAATTGCCATGGTTCCTTAGGCAGAACCTTCCAAATCCAGAACCACTACCATGTAGAAGGACAAGAGCAGCAGATACCTGGGCACCCCACCAACTGGAGGCTCCCCTCCAAGTCACCCACCACTCCGACTTGAAAATATATCACCATTCCTTCACTGTCGCTGGGGCAACATCTTGGAACTCCCTCCCTGACAATGCTATGGTATACCTACACCACATGGATTGCAACGGCTCAAGAAGGCAACTCACCACCACCTTCAGAAGGGCAACAAGGAATGGATAATAAATGTTGGCCTAACCAGCGATGCCGACATCCCACAAATAATTTTTTTTAATGTTATCTCCGACACCATGAGCTCTTGTGCAACAATCTTTTATATAGCAGCCCATCAAACACCTTTTGGAAATCCAAATACATTTAAAACAATTCATTCTTGGAATGTGGGCCTCGCTGGCTGGGCCAGAATGTGTCGCCAATCACTAACTGCCCCGAACTGAGTGGCTTGCTAGGCCATTTCAGTGGATGGCAGCTAAGAGGCAATCGCATCGCTGAGTGGGTCTGGAGTCACATGTAGGCCTGACCAGATTAGGATGGGAGACCTCCTTCTCTGAAGGACATCAGTGAACCAGATTGTTTTTTTTACGACAATCGGCAATGGTCATCATTAGACTTTTTAAATTCCAGACTTTTTATTGAATTCAAATTTTACCATCTGTCTTGGTGGGATTTGAACGCAGGCCCCAGAGCCTCAGGCTGGGTCTCTGCATTACTAGTCCAGTGCCAAAAGTACTATGCCACTGCATACCTACTGATTGCCCTTTATCCACCCAGCTTATTACAACCTCAAAGAACTCCAGTAAATTTCTCAAACACAATTTCCCTTACGTAAAACCATGTTGATTCATTGCCTGATTTTATTATGAGTTCCCGAATGTCCTGCCATTACTTCCTTAATAATGGATTTGTGAACTTTCTCAGGGACAGATAATTGGCCAATAGTTTCTTACTTTCTGTCTCTAAATCAGAAAGAATCGATTTGGAAACTCAATCCTGACAATCTAAACAGCACAATAGCATGCACAGATTCTATGATCTGCTTGGCATGTGATTGCCCCTTTAAGTATCGTCTCAATGGGGCGTAATTCCCCTATGCCCCCACTGGGGGATGAGGGGATGGAGTTTGGGAAGTATTTGGCGAGAGGCCCAAAAATCGGTTTTACGCCAGTGTGAATTTCTCATGGGATCTTCAGTTGGTGCCTGCCATGGCAGATTGAGACTCTTGCTAGTGGTTGGCATGAAACTGATTTGCATGCGATGCCTACGAAGGCTCGGCTAGAATCTTCGCCCCACGCACGACTCTCCGCGATGCCCATGGGCAATCATGCTGGTCCAGAACACATCTGGAACAACCTGGTGTGCAGAAGACATTCTTGCATGAAGAATGCCTGGGGCTGCCTCCACTGTCCAGGATGGAGGCTTTCAGCGACCCTGGACCCCGACCAACACAGCAGTGGTATGGGGGGCATTTAACAAGTGAATTTTCCAGCTTTGGTGTCATTGAGAAGGTTCATCTTCTTTCTTCAATGGTGGGTCAGTAATGCTGGGCACCCCAATATGACAGTGGGACACAAACAATTAAGCCCATCCTGCAATGAAATACTGCGCTTAACGACCAGAAGCAAAATTAATGAGGAGGGGCCCGGAAGGTATAGTATGGTTTCCTGTCAGCCTCCGCAGTGGAGAATACTCCCCAAGTTTTCCCCCACTTCAACAGTCCCTGGTGGGAGAATTCCTGTCAATACTTCTGATAGTCCAATCCCACTTGTTTTTTGCTGGCAGGCTGTTCAGTGGAACTCCCTTGATTTCTCATCAAAATAGCTTCAGATCCTTAATTGTGTCATTGCACCCGATATACATTTTTCAAGAGTTTCCTGCCAATCTCCAGGAGGAACCTAAGACAACTGAGAAGAGTGCACAGTTAAGGTAATGCTGGATGGTGTGAACTCTACCTCAAATATAACCAGCTGCCGAGGTGCTGGAGTATTTATTTCCAACAGTCTGAATCTTAGATTGCAATTATAGCACTAATTTAGCGGGGGAGGAATTCAAGTTGTGCCAGTCAATGGGCGGTATGATCAGAATGCCAGGAGATACTGGCCTGACATTGGAATTGAAATTGAGCAACTGCCTGTTTTCAGAGCAATTTAAATAAGGACCCTCCAGCCTATTACTGGGGCTTGCATATGAGAGGCACCTGTTACCTTGCATATCCAGTCGGTTTCCAGTTTGGGAGCTGGTTATATTCCTTGGGGAGTTTGGCACGAAAGATGGAAAGATTGGTCCCCTGTAATGCTGGTTTAACAGCCAAAATCTATGAGCAATGATGTTGAATATCCCACAATGTCATCAGTGTTGATAAAAATAGGTTTGCACCAATATTAATCAGGGAGGTGGTGGTGTAGTGGTGTTGTCACTGGCTAGTAATCCAGAGACCCAGGGTTCGAACCCCACCAAGGGGAATGCAGATAAAATTTGAATACAAAAATAAAAAAACTGGAATTAAAAATCTAATGATGACCATGACCTGATTGCTGTAAAAAAAACATCTCGTTCACCAATACCCTTGAGGGAGGGAAATCTGTCTTCCATACCTGATCTGTCCTATATGTGACTCCAGACCCACAGCAATATAGTTGACTCTGAAATGGCCTAGCAAGCCACTCAGTTCAAGGGTGAAAAATGCTGGTTCAGCCAGCAATGCCCATATCCAATTAATCAAAATAATACTGGCTTTGTACTATACCGAAGACCCAACTTGTTCTGTATCCTTCACTCACTAGTTTTCCTTTTTCTTTCAAGGATGATTTCTTTTTTTAGATTTGCTCTGCTGGATATGGTTTATATCGGGTTAAAATTAAGTTCTGAGAACACATACTATGGTTTGCAGCGGCAGTCTGTCTCATTAAGAAGCATGTTTGATTTTTCCTGTGGAACCAAAGGTAGAATGATAATAAATTCCGTGACATGCAGAGACCTTATGCAGAGCACTTAGTACCCAGCCATGTCACTGATAACTGTGGAGATAAACGTTAATTTCCTACATTCACAGCTCTTTGCATCAAAGGTGCTTTAGATTAGTGACCAGAAAAATATAATGCATTTGACATCCTCTGGATAATTTTGAAATAATAGGTTTGATGGAAAGCACTAACTGAGCTGAAGGCTTTATTAGGTTTCCGGGAACTGTAAGGCCTTGCTTCTTTGTAATCCAATTGATGGACAGTCCTACGCAGGAGTGGTTGGCTGTGGTTCTGTAACTCAACAACCTGCACTGCGATAAATAATTAGCCTCAGCCTGTGTCTGAGTCTGTCAAGGATTTGAAGGTAATTAAAGGTTCCATTGTCACAAATAAGCAGGTGAAAAGTAAGCAACCATTTTATAAGTCAGTTTTAGGTTGTGGGTTGGTGCAGAATTAGGGTCTTTATTGCTTTTGGCATAGAAAATAAGAAAGTTTATGAATTATAGTAAATATCGGTGCTGCAAATTTGTGATGCTACTGCGTTATCATATCCACAGCACAGCAGGAAATGTGATCTCTCTGATTTTGTTAATTGTATATCAATTGTGTTTAATTCTATACAGGTGGAGAGCTGTAATTGGGTGTTCACTTGACCACATAAAGAGACAATTACTGAAACTGTGTTGTATGGCCAAGTTAGGAGGTATATGATTGTAATGTTTCACTCTGCAAATAATTGCTAAACTGAGTAAAGATTGGCTCTGATATCATCCCTCACTATCTTTCTGCCTTCCAGAATAGAACAACTATTAGTTTAGCTCATGATCCAGCTAGAGTATTTGGAGTCCGGGCAAGGTCAAGCTACTTTAATCATTCTATCAGGTACCTGTGCCTGGTACAGCATCCTTCCATCTATGAAAGATGACAAATGTGCAGCAAACAAGTTCATTTCAGATGGCACACCTTTGCTGGTGGCTGAAGAGGCCAATCCTTGACAAGAAGGTTTTGCCACTAATGTCAGATTGGGCATCCATCAGTCCCTTCTGTGCTTTGGATGTGGCTATGCCAGATCTACAACATCTCGGTTCCATCAACATCCTGAGGGTTACCATTGACCAGAAACTGAATTGCTTCAGCCATAAATGTTGTGACGACAAGAGCAGATCAGAGGCTAGGCAATAGTGCTAATTACTGCACTATTGTGCCACCTAAGGGGAGCATCCTACCCTTAAGGCCTGGTGATCTCAGGACTTCCTCCCCACCTGGCGTAGCCCCAAGACCCCGACTTCTCTCCTTATAGCCCTCCATGCATTTCCTATACTCCCGCTCGGATCCCTGACACTTAACTTTTTCACCAGTTCCTGGGACATATGCTGAGGAAGCTTTGTGCAGTGCCTCTTTCCTCACTGCAGCATTGCTCCTGGAGGGGCTGATTGGCTGGTAGCTCTTCAAGGTGGAAATCCCCCATTATGCTAATAGATGCTTGTTTGAGTGTAAAATGGCAGCAGGGCTTTCGGAGTCGGCAAGGATGCGTTCCCTGCCGACTCTTTGGTTGGTGGATGCCGAGCCCCCACCAAACATTCAGGCCATAGAGCCATTCAGCCCAATGAGTCCATGCTGACTCTCTGTGGATTAATTCACTCAGTCCCATTTCCCATTCTGTCCCATAGCCCTAAAGGTTTATTCCCCTCAAGCACCCATCAATTTCCTTTTGACATAATTCATCATATCTGCTTCCACCACTCATGGGCAGCAGATTCCACCAGACCATTGCCACTTGCTGCAGATAAATGTTCTTCTTCTCATCCCTCATGTGTCTCTTGTTCAATACCTTGACATTCAGCTAGTGGAGCAGTTTTTTCTTGTTTTACCTTATCTAAACCAGTCAAAATCTTGTACACCTCCATCAGATGTTTTCTCAAGCAGTTTTGTTTCAGGGAGAACAGCACCTGCTTTGTCAACTTAAACATTCAGCTACATTTCCTCATCCCTCGAACTACTTTGGAACCTCTGCATGCTTTCAAGAATCTTCGCATTCCTCCAAAAGTGTGGTGACAAGAGTTGGATATCATACTCTTGTGGTGACCTAACTAGAGCTTTATGAAGGTTCAACATAACTTCCGTGCTTTTATATTCAATGCGTCTACTTATGAATCCTAAAATCATTTGTGTTTGCTAACTGCTCTCTAACTGTGTCTTGTCAAGTCACAGAATCCTCTATTCCTTGCACACTCGTTGGAATTGTGCAATTAAGTCTATTTTGTTTCTAGCCATCCCTTCTGCTGAAACATATCACCTCACCATTTATAAATTAAATTCCACCTGTCTCGTGAATACCCATCCTGCTAGCTTCTCGATGTCCTGTGCAGCCAATTGGTAAAACCCTCACTGTTTGTCTCACCTCCAAGTTTGATATCATTGGCAACTTTTATTCTGTATTCCAATGTCCAGGATGCAAATTGTGACGAATGGAGGAAATTGGTATGTATTATATTTTCTATTCCATAACAGTAATTTTATTAAGAACCCTGGATTAAAATACACACAGGCAGTGTGCCTACTAAATCTGTGATTAAGGTTCATGGAATTGAGGTAATAATTGGTTTTAACCATTTACTTATTTACATATTGATAGCTAATGAAATATTGTTTATAGAAAGGAGATTCCTTGGTGCGTAGATAATTTATGATGGAGTGATGTTTTTTCCTAGCTCAGGAGGTCATGTGACATCTTAGTGTGATATAGATGGTTTAATTAATGGGACAAGCCATGTTTATCTGGTTTTGGCAGTTTTGAGTCCGACAATGCAAGAGGACTTTCAGGTTGTTCCCAAAGGTCTGCACAGAGACTAGCAAGAAACCCTGATTGCTAACTTTATTTATGAGTGGATTTTGAACTGTATTGGGTTGCTCAGTTGGGATATATATAGTGGCAGGTGTAGTTAGTGAGTTAAAGTTTTTCCTTTTATTTAAGAGCAGTTTAACTGTTAATTGTAAAGCTATTTCTTCAACGATAATGTGGTTAATTCAGTTTTTAAATTAAAGTTTGTTTTGACATAAAAGATATCTATTTGTCAGAATCTTCACGCATGGGGTGAAATATCCTTTACTCACAGCTGTACAAACTTAAAATTGTTTGGAGTTTCTCGTCAGGTGTCCTAAAATAAATTGTGGTGTAGTCTAGTATCCTAACAAAATATATATCAAAAAAGCAGTGGTCCTAGCACTGACTTTTGGGAACAGCACTATTTACTGCCTTCCAGTCTGAAAAATATCTTGATCATGACTTGCTGTTTTCTGTCCTTCAGCTAAAATTTTAAATTGACACTGACCCTCCTGGTTCCTTGAGCTTCAACTATGTTCGGCAGTCTTTTTTGTGTCAAATGATTTCTTCAAATCCATTTAGACAACTTCCTCATCAATCCTTTCTGTTCCTTCATCAAAAACCTCAATTAAATTAGTGGAACACGATCTTTTACAAATGCGTGTCGGCTCTCCTTATTTTACTCAACATTTCCATAATTATTTCCCTGTCTCTTGTTGGGAAACCTTGCCCAGCACTGAAGTTAAGCTGGCTGGCGTGCAGTTACTAGAAATGTCCTTGCATCCTTTCTTGAACCAGTGTGTCACATTTGCTACGTTGCAAACCTCTGGCACACCGCCCCTCCCTCGCCCCGTATCTAAGGAAGATTGCAAAACTATGGCAAGCCCTTTCGCGATCTCCACTCCCATCTTCCGGAGCTACTTGAGAAGTTTGGTAGTTGATGCTATTCCAACAGTATGCCTCTCTCTTGATATCAGGCCATGAAGGGATAAGCAGGAATTCAACCTGCCTTTCCCCCCTTCACTGCCCCCCCCCCCCTCATATTCAATGAGATTTGTTTTTATTCATCTGCTTGATCACCTGCCAGTGGAGTGATAAATTCCAATCAGTCACTCCTTGAGGTTTGTTGCAGGTGACTAGATATTCGGCAGAAAACGGGACTACCGAGTTCACAGAAGTCTGAAAGCTTGAGGGAGTGGCCAGTAATGTACGACAGACACCAAGAATGCACATTATAGAAATGGAGCATTCTAAACAAAGCCCAGTGTTTACATTGCAGGATACTTGTCCCCTCTCATTTGCATGAGATGGAAAGTGTAAAGCTTTTTGATTAGCTTTTTGGGAGGACAATGTCAAATTACAACATTTCATTTACATGTGGAGTTCATTTTAGCAGTGGATTCACAGGAAGTTGCATTGAATATCTACCGCATCAGAAGTAAGTGCTGTAACTCTCAATGGGAACAAAGAACTCGGTACTGGCCTCTTTCACAAGGTGAACATTAGAGATTGATGAATTTAAACAACTCTCTGTGGATAAATTTAAATTTAGTTAATGGCCTTCGGAAGTTCCAGTTCGACATAAATATTCATAACATGCATTTTCAGAGTCTATCCCCAGAGCACTCATTTAACTTAGAAATAATAGTCTTTTTGTGCTAATATTATATTGTAAAATAAATAATAATCACCTCAAATCCCCACGCAAAATATACTGAATAGTCTGTGCATAGCATATAATTCCCATAACACTTTTGTGTAGCATTGCCTGTAATACCCCCATGTGATTTTTAGGACAGGATTTTCACTATTGAGGAGGGTAGCTCAAGTTGGGAAATTTCCTGTTTCGGCAGACCCACCTTCGTATTTGTTGGTGTTGGTCTGTGGAGGGGCATGTCAAATGGAGTTGGGCCTACTGGTCCCATACACAGATTGGAAGTGGCCACAGGGACAGCTGAATGCCTTGGCAGGCTGGTTAGAAGGCCCGCCTGGGTTCTTTGGGACTTCGTTTGGATATGTTTGAGGCTCTCCAGCCCTCACACTCTATCAGCCCCCACTCACCTCCCAATGACACCTCCAAGTGCCCACACTAACACATGCATCCCAACGCACCATATGAATTCTTATAGTCTCGGCCAACTCAATGTCCATCATCACGAGAGACTCAGTAACACCGAACTGAATGCTAAACGATATGGTTGCCAGCCCAGGCCTGCAGCTCGTGATCAGGGAACCAACAAGAGAGAAAAACATATTTCACCTCACCCTCACCAATCTACCTGTCACAGATGTCTACACAGTCTTTGTGACAATGAAGACTGAGCATACCATCCATCGTGTTGCATGGCACTACCACCGTGCTAAATGGGATAGATTCAGACCAGATCTAGCAGCTCAAAGTTGACCATAGGGGCTGGTTTAGCTCACTGGGCTAAATCGTTGGCTTTTAAAGCAGACCAAGCAGGCCAGCAGCACAGTTTGATTCCCATACCAGCCTCCCCGGACAGGTGCCAGAATGTGGCGACTAGGGGCTTTTCACAGTAACTTCATTGAAGCCTACTCGTGACAATAAGCGATTTTCATTTTTTTTTCATTTTTCATTTATGAACGGCTGTGGGCTATCAGCAGGAACAAAACAATTTTCAACCACAATCTGTAACTTTACGGCTTGTCCTATCCCTCATTCTACCATTACCATCAATTCAAGGGATCCATTCTGGTTCAATGAAGAGTAAAGGAGGGCATTGCAGAAGCAATATCAGGCAACCTAAAAATTACAGCACAGGATTAAATGTATTTTAACACTGGGTGAGATTCTCCGTTTGGGAAACTATGGGCTAGATTCTTCGATTCTGCCGCTACGTCCGCAGGATCTGTCTGGAATTATGACCCTAAAGTTATGACCCTAAAGTCAGCGCGAACACTGCATCGATCCTTCGCCCATTGGGGACTAGCAGCCGCGCCACCTAAAGCCCCCTGCAGAATAGCTGGATCCTTGGCTGCGCATGCGGACGGAGGCGGCCTGCGGCAGCTGCATCATACAGCACGGTGCCGGCTGCGCACGGGCGCGGCCTGCCATAAACCGCCCCCCTGAAACCCCCCCTCATCACCCCCAGACCACCCCCCACCAGTCCCCGCCGAAGCCCCTGCTGCCAGCGGAATTATTCCCATCCCACAACTGTGGCGGCGCTGGACACAGTCCCCAGCCGCCTTGCGAAGTCCCCGAAAGTTGTGAGGACACGTGTCCAATGCCATTGGGGACTAGGCCCATTGGGGACGGAATATCGGGGGAGGGCCTCAGGTGACAACCTGAGGCCGTCCCAACGACATGTGGTGTACTTCTCCAGTAGGCCATTTTTGAGGGGGCTGAGCATCAGAAAAACGGCACCGCCCACAATTCCTCCAAAAATGGATTCTCTGGCTGATCACCGAACACTATTTCAGCGACGTCGATTGGGAAATCCAACCCTATGTTCCCCGCCTGGAAGAGAATTACTATTGATTTACATTTGGAGCACAAATCAGGGAGCAATTTGATATCGTCGCCATGCAAATTTATGCATGGAGAGGAATAGGAGGGTTTCTTGAGGGAGTCCCACTATTGGGCCCACCCGCATAACGATATAGCCCCACACACCCGCTGCATTGCAAAGCAGCCCCCATCCGCCACCCCCCCCCCCCCCCCTCGCCTTGCAAAGCAGCCCCTCAGCCTTGGATTTTCTGGATCCCCTCTTTCCCCCCAGTATGGGGGTGATCTGACCTACCCCCCTCCCTCAAGGGACTTTCTGACGAGGGAGACTCCCCTCAGGCACCTTCTAGATGAGGAGCAAGACCTCCCAGGGATCTACTCTAGAGGGACACCCCCAGGGATCCCCTAACTAAAGGAACCCCCCACAAAAACATCCTAACTATTGGAACTCCCACAGGGACCCCCGAACTAGAGAACCCCCAACAGGGTCCCTCTAACACAAGCGTGTGATTGTAATGCCCATACCTCTCTTTGATGTGGTCAATGTTTGTTAACATTGGGGTTTCAGCACTTTAGATTCACTCACCCATGAAGGGATACGAATGAATCAAGACTGCATCTGTTTTGTGGAAGCTGTCACTCACAGCGCATAACTAGAAATGAATGAATAGTTTGCAGCTACATGATCTGAGGGGTTTAAACACAGGTCACAGCTATTCTCTTTCCAGAAATGAACATGTGGTCCTTCCACATAAGTGTTACAACTGTATTTTCGGTTACTGCCCCTGTCTGGCTGTTCTCTAGCTTCCAGACAGGGGTCCTTTTTCTGGGGGTCTGTGGTGGAGCTCTGTTTAGCAGGTCCCTATTAGGGGTCCCTGTGGGGGGTCCCTCTAGTTAGGGGGTCCGTGTGGGGGGATTGCTTTATTAGGGGATTCCTGTGGGGAGTCCTTTTATATTGGGGGTCCCTTGAGTTAGGGGGTCCTTGTGACAGACCCTTTAGTTAGGGGGTCCATGCGAGAGTCCCTTTAGTTGGAGGGTCCCTGTGGTGGGTCCCTTTACTTAGGGGGTCTCTGTGGAGGGGGGGGGGTCCTTTTAGTTAGGGGAGTCCCTGTTGAGGGTCTCTAATTGGTATCCCTATTCAGAGAGTCTCTGTGGGGGGGGGGGGGGGGTTCCTTTAGGGGTCTTGGGGGAGTGGTGGTTGGAAGGGCAGGGGTGGGCAGGTAGTGCATTATGGGCCTCCCTCGCACAATGGGAGGGTGGCCCTCAGGCGAACTTTGGGGACAACTCCCTCCAGGAGTTGGTACACGTTTAGTGATATCGATAGTGATAAGCGCCCACGTGATTTCCGGCCTGGAGGACTAGAGAATTGTTAGAGTTGGGCTGTTGGGCACACTAGGTTTTCATCCTCCTGCTGCCACACAGGCGTGAACTCCAATCCTGTTGCCAGGGGAGTGGAGGCCGGAGCATAGTGGTCAATTTGGCATCTGGCACGAGCCTTGATTTCGGCCGGACATCCTATTCTCTGCCCGATCACGATCTGCGTTGCCGGAGTCGGAGAGTGGAGAATCAAGCCCAGTGAAAACAGCATTCAGTAGACAGGGCTAAGTGATCCCAAAACCAATGAATCAGATCAAAGATCTGCAGTTATTTTACATTCAGTTGTGAATCATGGTGGACAGTTAAACAACTAAGTGGAGAAGGAAGCTCCACACATAGCCGCAAATAATAATGATGAGGGAGCCCAACAAATCAGTGTGAAGGTTAAGGTTAAAGCCTTTGCAACCATGTTCAGCCAGAAGTGCCGAGTGGATGATCCATCCTGATATCCTCCTGAGGTCCCCAAAATCACAGGCCAGACTTGAACCAATTCTATTCACCTCATCTGATATCAAGAAACGGCTGAAGACACTGGATACAGAAAAGGCTATGAGTCCTGATAACATTTTGACTCTGGTACTGACGACTTGCACTTCAGAACTAGCCGCACCCCTAACCAATGGAACTAAAACATTGGCATCTACCAATGGAACTAAAACATTGGCATCTACCCAACAATATGGAACATTGCCCAGGTGTGTCCTGTCCAGGAAAAGCAGAATGATGGCCGATTACCACCCCATCAGTCTACTCTCAATCATTAACAAAGTGATGGAAGATATCAGCAACAGTGCTATCAAATACCACTTTCACGGCAACAACCTGCTCACTGATGCTCAGTTTGCAATTCCCCTGATCCATTCATACCCTCACCCCATTACAGCCATGGTCCAAAAATGTGCAATAGAGCTGAAGTCAAGGGGTGAAATGAGAGTGACTGCTTTGGAAGTAAGTCAGTATTTGACCAAGCCTGGCATCAAGCAGTTGTGGAGAAATATAAGTCAACGGAAGACAGGGGAACATTTTCAGCTGGTTGGTGTCATATCTAGCACAAAGGAAGACAGCTGAGGTTGTGGCAGCCAAAAACCACAGCCCCAGGACATAACTGCTGGAGTTCCATTGTGTAGTGTCCTCGGCCCAACCATTTTCAGCTTCTTAATAATGATGTTTCCTCTATCATAAGATCTAAATTACAGATGCTCACTGATGATTGCAGAGTGTTCAGGACCATCTGCCAACAGTTAATGAAGAACTCCATGCCCGTATGCAACAACATCCAGGTTTAGGCTGTTAAGTAAAATTTGAATCATAAAAATCAAGACAATAACCATGTTCAACAGTTACAATCTAACCATTTCCCTTGACGTTCAATGGTATTATCTTTCTTGACAAACAACATTTGGGTGGGCCAACTTTGACCAGAAACTTAACTGAATCAGCCACGGGAAAACTGTACCTGAAAGGGAAGGTCAAAGGTTGAGAATTCTGCTCCAAGAAATTCACCTCCTGATTTCCCTAAGCCTGTCCACCATCTACAAGACACATGTCAGGAATGTGATGGAATACTCAATTTCTCTGTATGGAAGTGACAGGTCTTCAAAGGTGCTGTCCTCAAGTTCCTCATTGGAGGTGTCCTTGAGGCAGGCACAAAGGGTCTGGCTGTTTGAGGGCCTCAGATGCTTGGGAAAGGTGCCTATGAAAGAACATGCAGATAATTAGGCATGCCAGCCAAATATAAACAGAATGCTGCATTTACAGTGGCTTGGACTGATGGATGGTCTGCTGCAGAATCCTCATGTGGGTGTTTGCCGCCAACCTCACCATCATCACAGGCACAGTCAAAGTCCTCCCTGGCTAGCACAATGCCTTTGTTCTCAAACTCAGTAACTCAGTGAGGACCTTGATTTCTGGCACTCTACCCCCCCCCCCCCTCCCCCCCCCCCCCCACCACCACCACCACCACCACCACAACCCCCCCCCCCCCCCACCCTCCCCAGTCTAGGGCCTTACCCTTTTATTGTGCGTGAGCTTGTCCAGCCGAATGACAGACAGAGGGCGTGTGACAAAGGCACGTACCAGGCCAGATGATGAGGCTGCCCGGACTTTGTGGGTGGTGAGTGGTGCCATGGATGGGATGAAGATGTGACCTGCAGAGTTTGAAGATTTGTGTGTGAGAATGACTGATGTCCCTTGAGTTGGCAGTAAGTGAGAACCCTGCAATTATGTGATGGGCTTGTGAGTGTGTGAGTTGAGCATGATGTGATAGTTGACTTACTCCAGTAGCATGGATGAGATCATTCTCTGCATTCTCTTTCTGCATTGGATGGCCAACCTCTTCTCTGCAGCATGCGCACGGAACACCGCTACCATTGTCTCCCAAGCCTTGGTGGTGAAGTTGGTAGACCTCCTGGAGCCAGAGATGGTGTAGAGAATTGTCAGCAAGCCTACACAGTGTTCCTGAGCCAGCTCAGGGAGGAATCACTGAATGTGGGGATGGCAGTTTGAGGGGTCATCTCTGCACTGTGCAGTGGTCCTAGGCTGCATGGATTGACATTGCTGTGAGCAGATGCAGTTTAAATATGGTGCCCAGTGTGAGAAAGTGCTGAGGTCATGGTGTGGTAGGAAACTCCAAGGCTGCCCACCAACGATCCACCATATTTCCTGGGCCTGCATTATTAATGAGGTGAGGAGCGGACAATATGATGAGGATTCCATCATTGCAGCCGAAAAAGTTTGATTTTAACATCTTTGTGCAATTCAGGGAAAATCATGCCCTAATGTAATAGTGCTTACTTTGTTTCATTTATGTTTATATATATATATCACACACACAATAAAGTTAGTTTTAGTTAAAAAAAAATGGAGAAGCATCTAACGTAGTTCTATCAGTGAATTGCTGTGTGTTTGGTATCGTCTATAGACATTAATGGCTCCATAAAAGTATTGTAACATACTTTATTTAGCGAATTCAAATTCCTGAAGCCCCCGCATCTGTTGAATTTAAGGTGATTAGTCTGTCACTGTGTCAGTAGTGTAGATACACATCAGTAACAAGCAGCATTGTTTACATATCTCCACAAGTGCATAAGGGATTGAGTATGGGACCCTAATGGTGGAGGTTAGCTGCAAAGGGCCTTGGTCTGTCCTGAACCTGTTTAAGAAGGACATCATGGCAGCATGTCCAGAAAGTTACATATATTAGTACAAAGGGCCCTGTTATTTGCAGACAGAAAGAACATGTACACACATTGCGTGTGTTTCAGCTCAACAAAATAACTGATAGCGGTTTACTGGTTCATTCTGCAGAGCAATGTCTTAACCAATCAGCATCAAGCTGCCTGGTTTAAATTTCAAACAATGCTTGGCAGTTATTTGTCAGTCACCATCAGCTGGTGCAACACCACTACCAATCAAGGTTCCCTTTCCAACCTATCAGGGTTCTCTTATTATACTGTGTAAAGTTACTGTTCTCCTGACATTGGTATTCTTGCAATTGCCCTGATGCGTGCAAGATAAAAAGCTTTGATAAAATGTATTTTTTCAGCAATACTCAAATTATAAATCTGGAAATTATGAAAGATTTTGCAACAACAGACAGCCACATTATGTAGCCCCATTATAGTTTGCTTGGACTAAGTCTCATAAAGCAATTTCTTCTCTGGTACAGAACTGCCATACAAGCAAGTCGAAAATTAAAATCGGCTTCATTGTTTCAATACAATCAATTGTACCTTCTATAGAAAACCTAAAAATAAACATATGTTATGCCTTGTAAAATGCTTTTTGATTGATCTTTTTGTTCAGAATGTGTGCACAATTGCCTGATTAAAATCAATTCACATTTAGAGTATTTTACGCTTTATTGCCCTCTAATAATAAGAACAAGAATAGAAGATTTAGTGTTAAAGAAGAAGGAAGGGTAACAGAAAAAGCAATTAAGTTTACATTAATTTCACTCAAATAACCTCCCTTTAAAATGACTTTGAATCTTTTCAAGAAGTGTCTATTCTTTGTCAGGTCTATTCATTCCTTAAATGCTTCATCTCGCTGAAGCAGGTAAACCAATTATTTTTTTTTACCCTCAAATATTTTGATTTTCACATATTGAACTGTGGATGAAAGAAGCAAACAGGCTTCAAAGTGAACTGGACCATTTCTTTAAATAATCCCAAACTAAATCACATAATATTATTGCCACAAAATTCACAAATGATCAGACATACAATACAGATATTAGATCATAGAACCAAAACATTAAAAAAACATTCTTATGCACCATCTGGTAACTGCAATTGTTTGAGACAGTATGGAAAAATATATTTGTCTCAGGTTATGACATGTAAAAGTTGGGGTCGAGCGCGCTGCCATTAATCCTCATCACATAACGTCGAAGGAGGGTGCCAAAGATCAGTTTTTCTCGCTCTGTCCTTCTCTGGACAAAGAGAATCTGGAGCAGTCTGACTCTGCGCACTGAAGCAGACTGACTGCCTGTAAGAGAGAAAGGCGAGAAAAAAAGGCCATTGACAGCTTGTTGGAAAGAGAATTTAAGCTAGACAGTGGCAGAGCAATATCTTGTATTACTTTACGACATGAGGACAGTATTCGCTTGAAGAAAAAGGTTTTCTATCAGTTTTTACTCACTGTTCAACTTTCAAAAACATGGAAGATTACAAATAGCAGTGTAAGCAAGAAAATAGCATCCAGACACACATCAGTATATTTATATACTCCCAGGGTCACGTCTTTGTTTAATTAGTTATCGAGCAATACATAAAACCTCCAAATTATAGGGTGCCATGCCTCTTATAGCTGTAACTGGTAATACTGAACATAAGAATATCTCATATAGACCTGTGTAGTGTACAGCATCACTGTTTTCATCAGTATTTCTGACTGGCCTCGATATTAGTCTTTTTTCTGTATCATTGCTTATTTTAAAAATTGATTTATCACTCACATTTCAAGATGTGGAGATGCCGGCGTTGGACTGGGGTGAGCAAGTAAGAAGTCTTACAACACCAGGTTAAAGTCCAACATGTTTGTTTCAAACACTAGCTTTCGGAGCACTGCTCCTTCCTCAGGTGCCTGAGGAAGGAGCAGTGCTCTGAAAGCTAGTATTTGAAACAAACATGTTGGACTTTAACCTGGTGTTGTAAGACTTCGTACTGTGCTCACATTTCAAGAGTAAGAGATTCCTTTCTTGATACAAGAATAAAGCAGTGAACTAAGGAGATCTTTCAAAAGAGAAGCAATGGGTTATTCAATGTCAAAATATTACCACAAATCAATCCATTTTGTTTCACGTAAGATATTCGCTCAGTTATAATCTGATTTAATTTTAAGCAATAATATAACCTCTGAAAATTGCAATGTACCAAAATGTGTTACAAGTACACCTGATGATGTAAAAGTGTTAGAAATTATCACTGTGTTTTTACCTCTCAATCGCTGCCTACTAAAGATAATTATTCAAATCATTTTCAGAAGCTTTACGTTAAAAAATAATGGGCTATTATTTTCTGCAGTAATGGATCTAATTGTATCTGCCATTAGTTAGGCATGCCTTTGCCTTGTTAAACTTGAGTATGTTTTGCACTCCAATATGCTGGAAGTGCAGGTTGAAAGACTCACAAGAGACGCCAGGCTTCTGGCATTTGTTTGAACAGGGCAAGCAATTGACTTTCACCTTAACCAATCAGATTGAAGTGTAGTGTAATAAACAGCACAAGAGAATGTAAATTAGAGTGGGTCAGTGCAATAAAGAGATGTAAAGGAATATTGGAATAGGAGAGATTAAAATAAAGAATAGAAAAAAAAAGGAAAAATAAAGTTAATTTTAAATTTCATGTTTTTAAAATATCCAACAAAATTAAAACCCACTGGATTGAGATTCCAAATTTTGTAGTGCTTAATTTTCATTGTCAGTGTGTGGTTCATTGACAGTAATTAGCACTTAACACCTCATTGAAAGAACCTCTGACAACTAGTTCAGGTTAAAATAATAATCTGTGAACTTTAAGTGACTCAAAGATACATTTCTTGTGCTTTCACTTCCTGTGTTGATGTTAGGAGACCTGCCACACTGTTCTCTTGGGCATTGGTGTCTTTACATGGGTACTCGGATGCCCAGAGCCACGTGCGCAGCCTGGAGAACCAAAGGTGATCATTCCTGGTCTGGGATCCAGGCTGTGTTATTTTCATGTCATTTTTTTCATGTAATATCATGCTCTACAGAAGTTACATAAACCTTAATGCAGTTATCAGTCAATGTAAATAACATTTTTAAAAGCTTTTCAACCTGGAGTCTGAGCACAGTTCTTATCTATCTTTTTTATGACAGTTAACATGGGGAAATCCACAGTCGTTAAAAAAATTAACAACTTTTAATAAAAGTTAGCAAGAAAAAAGTTGAAATAGGTGATCTCAGAAAAGTTGGACAAAGGAAGAAATACTTTTTTTTGGAAGGTTGAAGAATATGGTGAAATGCACAATATTATAGAACTGATCTAGTTGTTTCTTATTCATTTTTAGATTGTGCGGACTGCTGGCTTGGCCAACATTTACTGTTCATCATGTTTAGGGCAGCACGGTAGCATAGTGGTTAGCATCAATGCTTCACAGCTCCAGGGTCCCAGGTTCGGTTCCCGGTTGGGTCACTGTCTGTGCGGAGTCTGCACGTCCTCCCCGTGTGCGTGGGTTTCCTCCGGGTGCTCCGGTTTCCTCCCACAGTCCAAAGATGTGCGGGTTAGGTGGATTGGCTATGCTAAATTGCCCGTAGTGTCCTAAAAAAAAGTAAGGTTAAGGGGGAGTTGTTGGGTTACGGGTATAGGGTGGATACGTGAGTTTGAGTAGGGTGATCATTGCTCGGCACAACATCGAGGGCCGAAGGGCCTGTTCTGTGCTGTACTGTTCTAAATTCTAAATCTCTAGTTGACCTTCAGAAGGTGGTGGTGAGTTGCCTTCTTGAACTGCTGCAGTCCCTGATGTTACCCACTGCTACCTCACTACGTTGTGGACCTGGGTTCAATCCCGGCCCTGTGTCACTGTCCATGTGGAGTTTGCACATTTTCCCCATGTCTGCATGGGTCTCACCCCCACAACCCAAAGATGTGCAGGATATGTGGATTGGGCACGTTACATTGCCCCTTAATTGGAAAAAAAAGAGTTGGGTACTGTAAATTTATATTTAAAAAAGGCTGAAGATTGACTTGGATGGGAACCTCCAGGTGACAGTGGTCCCAGGTATTTGCTGTCCTTGCCCTTCTAGATTGTAGTGATTGTGGATTTTGAAGGTGCTGCCTAAGGACCCTTGGTGAGTTCCTGCAGTGCAGTTATAGATGGTACACACGGCTGCCACTATTCATTGGTGGTGGCAGGATTGAATGCTTGTGGAAAGGGTATTAATCAAGTGGGCTGTTTTTTTTTCAGGATGGTTTTTAGCTCCTTGAGTTTTGTGGAGAGTATTCTATCACACTCCTAGCTTGTGCCTTGCAGATGGTGGACAGACTTTAAGGAGACAGGCGGTAAGCAGGATTTAGTTCCATTGTGCTGCTCTTGTAGCCTCAGTATTTATATGGCTAGTCCAGTTCAGCTTCTGGTCAATGGTAACACCCAAGATGATAATAGAGGGAGATTCAGTGATGGTAATGCCAGTGAATGTCAAGGCTGGTGGTTAGATCCTTAATTGTTGGAGATGGTCTTTGCCTGCAACTTTTATAGCAAAAATGTTATTTTCCACTTGTCAGCCCAAGCCATGATATTATCCAGCTCTTGTTGTGTTTTGACCTGGACTGGTTCAGTACCTGAGGAGTCGTGAATGATGCATGAACATTTTCCAGTCGCCGCCACCTCTGACTTTATGATGGAAGGAAGATCCTTGACAAAGCAGCTGAAGTTGGTTAGGCCGAGGACACTACCCTGAGAAACTCCTACAATGATGTCCTGGAGCTGAGATTACGGACCTCCAACAACCACAACCATCTCCTTTTGTGCCAAGAATGACTCCAATCAGCAGAGGATTTTCCCCCTGATACCCATTTCCTCCAGTTCTGCTCGGGCTCCTTGATGCCATACTCGGTCAAACGTTACTTTGATATCACGGGTAGTCACTCTCACCACACCAGTTCCAACCAGTCAGTTGGGTTGTTAGATCCATTCTCTTATTAGATTCATTATAGTTATTCATTGTGTTAGTGCAATAATCGAGGGATAAAAATCAATATATTTTCGAAGGTATGGATAAAAATAGCTGAAACTCACATATAATATGCAAAGAACTAAGTTGTTTCGAAGGAGGAACTTGCTGTACATGAATAGTTTACTGTTCCTCGAACATTACAGCAGGAGTACACCTCAAAAGTGGTTTCTTGCTTATAATGTGCTCGAACATCCTGAAGGTGTAAAATACACTATAATAATGCAAGGTTTCTTTCCTCCACTCTTTCCCTTATTTGATATGTATTTCCATATGGACTTTCAAAAACAGCTGATTAACGCAATTGAATTGGTTTAATGGGGATGTTCTTTTTACCTGACAGTTTGTAAAGTATTGAGGATGCTGAGGCAACAAAACATTGAAGCACATTTTTTGTGTATAACATAGCTGCCGCTGAACATTTCCTCTTGTGATTTTCAATTACTGCTGCAGTTGAGGTAATGTGGGAGCATATAGCCCTTCCGGAATAGAACTGAGGATGGGTAATGTCTACTTACAGTCTTTTTAAAAAGCGGAATAGTTTTCATTCCCCAGTGATAAATACGAACTTAAAAAAATCAACATACCATAGAGAATAATGAAAAAAAATGAAAATCGCTTATTGTCACGAATAGGCTTCAAATGAAGTCACTGTGAAAAGCCCCTAGTCCCCACATTCCAGCGCCTGTTCGGGGAGGCTGTTACGGGAATCGAACCGTGCTGCTGGCCTGCTTGGTCTGCTTTCAAAGCCAGCAATTTAGCCCTGTGCTAAACAGCCCCTATTAAACTAATAACATCGGAGTTTGAAAATAATACAGATTTTGACCCTCTTCATTTCTCACTTTAATCCATCATAGGATTGCACTATAGGGATTCTATGGGTTCTCTTTAGAAAAGGGGCCACGGTGACACAGTGGTTAGCACTGCGGCCTCTCAGCACTAGGGATGTGGGTTTAATTCCAGCCTTGGGTGACTGTCTGTGTGGAGCTTGCACGTTCTCCCCGTGTCTGCGTGGGTTTCCTCCAGGTGCTCCAGTTCCCTCACACAGTCCAGAGATGTGCAGCTTAGGTGGATTTGCCATGCTAAATTACCCTTGGTGTCCAGCTATGAGGTTACGGGGATTGGACGGGGAGTGAGCCTGGGTAGGGTGCTCTTTCAGAGGGTTGATGCACTGTAGGGATTCTATGGATGGGTGTACTCCAGAATTAAATTGCTGTTATTTTCGCAGCATGGGAGCTTTTGATGGATGTGCGGCATTGCACTACTTTAGACTCTCAGGGAAGCTCTTCACTGATTTTGTGGAGGCTGCAGTCTTTTTTCTGATATTGTTGAATAATAGTTTGAATGTTATTGACAAATAATCACAAGCTGAAGACAGTTAAAGTGATGCAGTTTGAAATGATGGAACTCTTGGCTATCAAAGCTCTTCAGTGAAACATGATTATTGTTTTTAGTGATATAATTAATAATGGATTTTGGAAGTTTAATGTGACCTTGAAATAGCAAATTAAAAACGAATATATTGATTACATCAACAGATGAGGATATTATATCCTCGCTGTCTTTTGAAGATAGGTGCTGCCTTTCAAAAATTTTAGAAACATATTTACGAGGCCAAACGTTACCTCATTGGTTAAATTATATTGTAGAATTTTCAGAATCAGCTTGAAACTCAAGTTGTTTCCATAGCAATACCATCTACATGACATAGTGCACTTCACCAATAAAAAGAAAAGAACACGGTTTTATATAATGCCTTTTACATCCTTTGGTCCATTCCATAGTGCTTCACAACCAATGAGCTATTTTGTTGTATGCTCATTGTTGTTCTGTGTTCAAATGCTGCTACAAATATATACACTGCAAGATCCCACACTCAATTAATGGACAGGACAGAACCAGCTAATCCAGTCTCTCCCATATAATTCCATTGCATGAGGGATCTGCACTGCTTCCCACTTGTCAGCCGCCATGAATTGTCCTGGGATATTTTTTTAAATCTATACGGCCGTAAAGCAATTTACAGAAGAAGCAAAGCTTGGAAAATTATTCTTTGACTCCTGTAGTTGATCAAAATGAGTTCCAGGACCCACAGTCAAAGTGAGGCCAATTGTCTAACATCCGACTTACCTCTTGTATTCAGTGATATCATCCACTGCTAAGAATGTGTCACGATCCATTTTGAACTGAATGTGCTGACAATGTTGTTTCAGAGGTTGATGACACATTGTGAAAAGATAATTCTTATGGCATTGAACCCAGTCCATTACTCTGGACTATGTTCTTTGTTAGCCCTGATCTGCATTGTTCAAATAACCTGTACATGAAAACTTGAGTCCCTTCATTATTTTAAATGTCTCAATCAAATCTCCCCGAACTCCAGACTTTTCTAGCGTAAAAAGAGCCAGTCTTCTAATCCTGTTGTGTTAACTAAGGGTTTTGAAATGTTGTACCACCTAGTGATGGATTTCTTATGGTTCAGAAGTTAGCACCCTTGATTCTGAGTCAGGACTGGTGGGCATAGAAGGAGTGTTCGTGGTGCAGTCAAACAGATTGGTCATCAACCTGCTAATCCTTCAGTGTGCCCGTGACAGGTAGTAAGTGTGGAAGAGATTCCTGGTCAGCCATGCTTGATGTGGAATGGTGCTTCTCAAGCTATTACAAATTATTGTTTATCTTTCTCACAGAGAGAGATACCTACTGTCCTTTGCAGACAGTGGCTGATTCCAAATAGACAGACCAACCTAGTGGCCCTCCTCTGAACCTTTTTTCAGGACCTCTTTAGCATGCATATTATAGGAGGACCATAACTGGATACAGAATTCTAGATCATGCCAAACCAAGGACACAATACTGCTTTTCATTTTATGTTGCATTGGCCTATTAATGCATACTAATATTGTTTTTGTTTTTTTTCCATAGCCCCCTAGAAGTCAATGGGCTTTACTTCAGATTCTGCATGGTATACAAATGTTTGGTACCCCTACTTGTGCACATAATAAATGCCAGTTACCAGGTACGGTCATTTCCCTGTCATTTCTCAGTTGGTTTATTGTGTACTTGCATCCACTGTGCCATCCATAAATTCATGAGCAGTTCCCTAAGTATTTTCATCCAGACCATTAATATAGATTTAAGAACAAAAGTTCTTACACCAAACCCTACATGTGTCCACGTGTAAATGAGCCTTTACACGCAATAACTACTTGCCTATGAAATTGCAATCAATTTCTTCTGCAACGCAGGATCAGCCATCCCATTGAACAGAAATGTTTAGAAGCTTGTTGTTTGGCAATTTGACAAAAGATTTTTCCAAAATCTTATATCAAATGGGCCACAAACATTCACAGCTTACTGACTTCTCTGGAATGCCAATCTGGCTCAGTGAGATGTAATCCTTTTTTGCCCCAGAAATCATGTTGAGAACCTTTACCAAACCTTTCTCAGTCCAGGTGGTTGTAAAACTATCTGTAACGATCCCTTTTGGCCACGTGCTTATAACTGGTCAAGCGAATGGGGCTGTAATTTCCTTGTTCTGACTGGTTGCTGTTTTTAATATTGGAAGATCATGAGCCCTCCTCAAGCCCTTGGGAACAATTTCACACCTAGTGAGTGTTAAATGCATAAGCAAGCTTAATGAGCAAAGCCCCTTTAGTTGTGAATACCCTTGGCTGGTTTGGGTCAGGCCAGTCCAGTCTGACTTGAGATCATTAATTCTTTCAGGGAGACATGCTAACCTCTGAATCAAAAGGCTATTCAAGTGCTGCCTGTGACTTCTGCTCATAGCAACAGAGGTGGCATGGGTAGGTGGGGGGTTGGGCACTGTGATTTTGTTGACAACATGGTACGTGCACTAACTTGGAAATTCAGGTGAGGGAAAAAGAGTTGCTGCTTTTTATATCATTTTAAGTCTCCAGAAGCCAGTGAATGTTCAAGGCTTTGAGTAGGTGAGTAGGTCAAGGCCAGTGCTACCTCTACATGAACTGATCAGTGTGGAGGCTGAAGATTCATTGAGGGCAACAAATATCCTTGTGCTGACCCTGGAACAGGTAGGTCATTGGTTGGTGAGTTTTTAAGGTTTTATCCCTCTAAAATGCGGGTAGAAGTTCAAATGGAATTGGGGAGATATAAATATTGCATTACACTTATAGCATTACTGGTTAAACTACTTGGTGTAACTACAGACAGCAGTTGATACATATTTTTCAACTTGAAACCTAACTAGCTAATTAATATACCATAAAAATAGCTGCCAAGTGATATGTCATACTGTTGTATGTGGGAGCTAGTGGACACCAGTGTTAATGATGGCAGCCATGTCTGCAGTAAGTGTCTGCAGCTCGAGGAACTTTGGTTCCATGTTGATGCACTGGAGTCTGAGCTTCAGACACTGCCATGCATCAGGGAGGGGAAAATTACCTGGGTAATTTGTTCCATAGGGCAGTTACATCCTCAGAATGGGTATTTCAGATCTGGTCCATGGTCAGGGAGATGTGGCCATTCATGGGGATCGAGAAGGTAGCAAGGAAGGATCCTCAGCCCTTGCAATTTTCTAATAGGCTTGAAATGGGGAAGTCAGAGAGGATGAGCAAAGAAACTATGACACTGTGACACAAGAAGAAATTTAAGTGGAGGAAATACAAAGAAGAGCATAGATTTCCAAAAGCTTTTGATAAGGTGTCACACAAAAGGTTAATAAAGATAAGTGATCTTACAGTTGGGCTAATATATTAGCATGAATAGAGGATTGGTTACTGGACAGGAAGCAACGAGTAGGAATAGACGGGTCATTCTTAAGTTGGCAGGCTGCATCTACTGGAGTGCTGCAAGGATTAATGCTGGAGCCTGAGCTAATTGTGACCAATATTAATGACTTGGATGAAAAAAGAAAGAGTATTGTATCGAAGGCTGGAATCTTCCGCTCCCATTTACAGTGGGGGTCATGGTGGACCACTGATGAGGTTCTCTAAATGGCCCACCCTAGGCACTGCCAGTGTGGCCCTGATAAGTTGGCACTGCCAGGAGATAATGTCAGGGTACTACCCGGGCATGTCTCCCTCCGCCCAGGGGCTATACTTATCTTTGTGATCCACCGCCTCTCCTCAACTGCTCCACATTTGCACCATCTTTCAACTTGCAAGGATGATGCAGCTCAAAATTAAAATAAGAAGCTGCGCCTCTGAGGGCTTTGTGGGTGGATTGAAGGGCAGCTCCATGCACTCGGGCGGAAGGGCTAGTTACAGTGTCATGCAACTGAATTGCTAAAAAAGGAGAGAGGCACAGCTGAGACATGTTAGCAGCCTTTCAATGACAGCACAAGGAATCCAGAAAGTGAAACAATGATGCCATTCATGCCGCTAAGTGGCACGAATCGATCTTTCTGTTTTCACCCCTTCCTCTCGTTGTGGAAATTCCCCAGAGCAATAATGAACTTCAAAGCAATTGGACAAGCTTCAGATGCTTGTTAGGAAGTCACAGAGGAAAAGCCTCAGCCCCTCCCCCCTCAATCAATCTAATTGTCATCTAAATATTTACCCTCATATTTATGTTTATTCCAAGGAATGTAGTATTAAAGTGCAGTTAATGATGATTCCAGCACCTGAAAACAGCACATCCAAACGCCTGGCCACAGCAGTAGGTCCTGTTGTTGGGGGCAGTGGGGTGGGAGATCTTGATATGTCCCCACACTGGCAGTCATTTCAGGGGCCAATACTTTCTGATGAAGAAAAAAAGCCCTTGAACCCACATTCACTGATGACTCATTCGCAGAAAGAGGACCTTTGGAGACTAATGCTGAGTCTTGTCTGTTTCTCTTTGATACTGCAGAGAGGAAACCATCAGGAAGATGGAGGCTTGTTTTATCACTGCCTGTATCATCGCTTACAGGCAGGAGAAAGAAGCAGATTGTGACAGAGGCACCTGAATCAGAAAGGGAAGGAGCAATACCCTCAAGATCATGGGCCAGAAGAACCACCTCTGGATGTGGAAGTGAGGCTAACAGAGATATTGCATATACAAGACCCAGAGTGAAGTTGGAGTTTATAAGGATGAGGGGGCATCTTATTGAAACTTACAGGATACAGAGAGGCCTAGATAGAGTGGATGCGGAGAGGATGTTTCCACGAGTAGGAAAAACTAGTTCGTCAGTGAGCAAGCAGCTGTATACCTTCAATCTCACGAGGATCCTCAAGGAGATCCATCTGAACCAATGAACAATGCACTCTGTGTAACATCAATGGTGAATCAGATCATTCATGGTTGTGACAAGACAGCCAATGACCATCTGCTGCTGTGAATCCATTTAGAGATGACTCAGTCAACTGTGGTGCATCCTTACAAATCACACTGACATTCTGCATTATCAGTTAGGGATCCTGGGCTCAACTGTTCTTCATCTTAATATGGAAGTGGACCACCTGAGCATGACACCATCAAACCCTTGGCAAGTCCAAAATGCTCAGACACCATGAAGCCCTCAAGGGCATGTATCATTCCTATCCCATTGCTCCCCTCCACATTGTCTAAAATAACAATGTCCCCTTTCAGAACCTGGTGAAAGCCTCTGCTACTCACCAGGAATCACTATTTGGAATTAGCCTCAGTGATCGTGGCAAGTGCTAAGGTGAGGGGATGCACAGTGCTGCATCCCAACTTTGTAATGAGAGCCTTATCCCCACAATAGACACAATTACAGAGTGCGAGGCAAGCAAAGTTGAACATTTGGATATCAGGACAATAATGTGGCAGAGCTTTGTCACCTTGAGAGGGCAAGATGCCTCCACTTATTGATGAATTTAGCAGATGAACACTCTGAAAGTCAAAAACATGGTCGGTTGACAGCAACTGAGTATGGACTCAGAGTATAAAAACTGTTATGTTGTTAGTCCTGGTCCCCTTCAAGGATTAATCAGTACACATGCAGACGCAGGAGGTGATTAACATTGCAACTGTCCTTTAGTGCTTCAGCAGTTGAACTAATGAGAAACATGGATTCTGCAATCCATAATGCACTGGCTAGCAAGCTATGGCAAACCAGGCAAGACATGCAATACATAACAAAAAGTCTGCTGACAGACAGAGAGCACATGGAGTAGCACGATATATGAGCCTTGTCCATCCGTGAACACATCTCTCCTTTAATGCTACACCTTCACCTTTCAAGAATGCAGACGTGATAGGAGAACTCTTCCGCTTCAATCTTACAAATCCAAAAATAAAGATGACATGACCATGCCAAGCATGTCAACGAGGTTCATTCCACAAGCACAATTAACATTAAGGTAGAGGCATCATTAATATGGAGAAAGATCAAGAAAAGGGCTACACACTGTGGTGATATGGAAACACGCTGCACAG
Organism: Scyliorhinus canicula; assembly: GCF_902713615.1. Lineage (NCBI taxonomy): Eukaryota > Metazoa > Chordata > Chondrichthyes > Carcharhiniformes > Scyliorhinidae > Scyliorhinus > Scyliorhinus canicula. The sequence goes on from NC_052152.1 coordinate 161,539,040, forward strand.
TGGAGAGACCCATGGTAGCAACATCTGTGATAAGTGGGGGTAGATATCAAAGTATCACACATGATTGACAGTAACACAGGTCATCATAAACAGGACGTGTACACAAGAGGAGATATGAAGTGAGTGTGATTCTAATTACATTTGTGCACATTATATGCATGTTGTGAACCCCATGCCATTGTTGTATCCCTCAATCTTTGTAACTTTCGTAACCCTATCTTAGTGCTTCCCCAACATCCAAAGTGGAGATGGAAGCCTCCTGCTGTGCCCTGTTGTCTATGATGACCTTGGTGGATGTCTTCTGGTGAGCTGAGAACTGGAGGGCCCCAGCCTCATTTGTGTGTTCTGCTGTGGGGCAGGTGCACCCTCCTCGGCCTGTGGAGCTGGAGATGATGGGGGTCACAGGAAGAGGGAAGTTGGGTTGGCCACAGAGTTCTGGAGTCACTGGGTGGATGGCCCCAGTGTGTTCAGCTGCTGGTCCTCCTCACAATGATTGCCTGAGGACCCCTGACTGAGTGACGGGGCAGCTCACCAGACCATGATCCTGAGGCTGGTGCAGAACTTAGTCCCACCTAGGTGTGAGTTTCTGCACTGATGGAGAGTGTGGGTGAGCGCCGTGATGGGTATTTTCCTGTGGTATCCTCTGGTTTGTCATACGAGGTGTCATCTGGGCTGGAGCTGAAGATCAGACTTGTGAATGTCCTTGGGAACTTTCCATAGGGGCATCTGAAATAAAGGAGAGACTCTAAAACAGGGCAAAGCACTCACAGCCTGAGGGATGAAGTGGTGCAGCGTCCTCATTCGGTTGTCCACCTTCCACCTTACTGTCGGCACAAACACTTTTAACATCCTCTCCAACCAGCTCTGTGGTTTTGTGTTTGAACTCCATGAGGTCCTTGAATTTGGACACTCTACTCCCAGTCTGGGACCTCTCCATTTTATTGTGTGCGAGCATGTCCTGCACAAAGACAGATGGAGAGAGTGTGGAGTAAGAGGTATGTCAGGACAGGTGGTAAGGGCGCCTGGCATGTGTGGGTGGTGAGTGGAGCCATGGACAGTATGAGGACACAAGCTCTGGGCGAGATGAGGCCAGATGGAGATATGAGGTTGGAGTGCTGAGATGGTTTACTCGCCTGGTGGCACAGATGAGATCATTCATCCTCTTCCTGCACAGGGTGGCTGATCTCTACTGCATGTCTTTGGCACTGACCACTGCTGCCCTCTGCCTTCCAAGTCAGATTGGCGACCTTGCTGGACTTGGCTGCGGCCAGAGCAGGGGTAGAGGACATTGGGGTGGACTTCCACTATGTCCAACAGGTGCACCAGTGAGGCGTCACTAAACTCAGAAGTCTTGGATGGTATTTTACCACCACATCAAAGCGAGGGTGGGGCTAGATAGTGCAGCAAGCCTCTCCTCAGTCCATTGATTTAAACAGGACTGGAAAATCCCACCGACGAGTGGGGCTGTAAAATCCCATCAGTTGTATTCACCATGGAGTGCACATACAGTGAGATATTCTTATATGTGCTACTTTACGTACAACAAAAGTTACAGCTAGAATTATATTTGCATGACATTGTTAAAGATCGGACCAAAATGATTTCCTAAATGTTTGTTTATATGGAGTACTTGCACAGATTAGATTTGATTCTTTATTTCTGTCTACGAGCACTTGAGCTGATTGTGAGAAAATCAATCCTGTGGTAAATATTAAACGGCAGATAATTAATATTAATGGATCTTGGCGGGATTCTCCATTGCTCAATGCCGAAATTGGGAACGGCGATCAGGCGGAGAATAACTCCCGACGCTAAAATCAAGGCAGGTGCCAGTTTAGCACCGAATCGTGATGCTTTGCCCCCTCTAAATTAGCGTCATTGCGACACGCATTGTGCACAGTTGCAACCGCGTTTGCATCTTATTATCAGGTCCACCTGTGATGCTCCACCTCCGATGGGCCAGGTTCCCACGGCGCGGGCCACGTGTGGTCTCAACAGTCATGAGCTTGCTGTGGTGGCAGTGGAGAGAGAGCATTCGGAGAGTGTCCAGCACCGCCATACGTCGCCGACAGTCGTGCCTCTGGCTGGGGGGGCTTCTGCCAGGGCCGTGGGGAGTAGTGGGAGGATGCCAGGAGATGGATTGTGTGGTCGGGTGGACGGGTACACGGTCCAACACAACCGGCGCTATCCTTTCAGGCGCGATCTGTGGGTGTGTGGGCGTGTAAGTGTACGCGTGGCTGCCCTGCGCGTGTTCAGCACGGACTCGCCGATTCTTCCACCGTTTTCCGCATGTTCCGCGGGTGTTTCATGCGGCACCGGTGCTAGCTCCTCACCGGTAGCGGAATCGGTGCGGGTGTGGAGCTGATTTTTCCGTCGTGGAACTCCATGGATCCTCCGTTGGCATCAGAAGTTAGCTACAGAAACGGAGAATCCAGCCCTTTGACTTTGAGTAGAAGAGGAAAAAGGAGCAGAACAGATAATTGCCACTTTTAATATGCAACGTATTTACATTCATTAGACGGCATGATATAATGAAGATAACATGATACACCAGCAATGGTGTTTTCTTTTGGAATGACACATGATGCTGTCTGTAGTTTTAAGTGTGGCAGCCAGTTGAATTGAATTGGTCTTCTCCAAGGTCTTCCTATGTTGAACTGCTGCTTGCTAACGATGACCCTGAGCAGATCAATGCAATTACTCTAGATACGCTGTTTTCCGGTCACCATAGCAATAAACCTAGCAACCAGGTTTATTTTTGTAGTTTCAGAATGAAACTGTACATTTGTGAAAGCTTCATTTGGTTTACTGAACAAATATATTAAAATGGAATGGAATCAGAGATTCTGTTTCGAGGAAAGTGCTTTTATATATTTTACTGCGGATCTTGGATGCGAACAGTGATTGTCATTTTTACCCACTATCAGCACAAAAATCATGACTCAAAAATCTTGGATTCTCCCCTAGTCTATAGTGGCAGTGGAAAGTGGGCATAAAGCAGGGATGGACATATGCCAGTAATTCAGGCAGAGGAATGTTGGGTTAGGTGGATTGGCCATGCTAAATTGCTCGTAGTGTCCTATATAAAGTAAGGTTGGGGGGGGGGGGGGGGGGTTGTTGGGTTATGGGTATAGGGTGGATACGTGGGTTTGAGTAGGGTGATCATGGCTCGGCACAACATTGAGGGCCGAAGGGCCTGTTCTGTGCTGTACTGTTCTATGTTCTATGTTACAAACCATCACTTGATTATATGATTGTAAAATCTAGCACAATAATTATCTTTGAAGGTATTAGAGTCTTATTCTGGTATCAAAATCTTGGGAAACATACATTGCTCCTCATTTCATGTGATAATAAAATATAAAAGCTTGTGGATCACACTGTGGAAATGATAAGCTACATGAAATGAAATGAAAATTAAAATCGCTTATTGTCACGAGTAGGCTTCAATGAAGTTACTGTGAAAAGCCCCAAATCGCCACATTCCGGCACCTGTTCAGGGAGGCTGTTACGGGAATCGAACCGTGCTGCTGGCCTGCCTTGGTCTGCTTTCAAAGCCAGCGATTTAGCCCAGTGTGCTAAACAGCCCCTACATTGTTGTAATAATAAAGCAGATGACTGCAGGTTCATCATTTGATTGGAAAAGGTCATGAAACCTGATCAGTGCACTTATGTGGTGACTAGAAGATGATGGTCAACCGTTTGTCTCGACTGGACCATTATCTGGTCCTTAGGATTGAGAATCTTTACAGGAAGCTGAGTGGAGGTTGCACATTTGCAAAACTTGATATGAGTCACACATACCTCCTGGCCCCGAGTCCAAACGTTTTGTAACCGTGAACACGCACTGGGGGCTAGATGAATACTCCTGCCTACCCTTTGGGGTTTCCTCCACGTACACAATTTTCCACCAGGTAATGGAGACTATCCTGCGAGGCCTGCCTCGCGTGGCGGTCTATCTAGATGACATCCTGATCACAGGCTTCTCGGACCATGTGAACCTGCAAAACCTAGCTGAGATACTGAGACAAGGCTGCATAATGTCCAGGCTTCCCGCAATTTAAACATCGCCTGCCTTTTGCAGGGCATTGTGCTTTAAGTGGGCAGTGCCACAGTTCGGGCACGCTTCGTTCTCCCATTTGTGTTGTGCATGCGTGGGGCCCTGGGAAAAGCGCACGAAATTGCCGCTTTCATCGATACTGAGGCGCTGCATCCGGGCGATGGCATGTACACTCTCTGCCTCGTGGGAGACAGGTTTTTTGTACTCTGCCGATTTGAAACAGGAGTACCGATTTCTCGCATGCTCATGCACTATACACGTCTCGATTGCGACTGGCAGGGTCATGTGCTTAATTTTGAGGAGTTGCTCCTGCAAGGAATCAGAGTGCACCCCAAACACGATCTGATCCCTGATGATGGAATTAGCGGTTGCACCATAATTGCAGGACAGCGCTAATATACGGAGATGAGTTAGAAAGGATTGGAAAGGTTCAACCTTACCCTGAAGGCGTTGCTGGAAGATATAGGGCTCAAAGCTCTCGTTTGTTTTGACTTCACAGTGACTGTCGAACTTCTCCAAAAACGGTCTTGAATTTGGTCTTGTCCTGGCCGTCGGTAAAATTAAGTGCGTTGAAAATCTGGATGGCTTGGTCCCCCACAGTTGATAGGAGCAGCGTGATTTTTCTGGCATTGGACGCATCCTCGAAGTCTGAGGCCTCAATGTAGAGAAGCAACCTTTGCTTGAAGACCCGCCAGTTGGCGCTGAGATTGCCGGAGATCCGTAGCTGTGGAGGCGCCTGGATCTTCTCCATGCCGCTGGAAGGCACTCTGCTGGTCATCACGGAATAACTTGATGTAAACCACTTAGAGAAAGTAGACTAGTGGTACCATGTTATGTTAATCACCCTGGGGTAACACGGACTGCAACTGGATGCAGTTGTACTTGAAAGTAGACTCCAAACTTTGATGTTAGTTCAATACACTTTATTGAACTTGTTCAGCAGTGCACACAGTTTGCTGTGAGTATGCCTCCTCAAATTCAGCAAGATGCCTATCTATTCTCAATGTGGATTCCACGGATGAATGGCGTGCTGTCATACAAGTAAATCAACGCAGCATCCAGTTCAAGCTGGACACTGGTGCTTCTGCCAATCTCATCTCTCAAGCTGATTTTGACCGCATTAAAAAGCAACCCAAAATTCTTCCGCCAGCCTGCCAGCTCCTCAATTATAATGGCAATGCCATAACTCTACTAGCATCTTGTCATCTATTCGTCTTCAACAAGACCATCAATGTCACACTGCGATTCAAAGTTGTCAAGCCTGATGGCATCCCTGCTCCGTGCCCATACATGTAAACTACTCAACCTCGTACAGCGAGTCCATGCCATGTCTTCTTCCAATGTGGATCTTCAGGCTGACATTGATGACATCCTTGCTCAATATCCGGATGAGTTTGATGGAATGGGCACTCTGCCTTACTGCTACAAGATCCTACTCAGGCCTGATGCCACACCTGTAATCCATGCACCACGCTGGGTACCGGCTCCACTGAAGGAATGTTTAAAGGCACAGCTACAGGAGCTCCAAAGTGACGGAACCGACAGACTGGGTCAGCTCGATGGTCTGTGTGAAGAAGCCCTCAGGAGAGTTGCGGGCATGCATAGATCCCAAAGATCTTAACCAGAACATAATGCGGCAACACGACCCGATCCCGAAGCGGGAGGAACTGACCAGTGAGATGGCACACGCCAAATTCTTCACGAAGCTAGATGCATCGCGTGGTTTTTGGCAGATACAACTGGACGAGTCCAGTAGGAAGCACTGCACGTTCAACACACCATTTGGCAGGTACTGTTATAACCGTATGCCGTTTGGCATTGTCTCAGCCTCCGAAATCTTCCACAGGATCATGGAGCAGATGATGGAGGGCATTGAAGGTGTGCGTGTCTAAGTAGATGATGTAATCATATGGTCCACGACCCAGAGGAACACATATCTCATCTCAAACAAGTCTTTCGACGTGTCCATGCACTTGGCCTCAAGCTGAACAAGGCCAAGTGCTCCTTTGGCATGTCAACCATTAAGTTCTTGGGTGACTAGATATCCCAGCAGGGTGTGCGACTAGATTTGGACAAGGTCAAGGCCATGAAGACCCCGGAAGACAAGAAAGCAGTACTACGCTTCCTCGGAATGGTGAACTTCTTGGGAAAATTCATTCCCAACATGGCCTCACACACCACGGCTCTCAGGCATCTGGTGAAGAAGTCCACTGCATTCCAGTGGCTACCCACACACCAAACAGAGTGGCTCGAGCTCAAAGCAAAGCTCACCACTGCTCCGGTACTAGCGTTTCTTGACCCGGACAGGGAAACAAAAATATCCACGGACGCAAGCCAGGACGGCTCCTCCAGAGGGATGACTCCTCGTCCTGGGCTTCAGTTGCTTGTACATCAAGGGCCATGACTCCTACTGAACAGAGGTACGCCCAAATAGAAAAAGAGTGTCTGGGCCTCCTAACCGGCATTATAAAGTTCCATAACTACGTCTACGGTCTACCAACATTCACAGTGGAGACTGACCACAGACCCTTGGTCCATATAATTCATAAGGACTTGAATGACATGATGCCCAGGCTTTAGCACATTTTCCTTCAACTCCGAAGGTACAATTTTAAGTTAGTAAATACACCAGACAAGGAGCTGATAATTGCAGATGCCCTGTCCCGCTCCATCACCTCTCCCTGTGAACAGGTTGACTTCATCCGCCAGATTGAGGCACAGGTGCAGCTGTGTGCCAGCAACCTGCCGGCCTCAGATGAAAGAGTCAGATCAGCATTCGTGAAGAGACTGCCAAAGACCCTCTTCTGCAGCGTTCAATCCACCACCTTGCAAATGGCTGGCAAAAAGGGCAATGCCCTCAGTTCTCTAATGTGAAGGACGACCTGACAGTCGCGAGGGGATCCACCTCAGCTAGATCGTATCGTTATTCCTCACAGTCTGCAGAGCTTAGTGCTCAAACAAATCCATGAGTGACACCGAGGTGTCGAAAAGTGTAGGCACACGGCCCGGCAGGCTGTCTATTGGCCTGGAATCAGCCATAACATATCCAACATGGTCCTCAATTGTGCGACCTGCCAGCGTTTCCAGCCTGCTCAAAGAAACACTCCAGCAACACAAGATCATGACCTCTCTGTGGTCCAAGGTGGGAATCAACCTTTTTCACGCCAATGGGTGTGACTATGTGCTCATCATAGATTACTTCTCAAATTACCCGGAAGTTGTGAAACTGTCAGACCTCACATCAAAGTCAGTCATCAAGGCCTGCAAGGAGACATATGGCAGGCATGGTATTCCACTCACTGTCATGAGTGACAATGGTCCCTGCTTCCACAGCCAAGAGTGGTCCAATTTCACCAAGTCATACCAATTCAACTATATTACCTCAAGCCCACAGTACCTGCAGCCCAACAGGAAGGTTGAGAAAGGGGTCCATATAGTGAAGCATCTGCTCTGCAAGGCTGCGGCTTCTGCTTCTGACTTCAACCTTGCACTGTTGGTGTACAGGGCAACCCCTCTGTCCACCGGTGTGTCTCTGCCTCAACTCCTGGTGAATAGAGACCTGTGGACGGTGTTCCAGCCATGCACTTACCAGACCTGGATCCCCTCCCAGTGCTGCAAAAGGTGCAGCAACTCAGGAACTGGCAAAAGCTGACGTACGATGCTCATGCTACCGATTTGCCTGTGCTATCTCCAGAGGATGCTGTTCAGATCAAGCTACCTGATGGAGACTGGTCAGCTCCAGCTGTTGTTGTTCGACAGGCTGCTCTCAGATCGTATGGCTGATGGCTCCATTGTCAGGCCCAACAGAAGGGCACTGCATAAAGTTACCTGCCCACCACCAGATCCTACTTTTCCATATGTTGTTATGCCTCCTCCGGATGCCTCCTCCGGACACCTCGCACCACGAGGCCACCAATCTGGCAGCAATCCCACCTGTCAAGGCACTGTTGCCCCCACCTCGATCTCTTAGGCGGTCAACAAGGATCAGATGCAAGCCCCAAAGATTGGACTTATAGACATTTCTCTTGTAAATTTTGTTCTGTATCTGCACGCTAGACACCTCTTATGTATATATTCATCCACTCGCTTTCATCCACTCACCATTTAATGTAAATAGTTCGACATGTAAATACAGTCACATATGCTCCAAGCAACCAACAGTTTTTTAAAAAAGGGAGATGCCATGATATGCATTCATGCACATAATGAGATACAGACAGGCAGTGACAAACACCCAGTACAGCCAATCAGCAGACAGGACAGAACATAACCAATTACCAGGCAGAATACTAGAAGGTGGCCTCCCACTATAAAACACACGAGGCATCAACACTCTGCCTCTTTCCACTGGTGACAACTGTAGTGACAGTCAGGGTGTATATATCCGTTAGCACCTTCTACACGTGGCTCAGAGCTAGTCTGGTCTAGTTAGTTATAACAAGCATGCTTAGATTAGTAGAGTGTCAAACCCACAGCAAACTGTGTGCACTGCTGAACAAGTTCAATAAAGTGTATTGAACTAACATCAAAGTTTGGAGTCTACTTTCAAGTACAACTGCATCTAGTTGCAGTCCGTGTTACCCCAGGGTGATTAACACAACATCACCAAGGTAAAACAACAGGTCATCTTGTCAAGAGTGCTAACCCACTTAGACCCATCACGACCACTTCTGTTGACCTGTGATGCTTCTTTGTATCATGTCAGGGCTGTGCAGGCCCACAACATGGATGACGATCTAAATGCCCTAGCGCCATCGCCTCACGAACGTTGCCCGATGCAGAGAATGTGTGCAGTTCGAGGAGGGTTTGGCCGAAGTGTTCGTTGTCAAGAAATTTCATCAGCATGTCTATGGACATCGCTTCACCATTCTCACGGACCATAAGCCTCTCTTCGGGCTCTTCAAGGAACATCGAGCGATTCCCCCCCTCTCCCCTCCCTCATTGCTTCCAGCTGCAGCTGGCGAGAACATTGCTGTCCTCTATTTTATGGACTTGGTGCTGATCATGGCATCTTGCATGCTTGAGTGGACCCAGACTGACTCTCAGCTATCCCACATCTGCCACGTGGTGCAGTATGTGGCTCAGCACTGGGCTTTTCCGTAGGATCTGAAGGCCTAGGAGGTGCAGGAGCTTAGCATAGAGGATGGTGTGCTCCTTTGAGCGACCTGCGTGGTAGTCCCCGAACGTGGATGTGGCCCGCTCCTGATGGACCTCCATAATGGACACCTAGGTGTGTCCAAAATTAAAATATTAGCTTGCAGCTACGTTTGACGGCCTGGTATCGACATGGATATCAAACGAGTGGCCCATCACTACGACCTATGGCAGGCACATCAGAAATTGCCTCCTGCAGCATGCTCCACCCATGAGAATGGCTGAGTCTTCCCTTGTCTCGCCTCAACATAGACTTTGTGGGCCCCTTTCAGGGCGCAATGTTCCTAGTCCTCATTGATGCCCATTCCAAGTGGATGTAGATCCTCAACATGCAGCAACAATGGCCCGAACCACCATAGAGAAATTCTGACACATTCTCCACATGCATGGCATACCCAAGGTACTGATATCCGACAATGGCATGGCATTTACGAGTGCAGAATTTGGGGCATTCTTGTCCAACAACCGGATCCGTCACGTGAGGAGCCGGCTTCAAAGGGGTTAGCTGAGCCAGCGGTGCTAACTTTCATGCTCGGCATAAAGAAGCAGATATTGGGTTCCTGGGAGACCTGCTTGGCCAGGTTCTTATTCTGCTACTGGACAACGGCGCATGCAACAACAGGAATCGCACCAGCTGAGGTTTTGATGGGTCATCAGCTCTGCACCCGTTTGAGTCTCACGCTTCCAGATATTGGGGGGAAAGTCTACTGCACTCAGAACTGAACTGAGGTGGATACAGGCTGCCTCAAGCCACTGCGTGAATTCACCCCAGGAGACACAGTCCGAAATTCCCGTGATGGAGCCTCATGGATCCCAGGCGTCCTACTGCCAAAAATGGGACCAGTTTCCTACCGAGTATGGACACAGGGCAGCCAGTCTAATCGCCATATGAACCACCTCTGAAGCCGCATGCCGGATACTCCAGCCGTACCTGCCATTGATTCGTCCCAGCACCGCCATCTTTGCCACTGCCCCGGCCGCCCCTGTTGCCGCTGCTGCCTCTGGCTTCGCCGGTTGTCAAGGATCCAGAGGTCATTTTTGAGGACACTGAGATGCCGGACAAGGAATCGCCTAGTTCTGACTCAGAAACCAATATGGATGCCACCAGAGGCGCCCTGTGCTGGCTCTCATGGTCAAACCAAAAATGCCACTGCCACCCAGAAGCTCGCAATGCAAATGCCGCTCCCCGGTCTGATATATGCCTCCAGATGCCGCAAGGTCAGCGCCTGAACGCCATCCACAGACTAAACGGTTTAAAGACCCGACTCACTTACCCTTGGACGTGGATGTTGCTCTGGACTTGGGAGAGGGGGGGAGCGGAGAGGAGGAGTGTTATAACCCCAATGGAGGTCCCGGATTCAGGAGCGTACGGCTTCCCATGACCTCCCCAGAATATGAACTTCGCCTTTAAGGGGGCAGGGCTTCCCCTTGACAAAGAGAGCCCCAACTCGTATAAAAACCCCGACCTAGGTGCATGTTGGGGAAAGAGACCCTTAGGGGCGTGGAGGAGTTTTGGATTTGTGTTGCAGTAAACTTTGTTAATTTTACTTACCATCTCTGTGTTCTGCTTACCGCTGTCGTGGCTGGATTTGAACCTGACCGAGTCCTAGTTTCCATCAGAGGATCATTCATTTTATCAGCCTTCGTTGTCTGTGCTGAATTACTGGGATCATAAATGCTTTCACTTTTCTAAGTACTTAAAAAGCACATAAGCTTCTTGAGTATGAGCAAATGCTAATGAACTTATAAGTTGTCTCTCGTTTAAAATGGGAAATGGATTTTCAAAATGCATCTACAAAATCCTTAAAGCGGTGTCGGCTAATGTAAGCTTTGGGGTTTTGAGGTGCAGAACCCTTCCACTAAAAAAACTCTCCAAAGATTTAACAATATCCTTCAGGAGATAGTACTGAAACGTCACTTGAGAGCTTTCTGCTCAAGTCTGTGATGTGAACTTAACCCACAACCTCCTCACACAGAAGCTGCCAGCTCAACCACAGCTAAGACTTCATTGCAAGTGTTAATTTTTTCTTTGGTTCCTTAATTCTATCACAAATGTTGTAAAATTTGACACATTTAATCAATGAAAGTTTATAATCTACTAATGCTGGTAATTGGACCACCCAGTATCAAAAGTCATATCTGTATCCTTGAACCAAAAGTTATCCTGTAGAAATGCTACTTTAGAGTTCTTATTAATCCTTTACAGCTTCAGTACATAGATATGTAAAAGTTTTATACTGTCTAATATCAATGGTTAGGTGGGTGGCATGGTGGCACAGTGGTTAGCATTGCTGCCTCACAGCACTAGGGACCCTGGGTTCAATTCCAACCTTGGGTGACTGTCTATTTGGAGCTTGCACGTTCTCCCCGTGTCTGTGTGGGTTTCCTCCGGGTGCTCCAGTTTCCTCATCCAGTCCGAAGATGTACACATTAGGTGGATTGACCATGCTAAAATTTCCCCTTTGTGTCCAAGTTAGGTGGGGTTACGTGTAGGGATAGTTGCCCTCGGTCGGGTGCCCTTTCAGAGGGTCGGTGCAGACTCGATGAGCGTTGCAGGCTGGGCCACCATTAACTGCCCATCATGGTAGCATGGGGCAGCATGGTAGCATAGTGGTTAGCATCAATGCTTCACAGCTCCAGGGTCCCAGGTTCGATTCCCGGCTGGGTCACTGTCTGTGTGGAGTCTGCACGTCCTCCCCGTGTGTGCGTGGGTTTCCTCCGGGTGCTCCGGTTTCCTCCCACAGTCCAAAGATGTGCGGGGTTAGGTGGATTGGCCATGCTAAATTGCCCGTAGTGTCCTAAAAAGTAAGGATAAGGGGGGGTTGTTGGGTTACGGGTATAGGGTGGATACGTGAGTTTGAGTAGGGTGATCATTGCTCGGCACAACATCGAGGGCTGAAGGGCCTGTTCTGTGCTGTACTGTTCTAAATCTAAATCTAAATCCCTAATTGCCCTTAAGGGGGCAGTTAAGAGTTAACCACATTGCTGTGGATCTGGAGTCACATGTAATACAGACCAGGTAAGGACAGCAGATTTCCTTTCCCTAAAGGACATTGGTGGACGAGATGGGTTTTTACAACAACCTTTTAATTCCAGATTTTTTTTTTCATTTAAATTCAGATTTCACCCTCTGCAGTGGCTGGATTTGAACTTGGATCCCCAGAGCATTACTCTGGTCTCTGTTTTACTAGTCCAGTGGCAATACCACTAAGCCAACACCTTCCTTCATACAGAACCATGTAGCTACTTACCTGTAACCGAGTGCTAGTTTCCATCAGAGGATCATTCATTTTATCAGCCATAGTTGTCTGTGCTGAATTATTGGGATCATAAATGCTTTCACTTTTCTAACTACTGAAAAAGCACATAAGCTCCTTGAGTATGTGCAAATTCTAATAAACTTATAAAGTTGTGTCTCATTTAAAATGGGAAAATGGATTTTCAAAATGCATCTACAAAATCTTTAAAGCGGTTTCGGCAACTGTAAAGTTTAGGGTTTTGAGGTGCAGAGACTTAAAAACTCTCCCAAGATCTGAATGTTTAATCTCTAACACTTGGGTCTTCAGTTGCACTTGACCTTCAAGGTACGAATACGTAATATATATAAACAAAGAAGAATTTATTAGGCAAGGTTTTAACTATACTTAACAAGAATCAGTTAAAGCCACATAGAAGTTTCTCATTTCTCAAGATCACAGAAAATCTTGATGTCAGGTCAAATGTTGTCTCTCTCCTTTGTCTCTGAAGTGATGTTCAACTGTGTCCAGAAGAGTCATACTCAGAAGCCATTGTATCACTGTGCTAATAATGATTATGATTTCACAACTTTTATCCCTTACTTTCTCATGGTCCAAACACACCCCTTCTATTGGCTATAAGATACAAATCATCTGTGTCACCCAACCTTTGCAACCCTTATTTCATCAGTTGTATACTGAGACAGAGCTCTATTGCTTACTTCTTTAGACGTTTACATCCCAACACAAGCAAATGCACACTTCCTTCCAGATACAGAGAAGCCATATATAAAGTCTCATTCTCTTATCCCCATATCTTAACCCAAGTGCCATACTTTTGTGAAGGCCACAAAGAATCCAGCAGGAGTCTTCAGGATACAAAGAAATAACTACTCTGCTGGTTCCAAACTGGCCAGCTTTATTTATGCAGGGAGTCTGCTAATGATTTTTCCGCCCCCCCCCCCCTCATTGGGGAAGCTCATACTCCCACAGAATTTGGGATTGTCATTAGTCCTCAGCCAATGGTAAGCAGGCAGGTTATAACACATACTAAAGCTATTAAAACCCACAGTTAAGACCACTTCCCATCATAATATCAGAGAATAAAGGTTTCCTCTCTAGTACAGATCAATCAAAGCAATGCAGGGTGTGTTTAAACATAGTGCCATTTTAATCTCAGGTTGCTTTTCGTCATTCCTTCTAACTGATTTTTTATTTGGGGCCATTAAGTCAGCATGCAGCTGCCAGAACTCAAGACTCAAAGGAACTCTGTCATGAAAAAAAAACAATTTTGTTTCTTCACAAACAACTGTTTTCCTGTTCCTTGACTGCAAATTGTATAACAAAAATTCAATGCGCTCCTTTAAAAAAAAAATGATTTCCAAAGATCATAGAATCTCTACAGTGCAGCAGGAGGCCTTTCCGCCAATTAAGTCTGCACTGACCCTCCCAAAAAACACTATCTAGCCCCCCGCCCTGCCCCATCCCCCCGCCCCACCTACATATCTTTGTACATTAAGGAGAAATTTTGCATGGTCAATCCACCTAATCTGCACATTTATGGACTGTGGGAGGAAACCCACACAGACATAAGGAGAATGTGAAAACTCCACGCAGACAGTCGCCCAATTGGAATCAAACCCGGATCCCCGGCGCTGTGAGGCTGCAGTGCTAACCACTGTGTCACCGTGCCGTAGAATAATCAACATCTGTCACTATCACTGACCACATTCATCCCAACTCATGGACCCCAGACTCTTTATTACCCATCTACTGCAACCCTAACCAAGATCCCAGACAAAGTGAAATTATCAGTCGGGTCCAGTCTTATTAAAGCTCAAACCACCTTGAGCATTTAAAAAAGACATACACAATTATATTTAATAATTACTGGTCAGTCTGCTGTGGCTGTGCTCTTAGGAAGTTAAAGCCTGTACAATATTGAAAGTACAACATGCTGTTTCCAAACAATATGATAACAATAAACCGTAAGGTAGCAGCAGCTGCGGTAATAAAAAGATGGGCATAAAAAAATAACGTGTTCAACTGAGTTCTTAAATTACAACAAAATGTGCTTCATGGCACTGTAGAAAATTAAACTCACACAAACTCTATGCAATATGGCTTACTGACATGACCCACAGGACTTTAATGACCATTGCAAAACAACTAAGAAGCCACCAGTGAATTAAAAAGTGAATACACCAGAAAATTAACAAATTACCTTTCACAGTGAACAGCAATTAATAAATTAAGATAAGCAATGGGCACAAGTACATCATATTGAAAAGTGGGCAGCAGTAAATTACTAAATGCATGCAGTAATGAAGAAAGCGACAAGTTAATAAACGAGTGAAGCAGTGGACTCATCAGGTAAATCTATAAGGGGCACAAGAACAATTCAAAAAATAAAGGAGAAGAAGGCAGCAACTAATCAATTCCCATGGGGTGATTTTAACCCTTCTCACCTACTAGTGATATATTAGTCAGATGATTAACTTCATAGCTGAGTACCTACTCCTCCATTGCTCAGTTGTCCTGCTGCTGCTATTTTAATGCAGTTTCCAGAGTGGGGTGGGCTCCTGAGTATGTGTATCATCATATTAACATGAAGCCTTCTGGTTGGGGTAGACTCGGGACCTGCCTTGTTGCCCTGCCTCTGAGAGTGGAAGGCAATGGCATAGCAACACTGAAAAAAACTGCCAAGGAAAGGGCTCAGCATGATGCATCAGCAGACAGTGTGCCAAGGAGCTGCCTCCAGGCAGTGCGCACACACATGAACTAATGCTATTGTGATTATTGTGCTGTCTGGATTGTCAGGAGAGTTTCCAGCTTCCAAATTGTTTCGCTCCAATATTTGCTTGGCGGCGGGAGGAAATCGGAGCACCACCACGTAGACACGGGGAGAATCTGCAAACTCCACACAGGCAGTCACCCAAGGTTGGAATCCGAACCTGGGTCTCTGTCGTTGTGGGGCAGCAGTGCTAACCACTGTGCCACCGTGCCGTTAAACGATCAAAATCTTTCACTATCACTGACCACACTCATCCCACCTCATGGACCCCAGACTTTTTCTGACCCAACTGCTACAACCCTAACCAGGATCCCAGACAAAGTGACATTTTCAGTCGGGTCTACCCTTTATTAAACCTCACACCATCCTGAGTATTTTTTTAAAAATACACAATTATTTTTAATGATTATTGGCCAGTCTATTTCCCCACGGTAAAACTTACCTTGTTATCATGGATTCTATAATTGCCAATTTCATTTGGATGTTGGAGAAAGAGGAGCAGCAGCAGTAGATTACCCAGCACGAGCTTCATTCGGTACATTGTATGACTGCTGACACAGAGGTTCCAGTGCCTAGACAGGGTCTGAGGATTCCTTATAAAATGCTCCAGAAAGAATCTTCAGCGTCATAATCATGTGTGGCATCCTAACAATAATAATCATCTTTATTAATGTCTGGTTTAGCCCGGGGCTGGTTTAGCTCACTGGGCTAAATCACTGGCTTTTAAAGCAGACCAAGCAGGCCAGCAGCACGGTTCGATTCCCGTACCAGCCTCCCCGGACAGCCGCCGGAATGTGGCGACTAGGGGCTTTTCACAGTAACTTCATTGAAGCCTACTCGTGACAATAAGCAATTTTCATTTCATTTCATTTCATGTCACAAGTAGGCTAACATTGACACTGCAATGAAGTTACTGTGAAAATCCCCTAGTCGCCACACTCTGGCACCTGATGACAGTTCAAGCCTGAGCACCCAGCTGCAGACTTCTACAACTCAGCTGCTGACGAGGCCATCTGCTCAACTGATTTGCTCACCCCATCACAGGGCTTTAGATCAAGGAGAGCAGCTAATTACCAACATGTCACTGCTGTTATTAGACTGGAGCGCATCATCATTTCCTTGACCTGTAGGAGAGAAAACTGGAGCAGATGACTGAACCTCTGAAAGTCCCAAGGTCAACCTCATTCTCTAAGTTGGAGGGCAGAAGTAGCTTGGCAGCCAGTTTGATTTTCTAACAAAGCTGCAAAAAAACATTTAGATGAGCACTTGAAACACAATAGCATACAAGACTACGGACAAAGTGCTGGAAAATGGGGTTAGAATAGATGAGGTGATTGATGGCCGGCACAGGCACAATGTGCTGAAGAGCCTCTTTCTGTGCTGTATGACACGATGAAACGTGCAAGTCGTCAAAGGCCCAGAGGACCATAAGCTGCTCTTCCCTTTGAGAGAGAGAGAATTCACTGATACTGATTAAAACTGAGGGTTACCACACCTCAGATGAGGGACAAGGTTGAGACCTTTATGGTCACCTCAGCTGGTCCTGAATTTGATATGGGAAGTCGGTTAGCTCAGTTTGCTGGACAACTGGTTTGTGCTGCAGAGCGACGTCAACAGCATGGTTCAATGACGCTATGACAAAGGGCTATGAACTTAACTCACTTTTTGAAGGCTTGGCTGTGGCATCCCTGGAGGTGGTTACAATCTCCAAAGTTGACTGAACAGTGTGGATACCATATCAGCTGACGTCACATGAGCTGGAAGTGGACTTCTCCATATTTTCATCCACGGTGGTGAACCTCTTTGGCAGACCTTCCAATAGCTGCTAATCTGCTTCTGAAATGTTCGCAGTTTCCTTTACATTGTGTGGCCCTGAAACCCTCATTTCTCTCCTCTTTAGCTGAGCTGAGAGTGGGCCTCACCCTGCAAAGAGTTCTCATCTTGATTGTCACAGCCACCACCCACCAGTATCAGCTGATGTTCACTCGAGCTGAATAATTCACCATAGACAGAACCACGTAGAATGCCTAGATCCACAGCAATTTGCATACCACCGCAGCCGGTCCACAGCACACGCCATCTCCCTGGCCCTACACTCATCCCTGGAGCATCTCGACAGCAAGGACTCCTACATCAGACTCCTATTTATTGATTTCAGCTCTGCCTTCAAAACCATAATCCCAGCCAAGCTCATATCAAAATTCCAAAACCTAGGAATTGGCTCCTCGATCTGCAACTGGATCCTCAACATTCTGACCCATAGACCACAATCAGTAAGGATAAACAACACCTCCTCCATGAGTCCTCAATAACGGGGTTCCACAAGCCTGTATACTTAGCCCCCTACTATACTCCCTGCACACAAACGACTGTGTGGTGGAGAAGCTTCCCTGTTTCCATTTCAGATGTGATCTTTACTGATGTGACATACTTGAATAATCAGAGAGAGAGATACATGTAAATGGCTTTTGCGAGGTGCTGCTGCTGGCTGGATATTTGCCGAGGTGTCACACTCTCCTGAAACTCGAACACTGGGTCATGCACACAAGGGGCAACTTTTCAGCTGGCTTTTATCCCAGTCTTTCTATTTTCCTGGAAGGCTCAATCCACAAATCCATTTGGACATTATGCACAGGATATCTCTTGATGAGATGATAGCGCTCCCATTATCTCCCATTGTCTCCACCAGAGATGACAGTTAGTTTCTGGATGCTTTCGAAGTATTGTTGTCTGGGAACAGGGTGGTTCTATTGTCTCTCAGAGTATCACCCACCAATAATTCAGCCAGTGACTGACCTTACATCCTCAGTCACCCTTGGGCTTGTGTGTCCAGATTTTTGAAAACTCAGAGGTCTCACTTAAAGTTCAATATTTTCAGCCATAATTTGGTGTTTACCCTCCATTATTTTGACATTATGATGAGGGATGGAAGAAAAGCAGGATGGAGTAGGGATGGAGAGTTGATCATTGTAAAGCCAAGCATATGAATGTAAAGTGAGGAAGGAGTGCTGGGAGAGGTTGGTGGTTCTCAAATGGTTGGTGGTTGCAAAGGAGGAGATGAATGAGAAGGAAGTGTTACCTTTGTTGAAGGGTCCAACATCAAACTGGGAAAGATGTGAAACAGGCTGTTGGTCTACCATCACCCATTTACACTCTCACATGAAGTAAAATCAACCCCATTGGTTTAATTTGAAGTCCACATTGGCAGGCAGAGTGTATTTGCCACTCACTGTAATGATGCCTCATTCCCATGTAGCGAGACCCAAAGCAGAACTCCCAGGTGACTAATCATCAGAAGAAGGTGAGAAATCGGCCAGGTACAACAAGAAACAATTAATAACTGATCGCTTGGGGATGCAGGACAGTCCTGTGGGACATCAACGCATGACCCTGGCAGATAAAAATAAAAGTTCAAAACATTTTTGCGTCATTTTCTGAGTAGCCTAAACGGTGGTACTTAACGCAAAGCCACTTAATACCATACCAATCCTATTGCAATCTGAATTCTTCAGACAGTTTTCATAATACATGTAACAAGTAGCATCCACCTGAAACAGACAGCTCCTCTGGTCACCTTTCACAAGATCCCATCCAGCCTCGTAAATTCAACTCCTTTATCCATGTTTGGACCAAGGCTCTCATGACATCTTGTGACAGGTAATCCTGGTGCATAAACTGAGCATTGGTGAATAGGTTATACATAGATACATAGAATTTACAGTGCGGAAGGAGGCCATTCGGCCCATCGAGTCTGCACCGGCTCTTGGAAAGAGCATCCCACCCAAGGTCAACACCTCCACTCTATCCCCATAACCCAGTAGCCCCACCCAACACTAAGGGAAATTTTGGACACTAAGGGCAATTTAGCATGGCCAATCCACCTAACCTGCACATCTTTGGACTGTGGGAGGAAACCGGAGTACCCGGAGGAAACCCACGCACACACGGGAGGATGTGCAGACTCCACACAGACAGTGACCCAAGCCGGAATCGATCCTGGGACCCTGGAGCTGTGAAGCGATTGTGCTATCCACAATGCTACCGTGCTGCCCCGTACTACAATTACCGTACTAAGTAAGTCCTGCTTGATAGCACTGTGGACATCCCCATCCTTCACTTTGCTGATGATCAAGAGTAGACTGACGTGCCAGTAATTGGCCAGATGAGATTTTTGGATGGGACATACCTGGGCAATTTGCCAAATTGTCTGGCAGATATCCATAAGACCATAAGACCATAAGACATAGGAGTGGAAGTAAGGCCATTCGGCCCATCGAGTCCACTCCGCCATTCAATCATGGCTGATGGGCATTTCAACTCCACCTACCAGCATTCTCCCCGTAGCCCTTAATTCCTCGCGACATCAAGAATTTATCTATCTCTGCCTTGAAGCCATTTAGCGTCCCGGCCTCCACTGCACTCCGCGGCATTGAATTCCACAGGCCCACCACTCTCTGGCTGAAGAAATGTCTCCGCATTTTTGTTCTGAATTTACCCCCTATCAGTGTTGTAGCTGCTCTACAACAGCTTGATTAGGGGCATGGCCAGTTCTGGATCACAAGTCTTTAGTAGGATTGTCTGAATGTTGTCAGGGCCCATAGCCTTTGCAGTACTGCGTACCTTCAGCCGTTTCTTGATAACACATGGAGTGAATTAATTTGGTTGATGTCTGTGATATTGAGGACCTCTGAAGGAGGCTGAAATGTATCTGGCTGAAGATAGTTGCAAATGCTGCAGCCTATCTTTTGCACTGACGTGCTAGGCTCCCCCATCATTGAGGATGGGGAGGTCTGTCGAGCATCCTCCTTCAATTGTTTCATTGTCACCACAATTCGTGAATGGATGTGGCAAGGTTGCAAATCTTTGATTTTATCCATTGATTGCTCTGTCTTTTGCATGTTGTTTCAAGTCCTACTCCAGGAGGACCCAATTGCCCCTATTGTGTATTGGACAGTTAAAGATGTATTGCCCAATCCTGCAGGCTGGGATACATTCAGAAGGTACTGCTTGTGATGGCTTAAGCTGCATTCATGCAATCTATATTAATCAATCAGACTATTAGTCTATAACATTACCAGTGCTCCACAGTTTTGTAACAGACTCCTGTATCCTTATTCTTAGTGTAATTGTAATTATTTTCTTTCTAATCATCTGGGAGTATTAGTTTCATTCATTATGTTCTGTAACTAAGGGAACATATCATAGCGTTCCTTACGGTAGAACATGAGCTGAATAATAAAAAGAATATTATTGTTTTCTATATAGAATATTTTAATTATTCACATGAAGCAGTGGAATAATTGCTATCAGAATCAAATACTCTTTATTATCACTGTAATTCCTGTAAATAAGACCATAAGATCATAAGATATAGGAGCAGAATTAGGCCACGTGGCCCATCGAGTCTGCTCTGCCATTCAATCATGACTGATATTTTCTCATCCCCATTCTCCTGCCTTCTCCCCATAACCCCTGATCCCCTTATTAATCAGGAGCCTATCTATCCCTGTCTTAAAGACACTCAGTGATTTGGCCTCCACAGCTTTCTGCGGGAAAGAGTTCCACAGATTCACCACCCTCTGGCTGAAGAAATTCCTCATCATCTCTGTTTTAAAGGATTATCCCTTTAGACTGAGATGGTGTCCTCTGGTTCTAGTTTCTCCTCCAAGTGGTAACATCCTCTCCACGTCCACTCTATCCAGGTCTCGCAGTATCCTGTTAAGTTTCAATAAGATCCCCCTCATCCTTCTAGACTCCAACAAGTACAGACCCAGAGTCCTCAACCGTTCCTCATACAACAAGTTCTTCATTC
The DNA here is from genome assembly GCF_902713615.1 of Scyliorhinus canicula. Taxonomy (NCBI): domain Eukaryota; kingdom Metazoa; phylum Chordata; class Chondrichthyes; order Carcharhiniformes; family Scyliorhinidae; genus Scyliorhinus; species Scyliorhinus canicula. The sequence goes on from NC_052152.1 coordinate 161,560,096, forward strand.
CAGGGATCATTCTTGTGAACCTCCATTGGACCCTTTCCAAGGCCAGCACATCCTTCATAGATACGGGGCCCAAAACTGTTCACAATACTCCAAATGGGTTCTGACCAGAGCCTTATACAGCCTCAGAAGTACCTCCATGCTCTTGTATTCTAGCCCTCTTGACATGAATGCTAACATTGCATTTGCCTTCTTATCTGCCGACTGAACCTGCACGTTAACCTTAAGATAATCGAGAACAAGGACTCCCAATTTGCTTTGTGCTTCTGATTTCCTAAGCATTTCCCCATTTAGAAAATAGTCTATGCCTAAATTCCTCCTTCCAAAGTGCATAACCTCACACTTTTCCACATTGTATTTCATTTGCCACTTTATTGTCAACTCTCCTAGCTTGTCCAAATCCTTCTGCAGCCCCCTTGCTTCCTCAATACTAGAACAAAGAACAAAGAAAAGTACAGCACAGGAACAGGCACTTCGGCCCTCCAAGCCTGCGCCGACCATGCTGCCCGTCTAAACTAAAATCTTCTACACTTCCGGGGTCCGTATCCCTCTATTCCCATCCTCGTCATGTATTTGTCAAGATGCCCCTTAAACGTCACTATCGTCCCTGCTTCCACCACCTCCTCCGGCAGCGAGTTCCAGGCACCCACTACCCTCTGTGTAAAAAACCTTGCCTCGTACATCTCCTCTAAACCTTGCCCCTCGCACCTTAAACCTATGCCCCCTAGTAATTGACCCCTCTCTGACTATCCACTTTGTCTATGCCCCTCATAATTTTGTAGACCTCTATCAGGTCACCCCTCAACCTCCTTTGTTCCAGTGAGAACAAACCAAGTTTATTCAACCTCTTCTCATAGCTAATGCTCTCCATACCAGGCAACATCTTGGTAGATCTCTTTTGCACCCTCCCTAAAGCCTCCACATCCTTCTGGTAGTGTGGCGACCAGAATTGAACACTATACTCCAAGTGTGGCCTAACTAAGGTTCTATACAGCTGCAACATGACTTGCCAATTTTTATACTCAATGCTCCAGCCAATGAAGGCAAGCATGACGTATGCCTTCTTGACTACCTTCTCCACCTGTGTTGCCCCTTTCAGTCACCTGTGGACCTGTACACCAAGATCTCTCTGTCAATACTCTTGAGGGTTCTACCATTCGCTGTATATTCCCAACCTGTATTAGACCTTCCAAAATGCACTACCTCACATTTGTCCGGATTAAACTCCATCTGCCATCTCGCCGCCCAAGTCTCCAAAATCCCGCTGTATCCTCTGACAGTCCTCATCGCTATCCGCAATTCCACCAACATTTGTGTCGTCCGCAAACTTGCTAATCAGACCAGCTATATTTTTCTCCAAATCGATATGTATACTACAAACAACAGAGGTCCCAGCACTGATCCCTGTGGAACACCACTAGTCACAGCCCTCCAATCAGAAAATCACCCTTCCATTGCTACTCTCTGCCTTCTATGACCTAGCCAGTTCTGTATCCATCTTGCCAGCTCAACTCTGATCCTGTGTGACTTCACCTTTTGTATCAGTCTGCCATGAGGGGCCTTGTCAAAGGCCTTACTGAAGTCCATATAGACAACATCCACTGCCCTACCTGCATTAATCATCTTTGTGACCTCCTCAGAAAACCCTGTCATGTTAGTGAGACATGACCTCCCCTTCACAAAACCGTGCTGCCTCGCGCTAATACGACCCCTTGCTTCCAAATAAGAGTTGATTATGTCCCGAAGAATTCTCTACAGTAATTTCCCTACCGCTGACGAGAGGCTCACCAGCCTGTAGTTCCCTGGATTATCCTTGCTATCCTTCTTAAACAAAGGAACAACATTGGCTATTCTCCAGTCCTCTGGGACATCACCTGAAGATAGTGAGGATCCAAAGATTTCTGTCAAAAAATCTACCTGTTCCTCTACAGATCTATCTATCATCTGCAAACGTAGCAACAGTGCCTTTAGTTCCTTCTTCCAGATCATTAATGTATATTGTGAAAAGTTGTGGTCCCAGCACAGACCCCTGAGGCACACCACTAGTCACCAGCCATCCTGAAAAAGACCCCTTTATCACCACTCTCTGCCTTCTGCCAGTCAGCCAATCCTCTATCCATGCCAGGATCTTACACTTAACACCATGGACTTTTAACTTATTTAACAGTCTCCTATGCGGCACCTTATCAAAGGACTTCTGGAAATCAAAATAAATCACGTCCACTGGTTCTTCTTTGTCTAACTTCCTTGTTACCTCCTCAGTGAACTCTAACAGATTTGTCAGACACGACCTTCCTTTGACAAAGCCATGCTGACTTAGTCCTATTTTATCATGCACTTCCAAGTACTTTGCCATCTCATCTTTAATAACAGACTCTAAAATATTACCAATGACCGAAGTCAGGCTAACCGACCTATAATTTCCCGTCTTCTTCCTCCCTCATTTCTTAAACAATGGTGTTACGTTAGCCACTTTCCAGTCCTCTGGGACCCTTCCTGCCTCCAGTGATTCCTGAAAGATCATCACCAATGCCTCGACAATTTCCTCAGCTATCTCTTTTAGAATCTTGGGGTGTAGTCCATCCGGACCAGGTGACTTATTCACCTTCAGACCTTTCAGTTTCCCCAGAACCTTCTCCTTAGTAATGGTCACTGCACTCACCTCTGCTCCCTGGTTCTCCTGGAGCTCTTGGATCCCACTGGTGTCTTCCACCATGAAGATTGATGCAAAGTCACTATTCAGTTCTTCTGCCATTTCTTTGTTTCCAATTATTTCTTCTGCAGCCACATTTTCCAGTGGTCCAATATATATTTTTGCCTCTCTTACCTTTAATATATTGGTAAAACTCTTCCTATGTAATAAAATGTAATAGGTGTAATGAAAAAAATGCAGTGGTTAAACTGTTACTGGTTAATTTCTGTCGTAGGTCCTCTAAAAATGTCTGAACAATCCATTATTTATTAAATAAACCTTGTGAACTTTATGTAAAGATCTGGTTATGTTGAAAGGTATGTTGTACAGTTATTTTTGACGGACGTGAAATCTTCTGAAAAAAATATGCAGTTTTATGAACAACAACAAAATGGCTTTCAATAAGGCAGATGTGTTTGAATAAATTACAAAGAAAATGTTTCATATTCAATAGCTAGCAGCAGCTTTTGCAGTAAAGGTAAATTGTGCCTGATTTATAGCCGAGCATATCTTTAGCACATTTTTACAGGTTTAGCCTAGTTTGCAGCAAATTGTTTTAAAAATCCTTCACAAATGCAGGAGGAAAACCTAAGATGTCACATGTATAGCTAAATCCTGAAGAGGTGTAGATCGGAACAGACACAAATTAGATTAAGACAGTAGTCCAGCCTTCCATCTTGGACGATAGAGGTTTTGGTCTGTGGGGCAGGCAAACAATTTTGCAGCAATCTACTTTTCAACCAGTGGATTTAAACACTTTACAGTGCATTATTTGAGACTGTTAGCTGTATTATGAATTTGAGTCGAGCTATACCTAACATGCACTCCAGATGAATGCTCCTCGGTATCTATGGATCCTTAAACCCTTTTTAGCCCTGATTTATTCAGTTTCCGACAAGAAAATCAAGACAGGCAAGGGAAAAACCATTGTTCGGGGTATTGTCCAGGTGCACAAGTATTGAAAAGGCAATCGCTTCTCGGCCTTTTGGCTAAGATCAAGTGTAGTATCTGTTAGATTGAGCCTTTTGGCTCAGATCTGGTATGTCTCCTTTGTGAGGACCATGAATTGGATACAATTTGAATTGGTTTTTGGAGCCGGCAAGGAGCTGGATTAGTGGTTCGCCTCTGTCCACACTCTGAGCACTGGCTTTGTAACTCAGATAAAGTAATTTTAAAAAAAGTATTGAGAAGGCAATCAGTGGCCACAAAATTCTATCACATCTCTGGCAATGTGATTGGAACTTATTAAAATGATTTAACCATGCAGTTAGGACTATTTATTGTTGGCAGGCATGTTTGTAAATCAAAGGGGAATTTCCAATACCAGGAAAGACAGCCAGTGCCTCTTAAAGAGAAGGGAAACTCTGGTTGCAGTCAGAAGGAAATATCGGCCCAGATCCTCTGAGTAGCGGCAGTCGTCTATCATGACAGACACATTCTCAAAGCACCCTAGAAGACTGTTACTAACACAGCCCAGTCTTATAGATTAGAAGATCACACAAGTGAGTCAAGATCATCAGTCAAGACAGGAGGTTACTGCCAAAGGAAGCTGAACATCTCTGTACACACGATTTTCTATGTAAGAAAACATACAAATCATAAGAATAATCATTATTAGTGTAACAAGTAGGCTCACATTAACACTGCAATGGAGTTACTGTGAAAATCCCCTAGTCGCCACACTCCGGCGCCTGTTCGGGTACACTGAGGGAGAATTCAGAATGTCCAATTCACCTAACAAGCACGTCTATTGGGAGTTGGGGGAGGAAACTGCAGTGCCCGGAGGAAACCCATGCAAGCACAGGTAAAATGTACAGGGCGCGATTCTCCGCAAATGCGGAGAGTCGTGAAGGCTGCCGTGAAACTGGCCGTGTTTCACGGCAGCCTCCGCGCCCCCTCCTGGGACCCGATTCTGCTCCCCGGTCGGGGCTAGCAGTGGGGCCCCGTGAACCTCGGCATGGAGGCTTAGCGAACTAGCGCCAAGGGTAACGGCGGCTGACGCGCACGATGACGTCAGCCGCGCATGCGCGGATTGGACGGCTCCAACCCGCGCATGCGCGGATGACGTCATCACGCATATGCGTGAAACCCGCGCATGTGCGGGCCGTTATGCCCCTCAGCCGCCCCGCGGACTGATCCAGCGGGGCGGCGGAGGAACAAAGAGTGCGCGGGGTTCAGACCCGCTGCCCGCGATCGGTGCCCACCGATCGCGGGCCCATGCCAATTGGTGCCATGGTTCTCGAGAACGGCACTTTGCGGCCGTTTTCATGAACGGTGATAGCAGGTGTGTTGGAGTTCGTGAAAACGGCCGTAAAGGCCTGGGTAATCGGCCCATTGGATAGGGGAGAATTGCTGGTCGCCGTAAAAAACGGCGAGCAGCGATTCGTGTCGTGGGGCAGCTGTGTGGGGGGGGGGGGGGGGGGGGGGGGGGGAGAATAGCGGGAGATCGGGAAAAATGTCGGGAAGGCCCTCCCACTATTCTCCGACCCGTCGTGGGGGGTGGAGAATCGCGCACACAGTGACTCAAGCTGGGAATCGAACCCTGTTCCCTGGCGCTGTGAAGCAACATTGCTAACCATTGTGCAACGGTAAGTGCCTTAACCATCAACACAATGTGAAGGTTTTTTTTTACATATTAACTTTTTCCCCTTTTCTATCTCAGCCTATATACTGAATTGAGTTGTTTGTTAAGTTTGTTTTTTTGTGCTACATTTGGCATTGGTCTTTATAGCTATAGTGAAATGAGGGCAAAACCCATAAGGCTGCACAGAAGGAAATTAATGGGATAGTAATTGTAAGGATGGGTGGGATAGTTCATGTGATGTTTTCTTTGATGAGCCGCTAGAGACACTGCTGCTTTATGTCACTGCTCCTCTTTCACATCTTCAAGCCGCTTCTTCTCCTGATGGCCTTTCCACTGCCCAAATGGTGACAAGTGCAGATGGTCGTACATCTGGAAAACCATTCAGTGTTGTACTGCAAAACACCTCGCCAACAGACCAGACGGCAAAAGTGTTATGTTACGTGACTGGCAAATAACTTAATCCCGGAGGAGGCCTTATGGTATAGCGGTAGTGCCCCTACTGCTGGACTGCAAGCTCTGAGTCCGAGTCCAACGGTAGGAGTTATTGGCCACGGAAGGAACGTTTAGCGGGCTGATAATCAGCTTGAAAATCCTTCCCACACTGTTCCCAAAAGGGTTTTTAAAAAGTACATTAGTGTGAAGATATGCGAACAACTTTCCTCCTGACTTTGTTGGTGGCAGCTTAGCTCTGCCAGGGTTCCTGACAGGCATCGGAGTCTGATGGAACTAACACTTGTCACCCAATTGCCAACCCATAACCTGACAACCCAGTTGGAACAAAGGTGGAACAGAGGAATGGTGGAGAATAAATGTATTATTGCTGCTATTTAGGAGTCAGGCACACATCTGTATTGCTTGTTGTCGCAAATAAGCTGGACCTTGAGGAAATGGAACGCCTTTTGATTGAAAAAGATTCCAGGTTGGTGATGGATTGCATGCAAGTCAATACAAGTCTATCGCACTTTAGACTCTGGAGAAGCCTGCAATGCATTTAAAGTCTAGTGGTCTCTCAACTGCTTCATTCCCCGCCTTGGTAAAAGGAATTTCATGTGGTGCAAAGAGCTTCAGTGAACTTCTTGATAAAATGGTGGATGGAGATCGCTGATGCCCTTTGCTGCAGCATGAAAGAGGCAATAGCGTACATGTTAAGGGATACAATGACCTGGATTGTCACAGGCAGAATCTGTGCTGTGATGTTGGACTTGAGTAGTGGCTGCAGCAGATGACATAGCTTAGTGAAAGCCTTCTTCGTAAAGGAATGGCATGAGAACCTCTGAGAGGTTCCTGTAGGAGGCTTGCTCCTGAATGATTTGCTCTTGGTATAACCCCTTGTGCAAGTACCATGTCAATCAGCTGCTCTTACTCCCCCTTTACTGCTTCTCCTCCAGAGCCAGAGCCCTACCAGACCATCCATGACTGTAATATAACTAGGTTGATGCAGCCAGAAGCAGCTCAGGATCAGCAAAATCATTTGCTCAGCAGCCAGATTTCACCTTTCACAGTCAAAAAGGCCAAAAAACACCCAGCAGTTGACCGCAGGTCACAAATGTCAAACCAGTAAATAGCCTGAAAGTAAAGGATGAACCTTTTAAAATAGTGTTGCAGAGAAATTCTTTCTGCCTGCTTGTGCCAAGTGATAGCACTGGGAAAGACCAATTTCAGGAAAAGGTCCTCAAACAAGCAATTTTTCAACATCTAAATGTTAAATTTGTGAAACTAAATAAAGTAAAGACAAGGGTGCTTTGAATCTATGGGGCAGGATTCTCCGACCCCCCCCCCCGCCGGGTTGGAGAATCCACGGCGGGCAGCACGAATCTCGCCCCGACGCCGACTGCCGTGTTCTCCGGTGGCGGTTTTTGGGCGGGGGCGGGATTCCTGCCACGCCAGTCGGGCGCCATTGGCAGCGGCCCCCCGGACAATTCTCCAGGCCAAGCGACCGTCCATTTTTGGCCAGTTCCGTTGGCGTGAATCACTCAACTCATGCACCGGCGGGACCTGGCAGGTGAGTATGCATGAGTGGTCCTCGGGGGGGGCGCGGGGGGATCTGACCCTGGGAGGGCCCCCATGGTGGCCTTGCCTGCGATCGGGTGGGCTTGTTCTGTGGGGGCACTCCGCCCTGGCCATGGAGGAGCCCTACAGGGGTTGGCTCGGAGACCCCCTGCGCATGCGCCAAAATACGGTGGCCGCTCTGCGCATGTGCGGAATCATGCCGGCTGTTCCGCGCATGAGCGAGATTGCGCCGGTCCTTTGGCGCATGCGTGAACTCACGCCGTCCCTTTGGCGCCGGCTGGAGCAGCGCCAACCCTTCCGGCGTGCATCTAGCCCCCGAAAATGTGGAGAATTCCGCACTTTCGGGGGTTGTTGATGCCGGAGTGGTTGCCGCTGGTTTTCCCGCCGGCATGGGGACTCAGTCCCCAGAAGGGAGTATCACGGCCACGATGTTTAATTTCCTGAGTTTACCAAGTGTAGTAGCTAGGCAGGGGTTGGAAGTGCTGGAATGTGGATAAACTTACTCAAGCATTGCGTCTTAATATTTAATGCTTCTTTAAGAATTTCTCTAAAAGTGGAGTAAAACATTGTTGTGCCTCATAGTTCCCTGCAGTTCAAAGTAGTGACTTTTAGACAAAAAAGGCTGGAACTTTTCTTCAAATGTTTTTCGTAGATCTCACCACGTCTGTAGACTGATACACGGGGCTGGATTTTATGGGGAGACATGTCCCCCACCCCTAACAGAATAGTTGGCCGTGAGCCCACCAATTCAGAAGCTGGGAGCAGGCTTTTACAAAAAATATTTTTATTAAAGATTTTTCATTACAAGCACAATAATATGAAACAGTTAATACAAGTTACAATGCAAAAAGAACACAATAAACAATCAAGAATCTTCGCTAACTTAACCCCTCAACAATAAACTGAACCCCTTAACAACTGACAATGACAACTCTTTAAAAAAGGAAACAAATGGCTGCCTTCTAAGGTAGTACCTTTCTGCTGACCCCATAATGATGTACTTGACCTTCTGCAAATGCAAGAATGGCATGAGGTCACCCAACCAAGCCAAGGCAATGGGAGGAGCGGAAGATCTTCACCAAGCACTTCTCCTCCAGGCTATTAATGAGGCAAATGCGAGGAGCCGCATTGACCTTATGCCGGGGGGTAATCAGACTGCCAATCGAGTCCCTTAGCTGCACAATTGCCCGGGAAGCACGCTGTCACCTCAGCTGATGAGTTAAAAGGCGACTGGCCTTCTCCCTCTGTTCATAAAATACCCCCCTCGAACGCTGCAGCTAGCCCACTGCCTTACCCGGATAGTAATTCAAATTGCAACTTTTTCCTGTTAGGGCAAGCGAGTACTGAGGGTTCACCTCAAGGATAGAGTCCACCAGCCTCTGTCGCTCCACCCTCGCATGCCTTTCCATGTGTGACTTGTTGGAAGTTATCTCCCCCTTAATAACCACCTTAAGGACTTCCCCCAATGTAGTAGGTGAGATAAACTCACTTTTATTAAATTTAATACATCCCCCCCAGTGGGGATGGGCATGCAATTGCAAAGTGTTTTGTCCGCTAACAATGCTGTATCCAATCTGTACGGCAGATGTTGGGAGGGACCAGATGCCAGTGCCAAATCCACATAATGTGGTCATGACCTGAAATCGCAATCACCGAGTACGTTGCCCACTCCACAGAAGAGAGAACTATCTACCACAAAAAAGTTAATGCACAAGTATACCTGGTGGGCATGGGAGAAAAAGAAAACTCTTTATCAGCAAGGTGTAAAAAATGCCATAGATCTGCCCCCCCCCCCCCCCCCCACCCCTCCTCCCCATCTGCTCCATGAAAACCAACAATGCCTTTGCCATCCCCTGATGATGTCAGAGATTTGGGCATGGAATGATCAATTCTGGGACCCAGCACACAGTTTAAGCTATCCCCCAAGATTATCTGATGCAAATCCAAATCGGGGATGGAGGCTAGCAATTTGTTAATAAAACCCATATTGTCCTCGTTCGGAGCATGTACATTAATCATGACCACCAAAGTGCCGTCAAAGACTCACGAACAATAACATGCCTACAATTGGAGTCCACCAAGAACAGCAGAAAATTGAACCCTTTTATTGATTGAGATTGTCATGCCCTGGGCCCTACCATCAAAGCCCAAATGAAGAACTTGTCCCACTCACCCCTTCCACAACTGTCTGGACCCTGACCCACAATGAATCTCCTGCAGAAATACCTCATCAGCATTCAAACTTTTAAGGTGAGCAAATACATTCAACATTGTCACTGGGCTATTCAACTCCCTGACATTCCAGGTGACCAAACAAATTGGGGTCTCCTATCTACCCTCCTCCCAACCTGGAGTCAGCCAATTTTCACCAAGAGGGATTATTAAACAGCTACATAGAAAGTACAGCAACCAGGCACATCCAAGATGACCGCCAAATCCACTGGCAAGACTAAACAAAGAAAAAATTGCAATCACCAATGGCAAATTACCGCTGTCCCCCACCCCCTCCCCCTCCTTCCCTGCCCGCAAACCATACCACACCCAAATGTACATACAAAAACAGTGAGGCAATCAAGAGCCACTAAAACCTACTTCTAATAAACTTAACCCCAAACAAAACAAAAATACTAAGCTCATTATCCAATGCAATGCTATGATAATAAGATGCTCTGCTCCCACATCCTGGTAAAACCTGATGGTGTGACCTTTCCATTTGTAATCACGATGCTCTTTTTCCCATATCAAGAACTACTCTTTTTCCTGAAAACTGTGAGACTTCACAATAATTGCTTGTGGTTTGTGAGGATGGAGCTTCTGTCGGAGTGTCTGCTGGGCATGATCGAGCTTGGGAGGGAAAATGAGTCCACTCTCTCCCCCCACCATCTTCCCAAACATCTTCACAAAATACTCAGTGAGAGTTCGGCCTTCTAACCCCTCTGGCAACCCCACAACGTGGACATTTTGCCTCCTGGAACCATTCTCCAGATCATTCAGTTTGGCCCTCAGCGCTTTATTCGCCTCAAACATCAGTGACAACTCTGCTTCCAGAGAGGCAATTTTGTCGCTGTGCCTTGAGGAGGTCACCTCCATGCCTTGCATCGCAGCGCAATGCGCTTTTATCATCTTTGGTCTTCTCCAACACCAACCGAATGGGAGCCAGATCCTCTTCCATTGACGTGCAGAGGACCCCGACACTCACAGCCTATGCTTCTCAAATTCGGCTGCCAAGATGCCGGTAAGCATCTCAGCCGTTAATGGAGTGGCCAAAGTCAAAGAAGCTGTCTCAACCATTTTCTCCACCAGAGCATTCAGTTGACAAATTATCGCTATCAGCCGTCTTCCCCCTGGACTTCGTGGGCATTTCCCAAATGTAGACACCTTGGGCAGGGTTGGAGAATTGCCAGGGGGGTGGCACGAATCCTGCCCCCGCCGGCTGCCGAATTCTCCGGCGCCGGGGATTTGGCGGGGGCGGGAATTGCGCCGCGTCAGTCGGCGGCCACTGGCACGGCACCCCCCGGCGATTTTCCAGCCTGCGATGGGCCGAGTGGCCTCCCGTTATCGGCCAGTCCCGCCGGTGTATGTTACACCAGGTATTTGCCGGTGGGACCTGGCTGCACAGGTGGCCTCCGGGGCCCTCGGGAGGGTGCGGGGGGATCTGGCCCCAGGAGGTGCCTCCACGGTGGCCTGGCCCGCAATCGTGGCCCACCGATCCGCGGGCAGGCCTGTGCCGTGGGGGCACTCTATTATTCAGCACCGGCGGCTGTACCAGTCCACCATTGCCGGTGCGGAAACGAACCCCTATGCGCATGCGCTGGGATGACGGCAGCACACGCTGGCACTCCTGCGCATGTGCCAACTCGCGCAGGCCGGCGGAGGCCCTTCGGTGCCAGTTGGCTTGGCGCCAAGCCCCTAACCCGCCGGCCAGCGCGGCGCAAACCACTCTGGCGGCGGCCTAGACCCTGAAGGTGCGAAGGATTCCGCATTTATGGGGCGGCCCAACGCCGGAGTGGTTCACGCCACTCCTCGGCGCCGGGACCCCCTGCCCCGCTGGGTAGGGGAGAATCCCGCCCCTTATTCCCTTAAACAAGTGGGTTCTGAACAGAAAAACTTCCAGAAATTGGGCGAAAAGGGGTTAAAAAAAAACTTATCCCAGCAGTAGCCGTGTTGTGCACTTCTTCCCCCTACATACGGCTAACGGATGTCCAGGCTGGGCACAGCCTTAATTGATTCAGAGTGGGACTTGTGCCCCTCCCACCTGGAGAAGGGGGGTGTCACTATAGAGATCTGCCAGTCAATCTCGTTGGCAACAGAAAGATCAAGCGATGGTCACTGTGGTGATATCATGGTTCTGTTGTAATTCACTGACTGACCACTAGGAGTCTCATTAGTATATAAGTGAATGGTAGAGTCAAGAGACCTCAGACTGACTGAAGAGCTGAAAGAGGAAGGTTGCTTGTGCATGATCATATTATTATTCATCTGTTCTGTGTATAGTTGACCCACAGTTAATGTTAATAACTCGTTTATAGCTTCATCTACAAGTGTTCTTGTAATATAAATCAGGCCATCCGACAAGAACGTTACAGTCACTGCTGGGACTACAGCAGACCCTGAGGAAGAGAATCATGCACCCCAGACTCAGAACTGCATTAGCTCTTCTAGATTTCTCGTGACGCTCATTTAGCCGGACGGCTGGTTTGTGATGCAGATTGATACCGACAACATGGGTTCAATTCCTGTACCAGCTGCAGTTATTCTTGAAGGCCCTGCCTTCGCAACATTGCTCATCACCTGAGGTGTGGTGGTCCTCAGGTTGAATCACTATCAGCCTCCCAATTCATTATGAGCAGGAGCTCTCTGTTCATTGTTGCAGTGGGAACCATTTTGTTTTCACACAATTCACTTAGGGCGGGACTCTCTATTGTGAGTCCGCATTGCTACCACTGCCAGCGACGTCAGAGAATTTGGCACTCAGCCAAATCTCCATTCACTGCAGCAAGAATGGAGAATCTCGCCCTTAGTTTTGCTTTCTCTCTCCGAGGGCTGGATTCTCCGGTCACCGACACCGAAATCGTGTTCAGCGACTGGCCGGAGAATCCAAGTTTCCGATCAAATCGGGGGCAGCGCCGCTTTCGCGATGTTCTGCTCCCTCCAAAGCGGTGTACTCGCAGTCACGTATTGACAGCCTCAGGACATTGCCTGAAGCCAGCCCCCCAATGCTCCCAACTGGCCGAGTTCCAGATGGCGTGAGTCTCTCATGATCTCATCCGGCGGGAACTCAGCGTGGCAGCGGCGGACTCAGTCCAGCTCCGCCACAATTGTGGATGGGCCGTTCCACGGGCAGAGGGGGACATTCTTTGGGGATGGGGCACTGTGGGGGGTGGGGGTAGGGGGGCACTATCTCGTGGGCCGGGTCCACGGGCAGCGTCTGCCATGTAACATGCCGCGGCCGCTGCAGGCCACATTGTTTGGGTTTCTTTCACAGGTGCAGCAGGGTAGCATGGTGGTTAGCATAAATGCTTCACAGCTCCAGGGTCCCAGGTTCGATTCCCGGCTGGGTCACTGTCTGTGTGGAGTCTGAACGTCCTCCCCCTGTGTGCGTGGGTTTCCTCCGGGTGCTCCGGTTTCCTCCCACAGTCCAAAGATGTGCGGGTTAGGTGGATTGGCCATGCTAAATTGCCCGTAGTGTCCTAATAAAAGTAAGGTTAAGGGGGGGGGGGGTAGTTGTTGGGTTACGGGTATAGGGTGGATACGTGGGTTTGAGTGGGGTGATCATGGCTCGGCACAACATTGAGGGCCGAAGGGCCTGTTCTGTGCTGTACTGTTCTATGTTCTATGTTCTAGGTACCTGCTACAACTATATTATTTCTTGTGGGTTCCAGCAGCTTGAAATAATTACTCATTTCACCAAAAAATACCAGAGCTTCTCTTCACATGTTTTCATAGATATCACCATATGCTATGGACTGATGCATTATTGCTCAGCAACCTGACTGTAGTGCAGTAGTGAGTGATGAGGCTTTCTGAATACGAATGTATACATACGCATGAAATATGATTTCTAAATGTTGTTCCTGGATGCTGTTGGGGGCATGACCTACCGGGGGAAGGCCCTAGCGGCCAGGTCTCTGGCACTGAGCCTGGCTCTGTGCTCAGAAGAGAAGGGGGGAGAATAGAAAAGTAATAATGATAGGAGACTCAATGGTTAGGGGAACAGATAGGAGATTTTGTGGTCACGAACGAGACTCCCGAAAGGTATGTGCCAGGGCCAGGGATGTCTTGGATCAAGTCTACAGGATTTTTAAGGGGGAGGGGGAGCAACCAGAAGGTGTAGTGCACATAGGAACCAAACACATAGCTAAGAAAAGGGATGAGGATCTAAAAAGTGATTTTAGGGAGTTAGGTTGGAAGCGAAAGAGCGGGACATGCAGTGTCAGTGATCTCAGGATTGCTATCGGTGCCACGTGCAAGTGAGGCAAGGAACAGAGAGTGAGTGCAGCTGAACACATGGCTACAGGGCTGGTGCAGGAGTGAAGGCTTCAGATATGTTGATCATTGGGATATCTTCTGGGGAAGGTGGGACCTGTACATGAAGGACAGATTGCACCTAAACTGGAGGGGCACCAAAATCCTGGGTGGGAGGTTTGCTAGAGCTCTTCGGGAAGGTTTAAACTAGTTTGGCAGGGGGATGGGAACCAGATCTATGGATCAGAAGATAGAGCAGTTGTTGAACAGGTAGAGATAGTATGCAGCGAGTCAACGAGGAAGGGTAGACAGTTGATAGGGCAAAGTTGGACTCAGTGGAATGGGTTAAAGTGTGTCTGTTTCAATGCAAGGAGTGTCAGGAATAAGGGAGATGAACTTAGATCATGGATCAGTACTTGAAATTACGATGTTGTAGCCATTACAGAAACATGGATTTCACAGGGGCTGAATGGTTGTTAGGTGTTCCGGGGTTTAGATGTTTTCAGAAGAATAGGGCGGGAGGTAAAAGAGGAGGGGGCGTGGCACTGTTAATTAGGGAGTGCATCACAGCTACAGAAAAGGAGGTAGTTGAGGGAGGTTTGTCTACCGAATCAGTATGGGTGGAAGTCAGAAACAAGAAAGGAGAAGTCACTTTATTGGGAGTTTTCCATAGACCCCCCCAATAGCAGCAAGGAGATAGAGGAACAGATTGGGCGGCAAATCTTGGAAAGGTGCAGAAGTAACAGAGTTGTTGTCATGGGTGACTTCAACTTCCCTAATATTGACTGGAACCTCCTTACTGCAAATGGTTTGGATGGTGCAGGTTTTGTCAGGTGTGTACAGGAAGGTTTCCTGACTCAATATGTAGATAGGCCGACTAGGGGGGGAAGCCATATTGGACTTGGTGCTCGGCAACGAACCAGGCCTGGTGTCAGATGTCTCGGTGGGAGAGCAATTAGGTGACGGTGACCACAACACCGTGACCTTTACCATAGTCATGGAGAGGGATAGGAACAGACAGTATGGGAAGATATTTAATTGGGGGAGGGGAAATTATACTGCTATTAGACAGAAGCTGAGGAGCATAAAGTGGGAACAATTGTTCTTGGGGAAATGCACAACAGTAATGTTGGGGTTGTTTAAGGAGCACTTGCTGTGAGTGCTGGATAGTTTTGTCCCACTGAGAAGAGGAAGGAATGGTAAGATGAAGGAGCCTTGGATGACAAGAGAAGTGGCGCTTCTAGTCAAGTGGAAGAAGGAAGCTTACATAAGGTTGAGGAAGCAAGGATCTGGAGCGGCTCTAGAGGATTACAAGGTAGCCAGGAAGGAACTCAAAAATGGTCTTAAGAAAGCTAGAAGGGGGAATGAAAAAGCCCTGGCAGGAAGGATTACGGAAAACCCCAAGGCATTCTTCACTTATGTGAGAAATAAGAGGATGATCAAAGTGAGAGTAGGGCCGATCAGGGTTAGTGGAGGGAACTTGTGCCTAGAGTCTGAAGAGATGGGGGAGGTTCTAAATGAATATTTTGCTTCAGTATTCACTAGAGAGAGGGATCTTGTTGCTTATTCGAACAGTGTGAACCAGATTAATAGACTCAAGCAGGTTGATATTAAGAAGGGGGATGTGCTGGAAATTTTGAAAAGCATCAGGATAGATAAATCCCCTGGGCCTGATGGGATATACCCAAGGTTACTACGGGAAGCGAGAGGAGATTGCTGCGCCGTTGGCGATGATTTTTGCGTCCTCACTCTCCACTGGAGTAGTACCAGATGATTGGAGGGAGGCGAATGTTGTTCCTCTGTTCAAGAAAGGGAAAAGGGAAATCCCTGGGAATTACAGACCCATCAGTCTTACATCTGTGGTGAACAAAATACTGGAAAGGATTCTGAGAGATAGGATTTATGATATTTAGAAAAGCATAGTTTGATTAAAGATATGATGTGGAGATGCCGGCGTTGGACTGGGGTGAGCACAGTAAGAAGTCTTACAACACCAGGTTAAAGTCCAACAGGTTTGTTTCAAACACGAGCTTTCGGAGCACGGCTCCAGGTTATTCACCTGAAGAAGGAGCCGTGCTCCGAAAGCTCGTGTTTGAAACAAACCTGTTGGACTTTAACCTGATTAAAGATAGTCAGCATGGCTTGAATTCTTTGAGGATGTGACGAGACACATTGATGAAGGTCGGAGTGATTCTTTGGAGAAAGAACCTTACAGGACAAAACAAAATATCTCTGTTCAGATTAAAGTTATAGGACATAGTGACTCTTCATACTGACCTGGCTCCTCCCATTAACTACATCATCTGTACCAAAGCATAAGGCATTCTTTTGTCTCTTCTTACAAGATGACATGTTTAGCCAGGACCAAACACAGTACCCCTCATCAATTACCTACACCCCAAAGTTCCTTTAAACCTAAACAATACTCTACTAGCCAGCTATCTGTGCACAAGTAAATGTGTTCTCAAGAGGTATTAGTAAAACTCTTCATGTGCAAATCAATAATTATCACCCTTTTACGACACCATAGTCACCGTTCTAGCCATCATACTGTCTGTTTGCATCTTAACCCAGGTTTTAATAACATTACTGCAAAAAATATAAAATATAAAACATGATAATTCCTTACACTGATCTCATTGGGCATTAATATTGTCTCTATTTCCTTATTTTATTCATAAAATAAGTCACTTACAAGGTTTACTGTAATTCTTTTTCCATTGTATTATGTATAGATCCATTCCTGCTGGGTTAGATTTTATTATTGAATTATAGAATTCAATGTTTTCATATTCTCAACATCTGTTCTCCATCTGACTTGGTCATAATCCCAGCTGGATTACATTGTACATTATTCATGATTATTTATGTCCTGGGATAGTTTTCCACCTTCAGCGCATGAACAGTAATCCAAAGAATGGATCCCCTGTTGTTTATAGAACTTGTTCAATTTTCATTCCACTTACATGAATGGAATAAAGATCAATTGGGTACTATAGAGGGTAGGCAATCTGCTCGGCCACATTACCACACAGGTGGTGAAGAATAAAATATCTTCAATGTGTAGCTTTGTTTTAAAAATGAGACCATTGAGGAATTGTGATGCAGGAACAAAGAGACTCATGAGAAGTTTGGAAATGTTTATTTCCAGCTACAGATGATCTAGAAAAACAGAGCAGTCTCTGTAAATCCAAGTACAGACAGAGTTTTGTAGCAGATAAGGATTTTTACAATTTTACTAAGTTATTTAAAGTTGTCTAGATGAATGTTACATGGAATGCACAAGGCAGTATTAGGCCATTCAAAACAACTTATCCATACTTGTGCTTTGCCGGCACAAGAGCCTCCTCCCAAATCTTGTCAGCAGACCATCTATTCCTTTCTCCCTCTCATGTTGGTCTAGCTTTCCCGTAAACGCATCTATTCTATTTGCCCCAGCTATTCCTTGTGGTTGAGAGTTCCATATTCTCAACACTCTCTGAGCAAAGGAAATTCTCCTGAATCCCTATTGGCCAATGTTTCTATCAAGCTCCCCCACCCTATCCTTCAACATGCTTCTTTCTTTAGTTTCTCTCTTGTCTTCCCTCATGCCCCACTGAGTTCACCTTGACCATCTTGACCCACCTCTTGATTCCTCGTTCCCATTTCCACTGAACTGCTGATCACCCAAGATTAGTTGAGACTGTATATTCTTCTCTTTCTTCAGGTATTATCCATCTCTCCCTGAAACCTACCATTATGAACCTTTTCCTCAACAAAAACAACCCTTGCCTCCAGTGTTCTTGCAAATTACCATCCCATCGCCAAACTTCCATTTCTCTCCAAAGTCTTTGAATGGGTTGTCTCTTCCCAAGTCCATTTCAATATTTCCCTGAACTCCATTGAATCCCTCCAATCAGGTTTCCACCCCAGTCACAATATTGATCAGATCTTATCAGTCACAAATGATATCCTATGTGACTGACCAAGGTAAACTTTCCTTCCTCATCCTGTTCGACCTGTCTGTCGCTTTTGACACATTTGATCACACCATCCTCCTCCAATGCCTTTCCACTGTTATTCATTTGGGTGGGACTGCCCCCACCAGCTCCACTGTTACCTATTTAATTGCAGCCAGAGAATCACTTGCAATGTCTTCTCTTCCTGCTCCTGTACCATCACCTCTGGTATCCCCCAAGGTCTATGCTTGGCCCCTCCTATTTTTTATCTCTTTGGTAACGTCATCTAAAAATACACTGTCAGTTTTCACTTGTATGCTGACGTCGCCAACTTTACCTCACTACCTTCGCTCCTGGCTCTTCCACTGCTGTAAAATTATGATGTGGAGATACCGGCGTTGGACTGGGATGAGCACAGTAAGAAGTCTTACAACACCAGGTTAAAGTCCAACATATTTATTTCAAACACTAGCTTTCGGAGCACTGTTCCTTCACCCATTAGCTTCCTTCACCCATTAGCTATACATATCCTTTGATGCTTGGCTTTAAATAAAAGAATTGCATGATCATTTTTTTTTCTCCAATTAAGGGGCAATTGAGCATGGCCAATCCACCTACCCTGCAAATCTTTAGGTTGTGGAGCGAGAGCCAGGCAGACATGGGGAGATGCGCAAACTCCACACGTGCAGTGACCCAGGGCCGGGATCAAAGCTGGGTCCTCGGCGTGGTGAGGCAGCAGTACTAACCACTGCGTCGCTGCACCACAAATGTGCGGTAATTTTCGGATAGCACGAATAACTAACTTTGCAGCAGGGAAAACACAGTGGGCTGGATTCTCTGTTCCTGAGACCCAAGTGTTGACGTCAGGGCAGGATTTGTGGACTTTCATGACAGCAAAATTGGCGCCAAACCTGGACCGATTCAGCGACTGTGGAGTGGCTAGCACCGGCGCCATGTGGAACACAATCGATTCTGATGAAAAACGGTGAACGATTCACCGTGTCCATGATTGACACTCGGGAGACCGACAAACTGCAGCTGCATATACACATTACAATCCCCTCACACACTTATACCAGCCAACAAAGTAGCACTGGTTGAGCTGGAGCTTGGCCATCCCGTTGCTGGGTCAGCTGGGGCCAGAGGGTACCTAGGGGAGTCGTCACCTATTGGAGCCGTGAACCTAAGTTCACAGTGGGCTGTCAGCGATGTGCGCAGCTGCATTGCTGCCTTTCTGACTGCAGCAATGGTGTTCCATGCCTGTCCATCCCAAACCCATAGCCCACCACCTGGCCACCCCCTGCTACTCCCCCCAGACATGGCAGAAGCCCCCTGGCCAGCGGCACAACCGTCAGCAAACTATGGCGATGCTGAACACTTTTTGTACCCCACCTCTCTCCCCCAGCAACCATGACGTCGGTTTCATGGGCCGGGATTCTCTGAGCCCGCGCCGGGTCGGAGAATTCGGTCATGCCGGATATTTCCGCCACGCCGCTCCAACGGCGAGACTCGATTTTCTGGTGACCAGAGAATTGGCGGCAGTCGTGTGCGTGCCGTTGACGTGGTGCCGGCAACGGCCCCCGTGGCGATTCTTCGTGGTCGACTGGCCGAGTTCCGTCAGCGTGGTTCCAACCTGGTACCACCCGGCGGGAGCTCAGACCCGCGGCCACAGTGCTGTCCTGGTGGGGTGGCAGAGGGGAATCAGACTCCGGGGGGGGGACCTACACGACGACCAGGCCCGCAGTCGGGGGGCTACCAATAGGCGGGAGCCACGATCTAGAGGGGGCCTACCACCGTCCGCGCGGGCCCGCTGTGTGGCTCCACCATGTTGCGCGGCTCCGGCCGGAAACTGCCACCACGCGCATGCACCTGCACGGAAACAGCCACCATGTGCATACGCAGACCCGCACCAGCAGTGCAGGGCCGCGTATCGGCGCCAGAGCAGTGCACAGCACTCCGCCTCCGTGCTGGCCCCTGCGGGCCACTGAATCACTGGTCCAAGAGGCCCATTGGCCCTGGCGTGCAACACTCTGGTGTTTACACCGGCGTCAACACATGGCCAGGATTTTGGAGAATCCCGGCCATGATTTTTAAAAGCACAGGTGAAGAGTGCCATCGGGAACGCGGAGACCCTGGAGAATACCAGATCAGGCCCGCTAATGATATGCCAACAGTGTTTACTGTATGTGCGTTCCGGATCGCATTGACATTGCTGTCGGGGTGATGGAGAATTGCGATTCGGCATCAAAACGGCAACCACCGTGATTTCGGTGTCAGAACCTATTCTCCGCCCAATTGCATTTCCCGATTTCAATGTCAGCCAACAAAGAATCCCGCCCAATATCTGGGATTTGAGTGAACAAAGCAAGCAACCAAGGAGCTGCTTAATCAATTATATTGAAGGTTTGTGAAATGAACTGCGAGGACTGAGGAGGAAGTGGGTGCATTCAATATCAAATCAAGTACAGAAAACAAAATAAAGGGAAAGAATGTTAGATTATGAAAGACAAGGAGGAAAAATTAAAGAAAATTTTGTTTTGAGTTTCCAATAACAATTAATACCTGAATGAGCGAGACTCTGCATTTTAATGAGTATCTTATTGTTAGTAATTAGAAGATTACTTAACCTTGAAATGGCAAGATCTCCGCTGGTGAATTGAGTTCAGATCTACTGTGCACATACAACTTCATACCATTCAATGACGAGGCAGACTGAGATGCCATTTTCCCAAAGTTAATGTTGGGTTGGCACAATTAGATCGGCAACAGTTCGTTCTTTGAGTTTAAATGTATATTTTCCCCTCACGTGATGTTGCCGTACCATTTGCATATGAATAATCGCGAGAGCCATTACCCTCACCATTACTTGAACAGCAAATTTTATGATAAAGATAAGGATGATCTTTAATTAATGTTTAAATTGGATAACAACTTCCAGCACTCTATAGTTAAATGCACCATTAAGGATTTTGCTGCCCTGCTCCCTAAACACTGTGGGATAATGGAATCTCATAAAAAGATCATCACTGTGATACAGAACTTAGAACATAGAACAGTACAGTACAGAACAGGCCCTTTGGCCCTTGATGTTGTGCCGAGCCTTGTCTGAAACCAAGATCAAGCTATCCCACTTCTTGTCATTCTGGTGTGCTCCATGTGCCTATCCAATAACCGCTTGAAAGTTCCGAAAGTGTCCGAATCCACTATCACAGCAGGCAGTCCATTCCACACTCTAACCACTCTCTGAGTAAAGAACCTACCTCGGAGATCCCTCCTTTATCTCCCACCCTGAATCTTATTGTCATGCCCCCTTGTAACAGCTACATCCACCTGAGGAAATAGTCTCTGAACGTCCACTGTATCTATACCCCTCATCATTTGATAAACCTCTATTAAGCCGCTTCTCATCCTCCTCCGCTCCAAAGAGAAAAGCCCTAGCTCCCTCAACCTTTCCTCATAAGACCGATCCTCCAAACCAGGCAGCATCCTGGTAAATCTCCTTTGCACCCTTTCCAATGCTTCCACATCCTTCCTATAGTGAGGTGACCAGAACTGCACACAATACTCCAAATGTGGTCTCACCAGGGTCCTGTACAGTCGCAGCATAACCCAACGGCTCTTAAACTCAAGCTCCCTGTTAATAAACGCTAACACACTATAGGCCTTCTTCACGGCTCTATCTACTTGAGTGGCAACCTTCAGAGATCTGTGGACATGAACCCCAAGATCTCTCTGTTTCTCCACATTCCTCAGAACCCTGCCGTTGACCCTGTAATTCGCATTCACATTTTTTCTACCAAAATGAATCACCTCGCACTTATCAGGGTTAAACTCCATCTGCCATTTTTCAGCCCAGCTCTGCATCCTATCAATGTCTCTTTGCAGCCTACAACAGCCCTCCACCTCATCCACTACTCCACCCATCTTGGTGTCACTTCCAGTGCAAAATTCTAATTGCAACTGTAAATGTGATGGTTAGCTGACATTGTTTGTTTATTACTGACTACCAAATTTAGTCCATTAATTCCTTTGTTAAACTAATGAAATACTGACTAAATTAGTACACTAAGTTCTAACTACTTACTTCTACAGCCTATCAATACTTATCTAAGGCTAAGCCACTCATGCTATGTCAGGAAAATTAAGAGATGCAATTTAAAAATAAGATTGAAAAAATTGTTATAAGTTGTGATATTCATCTGAATGGCATTTGGTCAGAATATGAAACTGATTTAATTGAACAATTCGCCGAATTACCTTTTCACACAATTATGTTAATTAACAATTTTATACACACACATATGCAACACAAAAAGCTAAACTTGCGCAGAATCATTATACTGAAAAACATTATTTGGCAAAAATATTTCCTTTCACAATGAATTTATTGCAATTTGCTTTGCTTTACTTGGCTTTACTCGAGTTTAAATAGATTTACAATTTTTACCATATGATTTCTACTAATTCTCTACATCCTCAGGATCAAAATCTACATCTACACCTATTTTCTCACTGTTTGTTAATACTCTGAATATTTCATCACTCGTGTCAAATCTGTAGCATCACTCTCTTCATTCTGCATGTTCAGTGTTTGTTGGAACATTTAATATTTCATGAGATTTCTTGGCGACGGCGCTCAGCTGTTATATTTTATTTTGTTTTTCAAAAAATGTTTCAACTTTGCTGTGTGGTGAACCACTGTGTGCACCTGTATTAGGGGATGTAAGGTAGGACCTCCACTACAGGTTCGCCGGTAGCCCCTGCCGGCTAGCTCCGCCCACAAGGAGCCGTATAAATATGCGTGTCCTCCTTCTGATCAATCATTTCGCCAGCTGCAGTAGGAGGCTACACATCTGACTGTAATAAAGCCACAGTTGTACCAATCTGAGTCTTTCATACAATTGATCATGCATCATGCTGTTGTTCCCGGAAGAGGACCATTCAATGGGTCAGTAGCTCATTTCAGGGTGACAATCGTACTTTTACAACACGTTGAGGTGGGTTCTTTTGTCCCCACTTTTTCAAACCACAGTATTCACATACCTGTAATCCACTGCCAATATCATATATTGGGCCTGATTCTGCAGCCTTGTTGCGCTCAAACTCGATCGAAAAGAAACCGGTGAATAGCGGAGGAGGTGGATAACAAGAAGCACGTCGGGCCTCAAACCGTTTACGATGCAGTTGATCCGCTCCCGTGGGTGAAATCGGGATCCCTCTGGAGCGTGACGAGAAACCAATTATTCATCACTCAAGCCCTATTTCCACACAGTTAACTGAAGCCACCTCACATCTCATGACCTCCCATGATTCAACGGCCACCCCAGCAAGTGGTTACACTGGCACCGATTAGTACTCCTTTTGAAAAACATGAACTTGCCGGCTGGGCTGCTGCGGGGAACCGAGGAGGTGAGCAGCCATGTTTTCTCACAGGCAAAGAGCCCGGGGGTACTGGGCTTGCTGTTCCTGTGCTCGGGGGTGGGAGGCATTATAAAGGGGCAATCGGAGGAGTAATCGGGTCCACTATGCCAACCCCTGGACCATGTGTTCTCATACCAGGACAACCTAGCCCCTGCCTGTGTGCCCCACTGACCACCCATAACACCCACTGACTGCGGAGGCCTCTGGCTGTGCGGCTGAAGACTATTGCTAATATGGAATTGGCAGTTGTAGTTAGGTGAGAACTTCCCCGTGTGATCCCTGTGTGAGAGTGTGCGATGTAGCATGTGGGGCTCATTGTCTAGCATTCCAATCACACTTGATGCATAGACAATGTGTCTGAACACTGTGGGAGGCAGCACCACAGACACAGTGGCCAACGTTCAATCACCCAGGGTATAGGCCCCAGCCCTGGACACACGTCTATGGCCAGGTGTGCATGGGCAAGGCGCGTTGGGTGGGGGTGTGGTGGGGGGGGGGGGGGGGGGGGGGAGGGGGCGCGTGTCTTGGGCTGGTAGGCCATGGGATTGGTGCTGGTCCCACATCACGGAAAAAAGAGCCAGATGCGTCATACTGGTTGTGGTGAGGGTATTTTATTGTACCTCGTACAAGTGTACATCAGTGCCCCACTATTTTGATGGTGTCACCCCACTTTCCCCACCCACCCTCCTTTACCCCCCAAACCCCCACAATGCCCCCTCCCCCAACACATACTCCACTCCTTACTCACCTACCCCCCCCCACGCCACATTTTCTCTCAGTGATCCTCGATGTGCTTGGTCTTTCTTGCTCTACCGCTGCGTCTAGGTGTATCCCCCAGGATGTACATCAGAGGTGAAGGCGCCAGTGTTTACTATGTCACATGGCGTTTAATGCCCCTGGTGGGCATCCTCTGGGGCCCCAGTGCATTTTTGGCGGCACATGCACACCTGTTCCGGGTGCTGGTTGTGTGTGTGGCCTCATCATAGGGGTGGAACACGGGAAGGTGGTGGCCGCCGTCGGCAGTCCATAGGATGGGTCCGGGTGGTCACCCAGTACCCCTCCTCCTGGTTAGTGACCATAGGACCCTGGGGTTCACCTGGGGGCGAAGGGGCAGCTGATTCGTGCCACGGCTTCCCCTGCTCTATCTGGCTCTGCCAATGTCTGCAGCATGGTATTGATGCTCCTCAGTGATTGGGCCATGCTCTGCAGTGACTCGACAGTGCCCACCTGCAACTGGGAAAGTTCTGCAGCGCTTTGACCATTCCCATCTTAGAGTGGGACATGTCCCACAGCCCCTCATCAAAGTCAGTCTGACACTGGGTCATGTCCCCCATCGAGTCAGGCAGTCTACCATGGCCCTCAGCCATGACCATCACCCATGCTTCACCCATGGGATGGGTCAGTCTGTATGGCATTAAAAACTCATGGTGGATCCTCACCTCTGTGATATGCACCAACCTTCGCAATGGTGACTGCTCTGTCCTCGGCCACACCTCAACTCCAGGGCTCGTTCCTCGTAGGTCATGAGGATTCTTACGTCCGGCAGCCCTCCGCCGGTCTGGGCCCTCTCCTGATGATTGTGGGAGCGCTTCTCCTGCAGAGACACAGAGAGGGTATCATTAGCCACACGTGTGGTTCATATTGGTGGGGGAGGAGATATGGAGGGAGGGCTGGGGTGGAGGCAGGGTTGGGGTGAAGGGAGGATTGGGTTAAAGGGAGGGGGGTGAAGGGTGCGTTGGGGGAAGATAGAGGGATGGGGGGATGGCTGGGTGCGTTGGGAGGGCAGAGGGTTTCAGGTGGAGGGTGTCAACTCACCTCTGCTGCTAGGTGTAGGTCATTGACCTTCTTGCAGCACTGGAAGCCAGTTCTCCTAGTCACGTTGCCTGAGCTGGCGGCCGCTCCCATTTTATCTCAGGCATCACTGGCTGCCCTGTGGCCTGCCCTCCAGGACCCTCGGGGGAACAGGCCTCCACCACATCTCCGAGTCTGCAAACCTTGGGGCCGGTCATCCCTGCGCTATGTCTGTGAGCTGAGCGGGGTTGGTTGTTAAGTGTTGCTCGACCTTGTTAGCGGGGACCTGGCGAGCGCGGTCCCGGCCAACTGGTTGACAAGCCTTCATTTGTTGGGTGAAGCCTGTGAGGCCTTGGTAAGTGGACCAATTACCTTTGAATAGCATTGCTGGCCCTGCTGGGCCGAGCACCGGGAAGCTCGCAGCAGTTTCCGCTCGCTACCACAAATCTTTCCAGGGAATCACATCCATTGTATCTGACTCGTGATTATTATTTGGATCAGGAATGAAAGCTTCCTTAAAGAGTCCAAGTCTCTTTCTTTCAGCACTGGTTCATCTTGGATTCAGTTGCTCTTTGTCAACTTCTTGTCTGCTTCCTCTCACCTCTTCACTTTTTCTGACCGTGCATGCTGCCTGCTGTTTTCCCTTAATAAATTATAACATGGAGTGCCTCAGGACATAACTTACATGAAACAACTTAAATGTGCAAGCAAGTTCAAATTAAAATAAAGAAAGTCGGGATTTATCATACACGTTCATAGCATTCATCCTTGAAATGCTAAGGTTGGTTAAAGCATACCTGAGTTATGTCGTCAGTGAAGACGTAGTGTAAGTAGGACCACAGGATCCTCTGCTTGGAGGCCAAAGCCCTCCTGGTGAGGGTGATTAAGTGTTAACTCCTCTATGACATGCTCCTTGGTTCATGACATCGTGCCATCAAGTTTGGTTGAATTTGGCCTCAGGACCTTGGAGGAGTTTGCGAACAGTCAGACATTTCACTTTTATGTATTTTGATAATACTGTGTCATGGCAATGAATAATGCACTGCGCAATGTGCAGTATTAATCTTTAATCTCATCGCTGGTCAGATATATATTGAATTTTTGCCAAACTCTGTAGCCACATTCCAATACATGGAGATAGAGATGAAAGGCTAATACAGATAGATTTGGAGAGGTGCGGATGAGTTCATCCTTACCTTATCAAAAATTCTTGGAAGAATGACTCATTCAAGGTTTGACTAGCTGAGGCATTAATATTCAATCATTTTTTTGACTGTCTCAATGGCTAAACAAGATGAAGGAACTTAATCATCTGCCTTATGGCTAACATCCCTTGGCATTTCAACTCATCACCCGCCTTCGCACCTTTCCACCTCATCCGCTGCAGAAATCCTCATTCATGTCTTCATTGCCTGTAGGCTTGACTTTTTTTTGAAGGATTTTTATTCCAAGCATTTTCAGGTCGGTGCAGAAAAAAAAAGGATACAGAACATTAGAAAACAACCTTCGCAAAAAACCAAACACCCGCCCCCCCCCCTCCCCCCCACCCCACCCCCCCCCCCCCCAACACCTGCGAACGTTTCACTATTCCTTAAAGAAGTCGATGAACAACCGCCACCTTGAGAAGCACCCCTCATCTGCAGCTCTGAACCCCGCCATCCTAACCGTATCCATCTCGGGGCTACCAGGGAGGCAAAGGCCAACAGCCTCTCTCCCCACCTTCATTCCCG
This sequence comes from Scyliorhinus canicula, assembly GCF_902713615.1. Taxonomy (NCBI): domain Eukaryota; kingdom Metazoa; phylum Chordata; class Chondrichthyes; order Carcharhiniformes; family Scyliorhinidae; genus Scyliorhinus; species Scyliorhinus canicula. The sequence continues at coordinate 161,586,724 of NC_052152.1, forward strand.
GATCCTTCGAAACTCGAAATTTTGCCAGCCACTGGCTCGGAGCCACCTTCACCTCCAACACCGTTGACATAATTCCCGCAAAGTCCTCCCAAATCACGTCCAACTACGGGCATGCCCAAAACATGTGGATCTGATTCACCAGTCTCCATACACACCGCCCGCACCTATCCTCGGCCCATGGGAAGAACTTTTGTCATGTGTGCCCTATGCAGCACCTTGTGCTGGATGAGATTCAGTCCCGCACATGAGGAGGACGCGTTTACCCTCCGCAGGGCCTCATACCATAGCCCGGCCTCTACTACCACACCCCCACCTCTCCTCTCCCCCCTCTCCCCCCCGCCCCCCCCCCCCCCTCCCCAACACAAGCTCCTCTCTCCATTTCCATTTCATTTCCTCCACCGAAGACCACCCTCGCTCTCACTCTCCATCAACTCCCCATAAATGTCCGAGTTCATTCCCTCTCCAATCTCATCCTCAGACAGAATTTTATCCTGCAGTATCGGGGGCGGAAACGTCGGAAACATAACCAACTCCTTCCTAACAAAGTGTCTAACTTGCCGGTGCAGAAACCCATTCCCCCTTGGTCACCGGAACTCCTTCTCTAATTCTCCCAACTCTGCAAACATATGCCCCCAAGCAGGTCCATAAAGCAATCGAACCCTGTCCTTTCCCATATCGGTAGCATAGTGGTTAAGACAGTTGCTTCACAGCGCCAGGGTCCCAGTTTCAATTCCCACTTGGGTCACTGTCTGTGAAGAGTCTGTACGTTCTCCCCGTGAGTGCCTGGGTTTCCTCCAGGTGCTCCGGTTTCCTCCCACAAGTCCTAAAAGACGTGCTTGTTAGGCGAATTGGACATTCTGAATTCTCTCTCCATGTCCCTGAACAGGCGCCAGAATGTGGCGACGAGGAGCTTTTCACAGAAACTTCATTGCAATGTTAATGTAAGCCTGCTTGTGACACTAATAAAGAATATTATTATAATTATTATTTGAATTTAGTCTGTGTCTGATAGGTAAACCCTGTTACCTTTTGACTTTGGGTCACGATCGCGCGGAGAATGGGCTCCGTTGCCCAAATCAGAGCCGGCGCCGTTTGACGCCTGACAGCCATGCTCTGCCCCCAGGGAAGTGGCATAATCGCGTTGCGCGTCGCATGCCATTGCGACGGCATTGGCGCGTTGTTGGAAGGCGCTCCCGTAATCCTCCGCCCCGATGGGCCGAGTTCCCTACTGCGCAGTTGACGTGTGGTCTCATCAGTGGGAACCCAGCATGGCGGCTGCGGACTGTTTCCAGCACTGCGACACTCAGCCAGGATCCATGCCGCTGGCCGGGGGTTCTTCCGAGGGCTGGGGATGGCTTGTGGGGTTGCGGTAGTCGGGTCAGGTCCACGCATGGCCGGCCATGTTGTACGGCCTGACCACTGCAGGTTGTTGCCATGCGCATGTGCGGCCAGGTACCTGGCCGTTCTCTGGCCGTTTTTGGTGCAGGAGCCGAGCGTTTCACCCGGTGCCGCTGCGAGCACCTCACTGGTCCCAGAATCGGTGAAGGTTCGGTTCTGATTTTGGAATCGCAAAACACCCGCAAAGTCTCCGTTTGAGCCAGCACTTAGTCGCCGAAACGGATATTCCAGCCCATTGTATTTTGATAAACTAGAGTGATTACAACTATTTGTCAGGAAATTGATGAAGTAGTAAGAGGATAACTCTGGGCTGGATTCTCTGCGGCTCCGCGCCAAAAGCATGAAACGCCATTGGCTGGAGAATCGGCTCCAATGCCAAAATTGACTTTTACGCCGGTTTTACATCGATTTTGGATTCTCCGGAACCCCAACACGTCGGAATCATGGCGCTTGCCACTGGAGGTCTGAGCGATTCTGCAGCCTTGATTGGGCCGATTTCGCCCGTGTGGTTCTAGCCACCTATACAAAATCATGATATCGGCTTGCTGGCAGAGGCGGCTGCGGGAGGAGGTAAGAGTTGGCGTGGGGGAGGGGGGGAACTGCCAGCTCCTGTAACGGACATTGGCCATCTTTTCTGCGGGGGGCGGGGAAGGGGGGGATTCCCTGCCAGGGTCGGCGGATGGGAGGGGAAGGGGGGAGGGGGACAGACCATGCAGTCGGGGAGCCCCCAACATGACAGGGCGGTGCCCACGCACCGAGTCCCATTACGGCGCCCATCTTGTTGGCCATCCACCCAGAGCGCTGGGTGAACAAAGGGTTAACGGCCGTATGGGTGGGTGTCACCCCCACCTCCCCAGCCACCCCACTCAGCCAGCGACACCCACCGGGAGGAACATCCAGGGCCACACTGACGGTAGCCCCCGGTGAGGGCAGTGCCATCAAATGGTGGCCCTGGCAGCAGGGACGGCCGCCAGGAGGGGGGGCATCGACAGGGCGGGGGTGGGAAGCATGCGTGGTTGGGGCATGCGGTGCCAACCGGGGCGACAATGTAGTCCATGGCACCTAGTTGTGCATGCGTCTATGCGTCATGATACATTTTACTCCCCTCTTCCCCGCAGACTTTCATGTTTGGGAACCAACCAGTGATGTTGGCCGCCATGGCTCAGAGAGGAGGCGGAGGTTGCAGCAGAGGAGCAGGCTGCAGAGGGGAAGATGGTGGCCGCTCAGGCTGGAGGGCAACCCGCCCGACAGGCCGAGAAGGAGGAGGAAGAGCAGGAGGAAGAGGAACAAGACGAGGAGGAGGATGTGGAGATGATGGTGGTGCCAACGAGGCACCTGATGAAGCCCCGCGTGTACTGGCATAGCATGTCCTTTCTGGAACTCCCGGACCGGGCATACAGGAGGAGACTGCAGATGAGCTGGGAAACCGTCGGACACATCTGCCACATGATAGTACACCTGGCACCATGTGGGATTGGAGGAGGACACCCGCTACTGGTGGTCGTCAAGGTGACGGTCGACCTGACCTTCTACACCATGGGGTCGTTCCAGTCGCCTAGTGGGGACGTGTCCACCAGGATGCCTGGGCAGCGGGTTTTGCTGCTTTTGCCACGATGCCCCGGGTCCAGGGGGTCATCGATGGGCTGCATGTCGCCCTGCGGCCACCAGCAGATAACAGGCCGATGTTCATGAACAGGAAGGGCTACCATTGCATGAACGTTCAAGTGGTCTGTGACCACCAGATGAAGATCCTGCCTCCGGTACCCGGGCAGTGTGCATAACTTATTCGTGTTGGCGCAATCATTGATCCCCAGCATTGGGGTGCACCCTCACCCGGCTGCGAGGCTGGTTGCTGGGCAACAGGGGTTACCCGCTGCGGTCGTGGTTGATGACGCTTATACTGAGCCCACAGACCGACGCGGAGACCATCTACAATGATGCCAATTATGCGACCAGTGGTGTGGTCGAGAAGTGCTTCGGGGTGCTGAAGATGTGCTTCAGGTGCCAGGACCGCTCTAGAGGGGCACTCCAGTACGAGGCAATTAAGGCCGGCCACATCATTGTAGTCTGCTGCATCCACTGCAACATTGCGCAGCAGAGGGGCAAGGTGCGGAAGGAGGATGAGGGGCAAGGTTATGTCTCGTCAGACGAGGAGGTTGAGGGGGAGCGGGACAATGGGTAGGACATGGGGGCTGGCCAGGTACGTGATGCACGTTTCACCAACTGGGGGGGGTTGTTGCTGGGCAGGGGCACGGACACCATATTACCACACCCCTTCACCACCCTCACCTCCCACACTCACCTCCCAAACACCAAACCACCCGCATGAACACCCCTCCGTTATATATACACTTGTGGCACTGAGATGTGTGGCCTCCTCCAGCAGCTGACGAAATGGCTGCTGTACGGGGAGCACACATTAATACTCCGCCTACTGGGCAGAGCCAGCAGGCAGAGATCTACCCCCGTACCTGTAGTACAGGGGCCTTACCGTAAAGCACTTATAACAACATCCTCTCTATACAATATATACATCAGTGGTGACTACCACATTCAACCCCTGTTAAAAATGAATCCGGCGGGGGTGGTGGAGAACTATATACAGGAAACTGTGTTTTAAAAGTACAGATAAAATTATAAATCCAGGCGGTCCAGTGGCTTAATCTGTCGTAGAGAGCGCCGTAGTGCTGGTGGTGACTCCGGCGGCGGCTTGGTCTTCGGAGACTCCGGGAGCGTGTCGAAATCCTCTTTATCCCCGGGTGTAGGCAAGGGGAGGACGGATTGTCCTAGAGCGGGGGGTACGGTGGGATGCACCGGGGGAAGGGAGGGTGGCGCGGGTCAGGGGGGGGGGGGGGGAGAAACCAGAGTGTGCCAGGTCCCTGAGGGAGACTGTGTATTGACGACCGTTGGGGTACGCTATGTAAGCATACTGCGGGTTGGCGTGAAGTAGCTGTACCCTCTCAACCAACGGATCCACCTTGTGGAGTCGAACGTGTCTACAGAGGAGAACGAGTCCTGGAGCTGCCAGCCACGTTGGGAGCGATACCCCGGAGGTGGACTTCCTGGGGAAGGCTAAGAGACGTTCATGGGGGGTTTCATTAGTCGCGGTGCATGGGAGCGACCGAATGGAGTGGAGTGCATCGGGGAGGACCTCTTGCCAGCGGGAGGCCGGGAGATTTCTGGACCATAGGGCCAGCTGGACGACCCTCCAGACCGTCCAGTTCTCACGCTCTACCTGCCCATTTCCCCAGGGGTTGTAGCTGGTTGTCCTGCTCGAGGCAATGCTCCTGCTGAGTAGGTACTGGCGCAGCTCATCGCTCATGAATGAGGATCCCCGGTCGCTGTGGATGTAGGCGGGGAAACCAAACAGAGCGAAGATGGTGTTGAGGGCTTTGATGATGGTGGCACACATCATGACGGGGCATGGGACGGCAAAGGGGAATCGAGAATATTCAGCGACCACACTGAGAAAGTACGTGTTACAGTCGGTGGAGGGGAGGGGTTCTTTGAAGTCCACGCTGAGGCATTCAAAGGGGCGGGAGACCTTCACCAGGCGCACGCGGTCCGGCCAGTAGAAGTGCGGTTTACACTCCGCGCAGACCTGGCAGTCTCTGGTGATAGCCCTGACTTCCTCGCTGGAGTAGGGCAGGTTGCAGGCCTAGATGAAATGGTAAAAACGGATGATTCCTGGGTGACAGAGATTGTCATGCAGGGTGCGGAGTCGATCCACTTGTGCGCTGGCACATGTACCTCGGGATAGGGCATTAGGTGGGCTCGTTGACCTTACTGGGGCGATACAAAATCTCGTAGTTGTAGGTGCAGAGCTCGATCCTCCACCTCAAAAGTTTATAATTTTTGATCTTGCCCCGCTGTGTGTTGTTAAACATGAAGTCAACCGACTGTTGGTCAGTGAGGAGAGTGAATCTCCTGCCGGCCAGGTAATTCCTCCAATGCCGCACAGCTTCAACGATGGCTTGGGCCTCCTTTTCGACAGAGGAGTGCCAAATTTTGGAGGCATGGAGGGTGCGGGAACAGAATGCCACAGGCCTGCCTGCCTGGTTGAGGGTGGCGGCCAGGGTGACGTCTGATGCATCGCTCTCCACTTGGAATTGTAATGTCTCGTCGACCGCATGCATTGCGGCCTTGGCAATGTCGGCCTTGATACGGTTGAAGGCCTGGTGATCCTTGGCCGTCAGTGGCAAAACGATGGATTGGGTGAATGGGCGGGCCTTGTCTGCATAGTTTGGGACCCACTGGGCGTAATGCGAAAAGGACCCCAGGCATCGATTTTGGGCCTTGGGGCAGTGGGGGAAGGGGAGTTTCATGAGGGGGCACATGCAATCGGGGTCGGGCCCCAGAACTCCATTCTGGACCACATAGCCGAGGATGGCTAAGAGGTTGGTGCTGAACAAGCACTTCTTGTTATAAGTGAGGTTGAGGAGAGTGGTGGTGTGGAGAAATTTGGCAAGGTTGGCGTCATGGTACTGCTGATCGTGGCTGCAGATGATGACATTTTCCAGGTACGGGAAGGTGGCCCGCAGTCCGTGCCGGTCAACCATTCAGTCCATCTCCCGTTGGAAGACCGAGACCCCATTGATGACGCCGAAGGGGACCCTAGGAAAGTGGTAAAGGCGGCCGTCTGCTTCGAAGGCCGTATATGGGCGGTCCGCCTTACGGATGGGGAGCTGGTGGTAGGCAGATTTCAGATCCACTGTCGAGAAGACCCGGTACTGTGCAATCTGACTGACCATATCAGATATGCGTGGGAGGGGGTACGCGTCAAGCTGCATGTACCTGTTGATGGTCTGACTGTAGTCAACGACCATCCTATTCTTCTCCCCAGTTCTGGCTCCTACCATTTGGGCTCTCCAGGGGCTGTTGCTGGCCTCGATGATGCCTTCCCAAAGCAGCCACTGGACTTCAGAACTGATGAAGGGGTCGGGGGTGGGGTCGGGGCGGGGGGGGGGGGGGGGGGGGGGGGGGTCGGGTCGGGGGGTCGGGTCGGGGGCGGGGGGGGGGGGGGGTTGGGTCGGGGGGCGGGGGGGGTCAGGTCGGGTCGGGGGGGGCCGGAGTGACCTGGTATATGATCGGGACTCACTGATCGGCGGGCCGGTCTCTCTGTCGGCAGGTCTCTGACGCCGGTCACGCACTCGTTGATGGCGCCCCCTAGCACATGGCACCCCGGGCGACTGCCCGAGTTGCCGGTACCTTGAGCCGGCCCTGCCTGGGCGCTGTACTGTCTGCTCCTGGTGGTGACGGGTTTGTAATCCGGGGTTAGGTTTGCAAAAAGGGAAGGTGGGTCGAGTGTCGCAAGGCCGCATACAGTAAGGGGTGGTAGGGGCCCTCCGAATTTCAGGGTTAGGCTCTGGAGGTTGCACTGGAAGTCCAGGCCGAGTAGCAAGGCAGTGCAGAAGTTGGGGAGGACGTAGAGGCGGAAGCCGCTGAACTCCACGCCCTGGACCGTGACAGTGGCGATGCAGTACCCCCAGATTGCCACGGAGTTTGATCCGGAGGCCAGGGAGATTCACTGATTGGCAGGGTGTACCGCGAGGGAGCAGCACCTTACCGTATCAGTGCTCCCGGAGTCCAGCAGGCAGAAGATCTCATGTCTGTTCACCTTCACTTTAGTTGAAGCAGTCGTGAGGTTGTGTGGTTTAATCGTGACCGAGGTGAGACATGGCTGGTTGTCGGTGGTTGCAGGTAATGAGTGGCCTGATGAGGTGCATGACGGGCAATGGTCCTGAGTCGGGCAAGATGGCGGTGCCCACAAGTGGCACGTGTCGTGGGGGAGGCAAGATGGCGGCACCCTGGGGCTGCACGTGTCGTGAGAAAGGCAAGATGGTGGCGTCCGTTGGCCCTGGGCGGAACAAGATGGCGGCGCCCACGGGCCGCACGTGTTGAGAGTCGAGCAAGATGGTGGGGTCCACTGGCCGCACGTGGTCCAGGGAGGGGAAGATGGCAGCGCCCACTGGCTGCACGTGCGGGGTGCTGGGACAATAGCGGCGATTGAACGGACCTGGCACACTGCGGCGAAATGTCCCTTCTTGCCACAGGCCTTGCAGAGGGCGCTCTGCACCGGGCAGCACTGTCGGGGGTGTTTTGACTGCCCACAGAAGTAGCATTTGGGCCCCCCCCCCCCCCCCCCCCCCCCGGGGTTGGTTGGTTGCCGCGCGGTGCAGGTGTGGGGCTGGCTAAGGGCGGTCGCTGATGGGGTCCACGATGGGGCGGCCGTCTGCGGAGTCCACGATGCACAGGAGGGGTGGACCGTGCGGCCGGGGGCATAGGCCTGAATGTTGTGTGATGCGACCGTAAGTGAGAGCGCTAGCTTTTTGGTTGCTGCGAGGTCGGGCGCGGCCCCTTCTAAGAGGCGCTGGCGGATGTAGTCAGACCCTATGCCCGTAACTAATGCGTCTCTCATCAGCAACTTCGAGTGTTCCGTGGCTGAAACGGACTCACAGTTACAGTCTCTAACTAGAGCTAGCAGGGTGCACCATAAATCTTCCACTGACTCACTGGGAAGCTGGCACCGCGTGGAGAGGTGGTGTCTGTTGTAGATTTTGTTAGTCCACTGAGCGTAGTTTTCCTTCAGTAGCTCTATGGCCTCTGCGTAGGTTTGCGCGTCCTGGACGAGTGGAAAGACGTTGGAGCTCGGCCGCGTTTAAAGGATTTGGAGCTTCTGTGCTTCTGGAATAGTGTCTGGCACAGACCCGATGTACGCTTCGAAACAGGCTAGCCAATGTTCAAAGTCCTTTTTGGCATTGTCTGCTTGAGGATGCAGCTGCAGGCGATCTGACTTGATGCAGAGGTCCATCTCTGAAAACTCAGTGTAATAAATTGATGCACTATCAATCAAGCAAAGACGAGAGTAGGATGTAATCGAGGCTTTATTACACTGAGATGTGTGGCCTCCTACAGCAGCTGATGAAATGGCTGCTGTACGGGGAGTACACATATTTATACTCCACCTACTGGGCAGAGCCAGTAGGCAGGGATCTACCCCCGTAACTGTAGTACAGGGGCTTTACCGTAAAGCACCTATAACAACATCCTCTATATACAATATATACATTAGTGGTGACTACCACAGCCATCCACCAACCCTTTCCCACTGTGGCCATCACTTACCGCCCCATCCGGTACCCATCAGACAGAGCACAGAGGCAGCTTTCAACGGTGTTAACAGGTGTTTCATGTGAAGGGGTATATACAGTCTGTGCCCTAGCCCCTATAACTAAACAGTGCCCTGCACCTGTGCCAACTGAACTAGTTTCTGACTTTCTGACCTTCGGGGCCCTAACACTGCACCTAAGTGGTTCCCCAGACGGTAGAGCAGGACTGGATGTGGACTGCTGTGACTCCTGCCCTGCGATGAGGGTCCCTGTTGGCGCACGTTTCCTGGGGCGGGGCGGCCTGAATGGACCCGGCTGCTCCACGTACGTCCCGGGTGATTGTGCCGCCCTGTTCTGTCCGCTGCCCGCCAGATGCACCAGGGACAGGAGGGAGTGGGGGGGAATCCGAAGTGCAGCAGTGTTCCAGGATCTCCTCTGCAGGAGTCACAGGCATGGGCCCCAGCACCTCCTCCTCCCTCGGGGTGCCCAATAGCCTCCCACTTCTCCATGGGACGGGGGTGCGAGTGGAGCCAAATCCTGAGGCTACCCCAACACCTGGTGCTGCCAGTCCTGGATTCCCGCTCTGGTATTGACCAGGGTCTGTATGAGCACAGGAAGTGAGCCTTCCCCGACTGGGATTGCGTCACCTCCCTCTGCGACTGGGCCACCTCCCTCTGGTTTGGGCCATCTCCTTCTGGGTGTGTGCGATGCTGGCCAGCACCTGGGCAATGGCACTGATGTTCTCAGCCATGTCCTGCTGTGACTGGGCCACACTGAGGAGCGCCACTGCAATCTGCAGCTTACTCTGGCACATGGCTGCCTGTGAGTGGGCAGCCCTGCCCTGAGCCACGGCCCCCGCCTGCACAGAATGCCCCAGGCCTTGCACAACCTGACCCATGTCCAACACCATCACTCCCATTTCCTCCACCACGGACGCCACCTGTGCAGTTTCGGCCAGGGTGGCACGCATGACCGGCACCACTCCCTGCACCTGCAGGTGGTTGGTCTCCTCCATCTGCTTCTGCAGGTGCTGCAAGCCGACTGCAATCCCCTCCTCTAGTCCCTGGGTTTCTGACTGCACCTGAACTATGGGTGGGAATGGACATTCCAGGAACCCGGGACCCATCTGGACGGCAGCTGGTTGCTGGGGCCAGTCTGCCCTCCGACCAACCGGCCCCTCGGCTGCTCCTACTTCCACCTTCTGTACTGGAGCGGTTGTGTGTTGCGCACCAGTGGGTGTCCCTCACACCGTATTCCCTTACACACCTTACTCCCTTACACACCCTACTCCCTTACACACCCTACTCCCTTACACACCCTACTACCTTGCACGCCCTACTCCCTTGCACGCCCTACTCCCTTGCACGCCCTACTCCCTTGCACACCCTACTCCCTTGCACACCCTACTACCTTGCACGCCCTACTCCCTTGCACGCCCTACTCCCTTGCACGCCCTACTCCCTTGCACACCCTACTCCCTTGCACACCCTACTCCCTTGCACACCCTACTCCCTTGCACAACCTACTCTCTTACACACCCTACTCCCTTGCACGCTCTACTCCCTTGCACACTCTACTCCCTTGCACACCCTACTCCCTTGCACACCCTACTCCCTTGCACGCTCTACTCCCTTGCACGCTCTACTCCCTTGCACACTCTACTCCCTTGCACACCCTAGTCCCTTACACACCATACCCCCTAACACATCATACCCCCTTACACACCCAAACTCACACCTCTACCCCTTTACACACCCCGCCCCCTTACATACCCTCCTCCCGTACACACCCTAACACCTTACACATCCTCCTCCCTTACACATTATACCCCTTACACAATCTACTCGCTAACACACCCTACCCCCGACACACCATACTCCCTTACACATCCTCCTCCATTACACACCATACCCCTTACTCATCCTCCTCCCTTGCACTCCATACCCCTTACACATCCTCCTCCCTTTCACATTATACCCCTTACACACCCTACTCAATTACACACCCCACCCTTTATGCACCCTCCTCCCTTACGCACCATATCCCCTTACACACCTTACTCCCTTAGACATCCTCCTCCCTTACACATCATACCCCCTGCACACCATACTCCCTTACACACCATACTCCCTTACACACCTACTGTCTTACACTCCTCACATACGTACTCCCTTATATACTACTCCCTTTCATATCTACTCTCTCACACACCCTACTCCCTTGCACACCCTACTCCCTTGCACACCCTACTAATTGTCCTTGCTAGACCATTTCAGAGTGCATTTAAGTGTGAACTGCACTGCCTTCCTGCACTGACAGGAGCCTCCATTCGAAGATTGTCCTGAAATGCGGAGGAAGGTGAGTGTATATACCTTTGGCTGATCAGGATGGGAAATAGGGGTTCTGATCTTGAATGGAAGATTTGGGCTAACAATTTACAAAATCAGAACTGGAGGAAGAATCACTGCATCCGGTAACTTGTAAAAGAGAGGGAAAACTCATGAATTTAAAAAGGCTCCTATCTATTTGACTTCAACCTCGGAAACAGAGTAATGGTAACAGAGGGAGAACATCAGGCTCTTACTATCAGGAAGAACCCATTCACTCATCCAACAGATGTAACAAAACAATAGGGTGGAAAGGACCTCGAAGGTAAATCAGCACATCTGCATCTCTCTTTCTAAAGGGAAGATGTGGCCATTTGCTCCACAAGTGGGACATGAGGAACCTGAGGAACAGTTCAAGTTGTGGCTGTGACTATCCGAGTCAGTTCACATGCTGAATTCCTACCCTGAGAGAATCATTCCTGGTGGCTTTACAACTATTCACACTGTGTCAGCTGAAGCCGCTGAATGGATTGTTAACCTGGGCATGGAGCTATAACTGCTTCCCCAGCCATACAAATAAAAATAATATCCAAAGCTTAAGAGTTGGAGATCTGGAGTTTCTTCCATCCGCCGATGAACAAATGCAATTAATTTACCATATTGAAATGAGCAGTGAAAGTTTGGGTAGGATATGTTTCACTTCGTCAAACTTGTTTGAAGGTCCGTTAGAGCATTGTCATTCTGCTGGTCGTGTACAAGGCAATTCATTGACTGACAGGAGCACCATTCAAAATGAAGCATGATGGCTTCTCGTAATTGAATTGCACCTTCTACCTGCATGTCCGGTGATAATGTTTCAATTTAAACATTTGGAAATTCTGTTGTTAAACTGTAATTATTTCAAGGTGCTGTTTCAATGTCAGTTATTAGCTCCAGATTATTTAAGATTTGGGAGCTCTGTTTATCGTGGACATCAGAACTGTTCTTTTATTCATACATCCTAAAATACTAAAAGATAGCTGTGACTTATTGTCAATCTTCCCTTTTAGTGCATGAAAAGCGTGGGAGCACTCAAATTGATACTGTTTGTAATTTAAGAATGCCAAGACAACATGCCTGTATTTTTGTTGAAATCAGCTGTTTATATTGATGCAGTCACTACTTTGGTGACATGGATTGGTTCATTTGGTAGTTAAGATACCAATGGTTACTGTTGCATTTAATACTGCAAACCCTACCACTAGCTTACTATCGTTTTTGTTATTCATTTGTGTGGTAATTTCCACTCATTGATTTACACTGGAGTATCGATTCACCCTCTGAGACTCTGACATTTGCCATTTGTTGGTAAGGCATTCAACTTTAGAATGATCAATCTATTCAGTCCTTACCTCACACAACACACTCACAACTCACAACAGTCACAGCACACAACTCTCACAACACACTCACAACACACGCACATCTGCATCACAGGTAGTCCAGGAATTTCACCCTGGCAGGAGATCAGCTAGCTCGTCACTGAGAATGGATCAGACTTGAGATCCTCCTACTTTGAATGGTTCAGCTCAAATTAGGTGGTACCCTTGCAAATTGAGATGTGAATGAAGTTAGTTTCAACATTTTAGAAACAGATTCAATAGTAGATTATGAAAGGTAAAGCTGAACTTTAACCCACAGGCTCAAACTATTGAGCTTTATGTTTATGACTCTCCCAGCTGACAACATAGTGCCATAAATTAAATTTAATGTCCCAAAGCGTTTCGCAGAAGCTTCACACAGAACCACAGAAAGAGATTAGGCCAGATGATCAAAATCTTGGTCAAAGACATAGGGGTGAATTCTGTGCTGGTGGGATTCTCTGTTCTACCAGAAGCGTACCAAGACCGTGGTTTCCAGATAGCGTGGGGTGGCCACAATGGGAAATCTCATTGAACACCTGCAGAAACGGAGAATCTCGCTGTCGGTGACAGTACGCCACCGAGGAACACGCAGCTGGGGAGGCGGAGAATCCACCACATAGATTTTCAGGGCTGGCTGAAAGGAGAAAAGCAAATAATAAGGCAGAGGGAGAGAATTCCAGAGCTTAAGGCCTAGGCTACTGAAGGTGTGGATGCCTTTTGGTGGAGCAATTAAGATAGGGAAAGTTATAAAGATGAGAATTAGAGGTCGCAGATAGCTTGGAGGGTTGTGGGCCTGGAGGAGATTACAGCGGGAAAGAATGGCAAGGTAATGGACAGATTTGAAAACGTGAATGAGAGTTTTAACTGAAGAAAGATTTGGGAAAGCAGCGTCGCCATGAGTGGGAATAAAATGAAAACAACGGAAAATATGGGTGGACTTTTCCCCAAAAATGGCAATGTGTCATTTTCGGCGAGAAAACTGGTGTGATTCCCATCAGCCCCCGCGGCACGATCCAGCTCGCAATCTGCAGGCACTTTGAACATTTTTTCTTTCCCCCACGTGAAAAATGCGGCACCCAAGGCGTGAAGCATCTGATTCGCCTGCCCCAGGGGTCATCTGAGCACTTCAATCAAGAAGCCTCTGCATTTAAACAGCTCCATAGCACGTAATCTTATTCAAGCCAGGAGGTTGGCTGCCAAGAATCCAGCTCCATGATTCACCGAGGGGCCCTCACAAGAATGTTGGATGCCGTGGGGGAGAGAAGGGCGCCTGACCAAGATGACGGGAGTGCAGTGTCGGATGAAGATGAATGACCTACTAAGATCAGCATAGGTAAACCTTCTCTTGGTAGTCTAAACATCACTCACCCTCAGAATCTCGCCTGAAACCCATAAACCTCCACCTTGCAGGTGCCCAGCGCCCGACCTCCCAGCATCAGCCTCGAACCCTGCCGACACTCCTCATCAGAAATTGCTTCGGAACAGTGCCCGCAACAATGCCAGTTGTCATTGAATTCTGACCCGCCAGGTGTTCAGTTCACATTATCCCCATTCATGTCCTTGCAGAAGAAGATAGTCCATATCTGGAGAAAGAGAGAGAAAATGGGTGGTGGGATGCCTGAACTGAGGATCATCACTCCATTTGAGGAGAGGGCCATGAGCTCGCAGGGGAGGAGCAGGAGCGGGCCTGCACAAATAACGAGGTTGGCTTGTGAGAGGAAAGTGAAGACCCACTGCGCCTTCATCCAGAGGATCAGTCGCAAGTGAGAGCTTTGCTGTCCAATCTCTTGACCAGGCCCTATGCTAAAACCATATACCTTGCCTTGCAGGAACATTAACCAAAGAACTTGGCCGATCAACCAGCCGTGTCCCACCACTCACCATCAAAGGCACCTCGGACGAGGTCTCAGAGGAGGACAGGGATAGTGCATCACAACTATCATGCGCACCATCCGCCATCATAGAGACACACAGCTCGGTAGGTGCACTGAGCAGGTGGGCTTCTGGATTACAATGTGCTGAGCACCAAACTGCTTCTGATGCACATCAGCTGGAGGCAGGAGTGTCCCAGGGATCAGACACTCAAGGGTCCGCTGGATCCCAGGACACAGCTCGGCCACAGCCAGGTGCAGTGTCTCGGGGCACATTCATCCCTCAGCTGCTTGAGATGCTAAGGCAGAGCCTGGAATACTCGGAGGTGTTGTCAGCAACATTCCTGCGACTGCAAGGCAGAATGGAGGAGTCCCAAACCTTCTGTTGCAGGAGATGTTGCAGGCGATGCATGGCACCCAGGCCAAACCGCAAGGCACCCAAGACTTCCACACCTGCCTCCGCCCCCCCCCACACACCTGATCTGAAGATTCAACTTTCAACTCGTTATGTACATTATAATACATTCAAATTAATGCAAATCAGGTTCGCAACCTTCCTGGGCGTGAACCTGATCACATCGTCGGGTACGACCCGGGAAGATCGCGATCGGAAATCCCGCCGGCACAAATCCTGTTTTTGTCCTCTCCTGAAAGTTTGCAGTCATGACAGGATTTGTGCCTGTGGCTAAATCCTACTATTTTATATTGATATTTCCAAATCTATAATTCATCCATTTCTAAGTAAAATGAGACAAAATCAATTGCACTGTAATACTGTTTTTTTTAATTTTTGAAAACGTAAATTTAAATTTTGAAGTAAAATTATGTAACAATAATAATCTTTAATACTGTCACAAGTAGGCTTACATCAATACCGCAATGAAGGGACTGTGAAAATCCCTCAGTCACCACACTCCGGTGCCTGCTCAGGTACACTGAGGGAGAATTCAGAATTTCCAATTCACCTAACAAGCACGTCTTTCAGGGCTTGTGGGGGATAACTGGAGCACCTGGAGGAATTCCATGCAGACAAGTGGACAACGTGCAGCCTCCTCACAGACAGTGACCCAAGCCAGGAATCAAACCCAGCTCCCTGGCGCTGTGAAGCAACATAAATAAATCTTTATTGTTATAAGGAGCTTACATTAACACTGCAATGAAGATACTGTGAAAAGCCCTTAGTCACCACATTCCGGCGCCTGTTCGGGTACACAGAAGGAGAATTCTCAGCTGGTACAGGAATTGAACCCATGTTGCTAGCCTTGTTTAGCATCACAAACCAGCTGTAGCCCACTGAGCTAAAACTACCCCCTAGTGCGAACCACTGTGCTTCTTTTCCGCCATCTAAATAAATATATATATCATAACACATGAAACAGTATATTTCATAATAATTTTGAAACCCAGGACCAAAAAGGAGGATTTCTTGATGAATTTACAGTAAAGAATTCTAGTTTCCCAAATGTCACAGTGGACAAAACACAACATAACTGATATAAACGACATGAAGATTTCCTGTGTGCATCAATGATTTGTACCCTTGTCAGGAGATTTCTAATCATAAAGAAAAATAAATTTGCCCTTTCAAAAACAAAATTTGTTAGCAACATAATTCAGTTCTTAAATGTAGATTGTTAAAACAAATTTTTTTCTGTTCGATGGGCAATGTTCAATGCACTTAGGGTCAATCCTCGTGAAACTGTGTCATATTTGACATAGAATCATGGAATAAGCTGTTCAGCTTTTTAAGGCTGCACTGATATTTTCCACTTTAAGACCCACCTAGTCGATTTCCTCTCTACTGTTTTCTCCCTATACCCCTTCATGTTCTTTTTTTAACAACCAACTCATTACCTCCACAACTATGGATTGTTTCAATAAGAGTTTGATGTAGATAATTCCACATTATAACCATTCTCAGTTGACATTTTCCTCACCCAAAACTGTTTTAATGCTTTCTGTTTATTGCGTTCAATTGAATAAAATAACTGAATGAAAATATTGAAGACAGTATTTGGCCATGCTATACTCAAATTGGTTGAAAAGAGGCATTCTTTGCAAAATAAAGCAACACATTGTGGATGCTGGAAATGTTGGATATTTTTTGGCGGGCCGAGCAGCAATTGCGGAGGGAGAAACACAGTTAATGAGCTGGATTTCACAATTAATGCTCACTTGAGGGCCTTTTTCCACCAGCACCGTGCTTTAACTGGTGGTGGGAGAGGCCCCTGTCAAGAAGACTGCCGACACAGCTGTTTGCTGCACGGGCTGAAGGTGGGTGTCCCTCCTTAACAGTCCCATTAGGACCATTGGTGAGCCTAACAAAGGTTTTATCCCCTCCGGGTCTCCCCTTTCTCCTCCCCAAAGGCCTCTCAAATCACAGAACCCTTTGCACCTTCGTCGGGGGCTTGCTAGCTTGCTAGCGAGACCCCAAATTCCTACCCAAATCTCTAGCCAAGTCACTGTCCTCTGACTCAAAGTGCTGGAGACTTGCTGGCCACTGTTTGGGTGGTAGCTGTCTGAGATGGCACTTCCTGATTCAGAAGGACAGCAGACTTGATAAGGCCATTAAATAGTTATGGGCAGCTGATATCTCCTTTACCAGACAGCACCTCCCCAACCTTTTAGTCAGAGTGGGGGTGGGGGGTGTTGCTAATATTAATAATGTTGGTGAATCACAAGCCTTCCCTTATATGGATTAAATGACCACACAACCAGTTAGTTAGTTCAAAAGATGGTTTATTTACATACACAAAGGTTATGTCGACATGCAAACACAATATCTACTATGAGTTAAACTACATCTATCAGCTGCAATAACCTCTACTTAACTTCAGGGTGAACAGCACTGTGCAAATGGATAAAGGCCTTCATCTGGATTTCATTTGGCTGGTTTGACGAAAGCGGCTCTGTCTCTGCTGGGCTCATCCGTCAGGTAGCGATCGTTGGTCTTGAACTTAGCTGGCTGTTCCTGTTGCAATTGGGTTGGCACAGGCCGGATTCAAAAGAGACAGAACATATGGCTGTGCTCTCTCTCTTTTATCCCTCTGGGATTTCATGCTCTTTGGGGCAGTCCTTAACCTTGGACCCAATAGTTCGACAGGGCTCTGATCACCGTCTTTGATTTCGGCCAATAAAGGGGCGGGTGCCTTGGTAGCTGGGTGGGTCCTTAGTGGTCATTGACCTTGGCAGTTGGACTTTCTGAGTATAGGGAGTGGCACCAATCGGTCTGTGGCCATACCGGTTGCTTGACTGGAATTCTATTGTCCTGGGAAAATGGGCCATTGAAATGCAAACGAGTGGAGGTTTCGATCAGGCCTGGTTACCTGTGTTTCAGATACACATAGGCTCAGTATCTGTCTGAGTCCTGGGTTGGCCATAATTCCCATGGTCCTTTGCAGGTGGCCATCTTAGATGGCTACAGGGGACAGTGCAATGGCAGGGATTCCGACGCAATGTATAATTCAGCCCAACATTTCACATGAATTACCTTTCAGCAGAGGTCGAAAAAGTTACAGATGTTATAGGTTTTAACAAGTACGGCGGTAGGGCAAGAGAGGACGTAGATCAAGGGGAGGTGGTGGCGCAGTGGAATTGTTGCTGGACTAGTAATCCAGCGACTCAGGGTAATTTTCTGGCAACCTGGGTTTGAATCCCACCACAGCAGATGGTGGAATTTAAACTTGATAGAACATCTGGAATTAAAAGTCCAATGATGACCCATTGTCGATTATCGTAAAAACCAAACTGGTTCACTAATGCCCTTTAGGGAAGGAAAGCTTCCGTCCTTACCTGGTGTGGCCTAAATGTGTCTCCAGACCCACAGCAATATGATTGACTCTTAAATGCCCTTTGCAACAGTACTCAACTGTTACTAAGAAAATACAAAGGAGGAAAACTAGATGGACGACCCAGCATCGACATAAGCACCAGAAACGGTAATGGAAAATCCAGCTTTGTCGATTCTGCAAAGTCCTCCATACTAATATCTGGGAACTTGTGCCAAAATTGAAAGAGTAATCTCACTAACTAGTCACAAAACAGCCTGACATATTCATACTCAGAATCATACCTTACAGATAATGTTCCAGTCATCACCACCAACATTACTGGGTACGTCCTGTCTCACCGACAGGACAGACCAAGCAGAGGTGGCAGCACAGTGGTATACAGTCGGGCAGAATCTGCCCTGAGAGTCCTCAACATCAATTCTGGACCACATGAAGTCTCATAGCATCAGGTCAAACATGGATGAGGAAATCTCCTGCTGATTACCATGTACTGTCCACCATCTGCCAATGAATCAGTACTCCTGCATGTTGAACACCACTTGGAGGAAGCACTGAAGGTGGCAATGGTGCAGAATGTACTCTGAGTGGGGGACTTCAACATCCATCACCAAGAGTGGCTCAGCAGTAGATGGTCAAGTCCTAAAGGACATAGTTGCTAGACTGGGACTGCAGCAGTTGGGGAGGGAACCAGCAAGATGGTAAAACATACTTGACCTGATCCTTCCCAACCTGCTTGCTGCAGATGCATCTGTCCATGATATTGTCGGTAGGGGTGCCCATCCCACATTCGTTGTGGAGACAAAGGGCGGAATTCTCCGCTCCCGCGAAAAGTCGGGAAGGCCGTCGTGAACTCGGCTGAGTTTCACGACGGCCTCGGAGTACGCTCCTCTCACCTTATTCACCCCCACCCGGGGGGCTAAGAGCGGCCCTCCGTAACTCTCGGCTGCCGGGCCTTGACGCTTGCGAGAATGAAGCAGCCGGCGCGCCTAAGTGATGTCAGCCGCGCATGTGCAGGTTGGGCGGCTCCAACCCGCGCATGCGCGGCTGACGTCACGATGGCTGACGGCTCAAACCCGCGCATGCGCGATTGCCGTCTTCCCCGCCGCTGTCCCGCAAGACGTGGTGGCTTGATCTTGCGGGGCGGCAGAGGGGAAAGAGTGCGTCCCTTTGAAATGCCGGCCCGACGATCGGTGGGCACTGAACGCGGGCCAGTCCCCTCCCGAGCACGCCCATGGTGCTCACTCCCCTCTCCGCCCCCCACAAGCTTCAAACCAGCTTTTGGCGCCATGTTCACAACGGCAGCGACCATGTGTGGTTGCCGCCGTCGTGAACCGGATGCGTTCGGCAGGCCGCTCGCCCATCCGGGTCGGAGAATTGCCGTTCGCCATGAAAAATGGTGTGCGGCGATTCTACCGAGCCGGGGGGGGGGGGGGGGGGGGGGGGGATTTGCGGGGGGCGCCAGGGGGGCATTTCGTGAGTCGCCCGGCCCTCCCGTGATTCTCCCACCCGGCGTGGGGAGCGGGGAATCGCGTCCAAAGTACCATCTTCACATTGAGGATACCATCGTGTCGTGTGGCGCAACCATCGTGGTAAATGGGGTAGACTTCAAACAGATCGAGCAACTCAAGACTGGACATCCATAATGCGCTATGGGCCATCATCAGCAGCAGAATTGTACTCAACCACAATCTGTATGCTCATGGCCCAGCATAACCCCCACTCTACCATTACCAGTAAGCTCAGAGATCAACCCTGGTTCAATGAAAAGTGCAGTGGGGCTGGAAAGAGCAATCCCAGATATACCAGGCAAAAATAAGGTGTCACCTGGTAAAGCTACAAAACAGGACTAGTTGCATGCCAAATAGCAAGTAATAGTCAGAGCTAAGCAATTAAGCAACCATCATATCAGATCTAAGCTCTGCAGTTCTGTGACATCGATCCATGAATAGTGGACAACTAATCAACTCACTGGATATTCCTAACTTCAGTGATGGAGGAGCCCAACACTTTTGTGCACAAGATAAGACAGAAGCATTCACAATAATCGTCAGCCAGATGTGCCGATTGGATAATCCATCTCAACCTCCTTCAGAGGCCCCCAGCATCGCACATTTCAGTCTTCAACCAATTTGATTCACTCCACGTTATGTCACAAAACTGCTGAAGGCATTGGATACTGCAAATACTATAGATCCTGACAATATCCTGACAATAGTACTGAAGACTTGTGCTCAAGGACTTGGCGTGCCCCTAGCTAAGCTGTTCCAGTACAGTTACATCTTCCCGGCAATGCAGAAAATTACCCATGTATGTCCTGTAAATAAGAAACAGGAAAAATCCAACCCAGCCAATTACTGCCCCATCAGTCCAGTCTTGATCATCGGCAAAGTATTGGAAGGGGCCATCAACAGTGCTATAAAGCAGCACTTATTCAGCAATAGCCTGCTCACTGATGTTCAGTTTGGGTTCCGCCAGGAGCATTCAGCTCCTGACCTCATTACAGCCTTGCTTCAAACATGGACAAATGAGCTGAATGGCAAAGATGAGGTGAGAATGACTGCCCTGACATTAAGGCAGCATTTTACCAAGTATGGCATGAAGGAGCCCAAGCAAAACTGGAGTGAATGGGAATCAGAAGGCAATGTTACAATGATTGGAGTCATTTCTGGCACAGTGGAAGATGGTTGTGGTGGTTGGAGGTCAATCGCCTCAGCTCCAGGACATCACTGCAGGAGTTCCTCAGGGTAGTGTCCTAGGCCCAACCATCTTCAGTGCTCTTCACTGACCTTTCTTTCATCATAAGATCAGAAGTAGGGATGTTTGTAGATTACTCCACAATGTTCAGGATCATTTGTGACTCCTCAGACACTGACGCAGTTCATAACGTAATGCAGAAGGACTTGGACATTTCCAGGTTTGGATTGACAAGTGGTAAGTAACATTTGCGTCACACAAGTGCTAGGCAATGACGATCTCCACAAAGAGACGATCAAACCATTGCTCCCTGACATTCAGTGGCATTACCATCGCTGGATTCCCCACAATCAACATCCTGGGGGCTGCCATTGACCAGAAACAGAATTGGACTAGCCATATTAATACTGTAGCTACCAGGGCAGGTCAAAGGCTAGGAATTCTACAGTGAATAACTCACCTCCTGACCCCCAAAGCCTGTCCACCAACTACAAGTCTCGAGTCAGGAGTGTGATGGAATACTCTCCACATGCCTGGATGAGTACAGCTCCAACAATACTTAAGATGTTTGACACCATCCAGGAGAAAGTAGTCTGATTGATTCCTCCCCCTTCCACAAACATTCACACCCTCCACCACCAATGTACAGTGGAAGCCATGCGTAGCATCTACAAGATGCATTCCATTAACTCACCAACGTTCCTTGGGCAGCACCTGCCAAACCCATGGCAACTCCATCTACAAGGACAAGAGGAGCAGATATGGTAACATCGTGGTTAGCATAGTTGCTTCACAGCTCCAGGGTCCCAGGTTTGATTCCCGACTTGGGTCACTGTCTGTGGAGTCTGCACACTTTCCCCGTGTATGCGTGGGTTTCCTCCGGGTGCTCCGGTTTCCTCCCACAGTCCAAAGATGTGCGGGCTAGGTGGATTGGCCATGCTAAATTGCCCTTAGTGTCCAAAAAGATTAATTGGGGTTACTGGGGAAAGAGGATGGGGTGGAGGAGGTTTGTGCTTGAGTGGGGTGCTCTTTCCAAGGGCCGGTGCAAACGCGATGGGCCGAATGGCTTCCTTCTGCACTGTCAATTCTATGATTCTATGATGATACCAGGGAACAGTGCTACCTGGAAGCTCCCCTCCAAGTCGCTCACCATCCTGACTTAGAAATATTTTGCCATTCCTTCACAGTCGCTGGGTCAATATTCTGAAATTCCTTCCGTAACATCACTGCAGGTGTATCTAGGCCGCAGAGAGTAAAATTGTTCAGAAGGTAGCTCACCACCATTTTATGAAGGGCAACTAGGGATGGGTAATAGGTGCTGGCTGAGCGAGTGATGCGCACATCCTGCAAATGAATTTTAAAAAAGAAACGCTCAGTAATAGGGTGGAATGCAGGAGAAAAATGTTGAAGATTGTATATGACCATGTCTGTGACTTAACTATGTTAAATGACCATTGACACTTTTGTCATTTAATCCCCCTTGCCTTGCACTCCCTTGTTGTTCTTAGCCCACTTAAGATGTGTCAGATCGCCAACATTTCCTAGTTCTGATCAAAGATTATCATATTGAAACATGTAGGGTTTTTACTGTCCTGGGTTAGCATGGAGGTGAGTAGATGTGGCTGTCCATAGTGCTAGTTTTTCAGTGCTATTCTGGCCATTGGTGAATTTGCTCAGGAGGGGAGAAGACAGGACCTGGCAACTGCCTAACTCAGATAATAAGTTAATTGATCTTATTAATTGAGCTTGTAGTCAGCTCATTAATGGCCAGTTTGAAATATTTGTGGGGATGCACTGCTTACACAATGGATCAGGAACAGTCCAAATGAATGGCAGCAATAGCAGGGTGTCAGCCGTGGGTTCCCATTCAATTAGGTGGGCCCATAAAAGGGCACTCATTCATTGGCACAGAGGCATCATTGGAGTTATTGGAGCAACTGGTCAGTGGAAGGCATCATGAATCTTCAGAGTTCATGGAGCCATAGGGGATTTATGGTGGATAAGGTGGTCATGAAATTGCTGTGAGTGAAACTGAGTTTCAGCAAGGACATTAGATTAACGTATTCAGAGAGAGAGATCAGGACTGATGAGGAGAAAGATCCACAGGAGCAGATCAGAGCCATGGTCATGAGGAATGCATGGGATAAAAATGAGGGGCAGGAAGGTAACAAACGCCTTATTCACAGCAATGAATGCATCCCTGAAGAGGAAGCTACTGTTGCTCATTCTGGGTGAGTGTGCTTAACACTCAATTTGGCTCTGTTTCGTTACTTAGCTCTGGAGTCGCCAGGTATCGTTAAGATACTGCCACAAGTTTCAAGGTCAAGTTCAAAGCAATAAAACCATACACCAATTAGTAAGTTCAAACAACTGAGTTTATTATAATACAATTATAATACTACCCATGCACACGCTAAGATGATTAAACTATTCCTACCACTAAATAAACCAATACTTATCTCAAAGGGAACTGCCGGATCAGGGGACAAGGCCTCTTGCTCTGCTCTGGTCTGCAGACTTCAGGTTGGTACAGGTTAAAAAGGGGTCAGGAGTGTCTATCTCTGGTAGCGATCGTTGTGAGACACTTACTTGCTGGCGGCTGCTGTTCCAAACCTCTCCTCTCTCTCGTTCAAGGTCTTCTTTGGCAAAAGCTGGTTGAGATGCTGGTCCAGAGAGGAGGGCTGGTTAAGAAGGAGAGGAGGGCTGGACAAGAAGAACGAACTAAGTGGGAGACCTGTCTTTTATAGGTCCGAGGGCTTCGCGCCGTTTTGGGCGGACACTTTTCCTGCTGGAAATCGATTGGGTCTCTTCCCAATCGATTTGTTTGAATCCCCCCAATACTGAGGCTATCTCTCGGCTACTGGGCGGGCCTTCAGATGCTTTGTTTTTGAACCCCGCTGGTGCCTGGGTGTATATGGTTTCCCATACACTGTTGCAATCACTTCTCTATTTGTGTCCATTGTCCCTGGGATCGTTCCATTGCTATGTTAACTATCCTGGATATTGCCTCATTAGTATGCGGAATGTTTGTTTCGGTGCTGTCTGCTCTCTTAGCAGACAGAATACACATTGGTTTGGTGCAGACTGCTTGTGCTGTTAACATTGTCCATTTTAACCTGCAAGCTTTGCGTTCCTCCATTTTGTATTTAGGGAATGGCCAACTTCGGTGGCTACACTACCCAGGCATGTCAGTGAATCAGTGCCACAGGAGGCTGTGCTTGCCTCGGTAGATTGCCTCCAGAAAATATTTGATCAACATTGGAAGATCGATTATGAGTGAATCTCAATGGTAGCATAGTGGGTCGCACTGTTGCTTCACAGCTCCAGGGTCCCAGGTTCGATTCCTGGCTTGGGTCACTAACTGTGCGGAGTCAGCACGTTCTCCCTGTGTCTGCGTGGGTTTCCTCCGGGTGCTCTGGTTACCTCCCATAAGTCCCAAAGGCGGGTTGTTCGATCATTTGGACATTCTGAATTCGCCCTCTTTGTACCCGAACAGGTGCCAGAATGTAGCGACTAGGAGCTTTTCACAGTAACTTCTTTGAACTGTTAATGTAAGCCTACTTGAAACAATAAAGATTATTAAAAAAATAAAATTCTGAATTCACTATCTGGAATTATTGTAATTTCAGCAACAACCATCAGAGACTATTGACCAATTCATAAGTAGATGGGGAGACAAGGGACATGACTGCAACTTCCCAGCAACAGATCTAGCTGACAGAATAATTGAGGTCATAACATCTATCCCAACGGAAGCGTTTGAAAAATACATCTTGGAACAACCCAAAGCTTGTCATAGAAGCAGGACTATTAAAGGTTTAAAAGAATAAAGCTATACTAATGGCAAGACAGAGTCTACAGGCTTTGCATAACGTATCCACCATTGACACGATAGCCAACAGAGGCAAGCCTAATAAGTAATGCAGGTGGTGCTGACAAAAAGTACCCAGCTTTCCAAGATATATGCAAAGCACGTAGCATTGGAAGACATTGGAAGTACCAATGCAGAAAACAGCGGCCAAAACAAGGGATTTGACATTGTGCAAAATCACAATGAGAGGTCACATGGGTACAGCATTCAAAACAAACAAGAATGCATATCAAGCAGCATCAAAACAAAATCCACAAAATGGTTCGCTAAGCTGTGCAGTCAGATGATGGAGATGACCTGAACACAACCCACAAAGTGAACAAACATTCAGCATGGCAAACATCAAAGTAAGGGTACAGTGGTACCAACAAAACCTTTGCCACAGCTAAAGTAGAAGCACAAAGATGAAGAGTCAGCATAACCTATATGCAATACTGGATTCCGATGCAGGTGCAAACATCCTCCCACTTTGCACACTGAGATGATATACTCATATAAGTGGCAAGTGACAATTCAACCAGCAACTGTCAAACTCACAGTGCACAATAACTCCGGGGTGCAATCCCTGGGATCCATTACACTCAAGTGTCACCACAAAAACTCACCCTGATAACCCCAGATAGTTTATGTCAAGAATACCCCAGATCACAGACCTAATGGCATACAAAGACCTGTCCTTGGTCGCCATTCATGGTATCGTCAAGACAACGACCAAGACTATGGACCATAAGGAGCACCATCGGAAACCCTGTGCTTCTACTAGGGGAAGACAATCTATCTCTGATGCACTATCAATTGACCACAGAAGCAAAGTTGTAGTCCGAACTGAAGGCTTTAATAGATAAGATGTTTCCCAAGCAGCTCAGGTACAGAAAGGAAGCTGTGGAGAACACACGGGCTCTTATACCCCACCTTACAGGGCGGAGCTACCTGACAGCTTTAGCCAATGGGTGAGTAGTGTTACATACCATTGGGCCAATGAGCAGCGAGCCTTCTCCACCAATGGTGTCTCGGCATTGCTAGTTACCGTAATACCTCTAGTCATACTACCACAATCTCCACAACGCTCGGCCCATCAGGCTCGGAGAATCGCCGTTCGCCGTGAAAAACGGCGAGCGGCGATTTCTCCGGGCGTGGGGGGGGGGGGGGGAGAATCGCTGGGGACGCCAGGGGGGCGTAAAAAATGTTGGGAGGCCCTCCCACAATTCTCCCATGCCACGTGGGGAGTGGAGAATTCCGCCCATACTTTCTTAGCAAAAAATGTGTTTCTCCAATAATGTCAAGATGCATTTATGGATAAGTTGGAAAATTGGCAGATGAAGGAATGGAAAATTCACACAAACTTATTTAAATACATATCTCAAAATTGACAGACAGACACTTCGGTCGAATTGAGTGAACTATAAATTAGGTAAAACCAATCAGAGAGGAAAAGAAGGCGAGACTTTAAGATAATAATCTCCTTTAAAATTACTTGTCGGGATGGAAAAATCCATTCTGGAATCAATCTATCACTTTCTGAAACCTATTTCTTTGCTGCTTGCTTTTGCTAAATCGCCATTTTTCTTTTGTTTAAATCAATCCGTAATTTTGTACTGTGTATCATGATTTGAAGAATTATCACGATATGTATTTTAAACCCAACCACTGTATTCGCTAAAGACAATCAATCTGACCTAAGTTTAGTATTGTAACCAAAGTTTATCAGTGGACACTAAAGCTGACAATAAAGTTCAACAAAACTTTTCCAAAAAGCACAGCCTAAATCTCTGTTATTTGGGAACTAAGAAGGAATGACGCATATCCAGGGTTCCGAATAGACACAGAGATCCATCACCTCCTCAAAAAACTCTAACAGATTTGTCAGGCATGACCTCCTCTTGATGTAGCCGTGCTGACTCAGTCCTATTTTACCATGTACTTCCAAGTACTTTGCAATCTCATCTTTAATAATGGACTCTAAAACCTTACCAATGACCGAAGTCAGGCTAACCGGCCTATAATTTTCAGTCTTCTGCCTCCCTCCCTTCTTAAAAAGGGGTGTTAGCTCACCATTGACTCTGGGCACTTATATCTCCCAGGTTCAGCAGCATTGTCTGTCCACAGACTGCTCAACTGGTGTGCCTACTGATGGCTGCAGAGCTAGAGGACTGTCATCCGGATCTAGAATTGTACTAACTTTACCTGAGTGAAGGTTATCAAGTTTCTTGTGGTTGAGGAGGCCAATTCACTGAACATATTTCAGAAGAAAATAGATAGAATTAAAGATGACAAAGGGTATAGGGAGAGAGCAAGAGTGTGGAACTCAGATGGAGAATGAGCCATGATCATAATGAATGTTCAAATGGCCGAATGGCCTATTACTGCCCTTGGATTCTACTTTAGCTGCTGACAATTTCTGCCCCTCTAGGTCTACTTAGTTTTGCTGAGCAGCCTTATCCTGCCACCTTCCAGAAACAGGAGCTCGCGCCTCTCTCACTGACTCCAACATCATATCAAAGGCTGCATCCAGGAATTGTGGGACAGCCCTGCCTGGGATGGCAGGCCCGTGCCTCTCCTCCTGGTGAGCTTTAACTTCCTTGGCAAATCAAAATTTCTGCCACCATAATGGCTAACATTATGACTTTAGATTAGGCCGCACAACTCCTGCCCCCAACCCGCACCTGCCACTGCAAGTTGGCTGTCAAAGCCACCCTGAGGCTTAGCATCTACATTCAGCTGAGCAAAGTTTGGGGTGTCTTTATAGTTTATAGTGTACTATAATGGTCATTCTCTACTACTGTCCCTGTCTCCAACACCTGCTCCTGCTCACATGCTCCTCACTATGTGACAACCTAGCTATCTCTACTGGCGTCCTCATTGAGGTTTGTGTTTCTGTGCAGGTTGACGGTGTATGTGAAACCTATGTGCTCACCCTTTGAGGAAGCTCCTGCCTCCTCCCACTCCAGTTCTGCTGCACCCTTGAAGGACCTGTGGGAAGGATTGCAAATTAGATTCCTGACCCATTGCCAAGAGGGTCGGTTCCATTCAAAACCCACCCTTTTTCTCTGCGGTTGCGTTTCTCACTCCACTCAGTAGCTTGTTTAAGATAAGCTTCAAGAGGTTAACGAGAAAATTCTACATGTGCCCCCTCATTCTCATATTGCCAAACTATGTATTGTTCATATAATGGCTAGCTGAACCTGCACACTTCAGTTGTTATCTAACTAATGTGCAGATTCATAATTGTCTCCATAATTTTATATTCTCTGCCTTTAGGTATAACAGCAAGTGTCTGCTTTGTCATTTTTAACTGGACTTGCCTACTTGTGCAGCTACCTGTGTATCTGTTCATGCACTTCATTTCAAATCTTAGCATTTTCCAGTGCTCTGCAACCATACATAGCATTATCGTGGTTTGCTTCTGTAGATTACATGAAAAATGTTTATTTGTTGAATTCATCATAATTTTCTTTAATAATTTAAGATGATTCAGGATGCAATTAGATTGAATTTGGAATGAATGTTTGAAGCCACATTCAGAATCACCTCATAAGGGTAAGGGCATAAATATGCAGTTTGACCCTCTGCCCTCAAACTGCAAATAAGAAATATTTCTTGATTGTCTGACAGCAGCAGAAGCACATTTAAAGTGCAAATAAATTACCATGAACAATTTACAAAGTGTTTTCAGTGTTTCTGGGTTATAGCAAGTTCACACAAAGGTTGTTATGTGGTTTGGATTTGAAGCAATGATAGCAACAACTTGGACATATTGCAACACAGCAGCGGCTGAATTGAGAAGGGGCGGTAACTGTCTGCACCCTTCCTTTCAGCTAGGACTACACAGCAGGTCATGCACACTACCTTTCCCAGAAGGCTTCACACTGAAACAAGAACACAAAGCAGGGGCAGGTATAAATTGAGAGGGATTGAACAGTGTCGTCCCAGCTGAGGTCAATTGGAGGCCTGCAGATGTTGAGGGCTGGCTAAGTGAGTGCCTGCAGAAGGATACAAATTGAAGCAGTCTGAATACCTGCAGTGGTAAACAATGTGGTGGCGGCGGGGGGGGGGGGACACCTGGTGAGCAACATGAGAGAAAAAATGTGTTTGACAACCTGGTTTTGAACTTTGTTTGGTGTATTCGAATATGAGGAGGGATTTGCTGAAAACCCGACCCTGGAAGGGCCTGAGCTTTCCGAATACTGACAAAAGACTCTCTTTCTGTTTTGGTTTGATTGCACTGGTAAATAGCTGAGCCATCCACTTGAAGATATGGAAAGTTAATTAATGTGAAGGTGGAGCTCAACCAAGAGCTAGATTTTTTGGCAGATATATGGCAGAAGCCACACTGGAGATATTAGGACAGATGATCAAAATTCTGGTTAAAGAGGTGGATATTAAGGAGTGTTTTCAAGGAAGATATTGTGGTGGCGACGTTTAGCAAGGGAATTCCAGAACTTGGGTCCGAGGCAACAGAAGGCACAGTTACCAATGGTGGAGCGATTAAAATTGGTGATGCTCGAGAGGCCAATTTTAAAGGAATGCTGATATCTTGGAGGGCTGTGAGATTGGAAAAGATTGCTAAAGTATAGAGGAGCCAGATCATGGAGGGATTTGAAAATGAGAATGTGAATTTTAAATTAGAGACATTGCTTAACCTTAGTGTATGTCAGTGAGCACAGGAACAGTGGCTGAACAGGATTCAACATGATTTAAGACACACGCAGCAGAATTTTGGATGACCTCCAATACATGGAGGGTTGGGGTGGCCAGGAATGGGCATGGATAGTCAAGTCTGGAGGTAAAAAGTATAAATGAGCGTTATACTAGGAGAAGACCTGAAGCAGCAACATGTCAAGTATTTTTGCAGAGGTGGAAGCAGGCGGTCATTATGATGGTGCTGTTATGTAGTTGAAAGCTCGTCTCAAAGTCAAACATGATATTGTTACGTTCGAGTGCGTTGCAACGACTGAGTCATTGCACCGGAGAATGTCAAGTTCATGACTAGTTAGAGATTTATTAAATTACAATAAGGGGCTGGTTTAGCACAGTAAGGGGCTGGCTTAACACAGTCAGGGGCTGATTTAGCAGAGTGGGCTCAACAGCTGGCTTGTAATGCAGATCAAGGCAGCAGCGCGGGTTCAATTCCCGTACCGGCCTCCCCGAACAGGTGCCGGAATGTGGCAACTCGGGGCTTTTCACAGTAACTTCATTGAAGCTTACTTGTGACAACAAGCGATTATTATTATTAATGTTGGAAGGAAAACAATATTAATACTACTAAACTCTGAACTATTAATAACCAGAATATGAGAGCTAACACCAAACACTACTATCCACAACGACTTCTAAACCCAGACTCCAGTATCATGTGGTACAGCTCAACTGCCACCTGTTGGTTGGAGGTCTGACATGCTAACATATAGAATTGCTTAAGCATATCATTGCAGATACCAGGGTTGTGAGCAGTCTGGTACAGCCTAACACAATTGCCAGGGAGCGGGATGAGTCAGTGATGAGGGAACAGAGTGTTACAAACCCGTTAGAGAGCAAAAACTTGGAAAAATATATTTGATTTTCTATTTACTGACTGGAAGGATAGTACAATAAGATTTTAAGACTTTTATTGTAAAAAATTAAAACTATCATTGTCTAAACATTAATCAGTTCGCAACTTATGCTCTCACTATAGAAGTGATTATCCACTCAACTTTTAAAATGACTGAAAATCCCCGTCCACAGTTATACTTTACTTATCCCTCAAGTGGCCACTTCATTCTCCAGGAATCAGTCCAAACTATTTTCAGTTGCAAAAGGCTTGCTCACAGCCAGGTAACGTCTAATTTCTGAACAGATTCTCAAGATAAGGGTTACCTGGAGATTCCTCCCTCTAGTCAAAATTAGATTAATCTCCCAGGTATGTTTAAATCCTTGCAAATTTGGTATCTGCAATCTGTGCGAGAGTTCATACCCACATTCTGTGTGGTGAACAACAGAGGCCGGGATTCTCCCCTACCCGGCAGGGCGGGGGGGTCCCAGCGGGATGGAGTGGCGTGAACCACTCCGGCGTCGGGCCGCCCCAAAGGTGCGGAAGTCCCCGCATCTTTAGGGGCCAAGCCCTAACATTGAGGGGCTAGGCCCACGCCCGAGTGGTTGACGCTCTGCCGGCTGGTGTGGGAGGCCTTTGGTGCCATGCCAGCCAGGGCCGAAGGGACTTCACCGGCCAGTGGATGTCCGCGCATGTGCCGGAGCGTCAGCGGAAGCTGATGTCATCCCCGCGCATGCGCAGGGGAGGGGGTCACTTCTGCCTCCCTTATGGTGAAGACCATGGCGAATGCGGAAGGAAAAGAGTGCCCCCACGGCACAGGCCTGCCGGTCGATCGGTGGGCCCCAATCGCGGGCCAGGACACCGTGGGGGCACCCCCTGCGGGCAGATCGCCCCGCGCCCCCCTCCCCCCAGGACCCTGGAGCCTGCCTGCGCTGCCTGCTCCCGCCAGTAAGGTAAGTGGTTTGATCCACGCCGGCGGGAGAGGCTTGACAGCGACGGGACTTCGGCCCATCGTGGGCCGGTGAATCGCTGGGGGGGGGGGCGCCGACTGTCGTGGCGCGATTCCCGTCCCCGCTGAATCTCTGGTGGCGGACACGGCAGGGGTGGAATTGACGCTGGCCCCCGCGATTCTCCGACCCAGCGGGGGGTTGGAGAATCCCGCCCAAAGACTTGTTGCCTGCTCTCTCACTCTCAGATTCTAGCACATTGATCGCATCCGTGAGGTCCAGGAATATTGTGGGTAAACCTGCAATCTTATCCTGCAATAACTTTATATTGACTATTCCCTAAAGCTCATTCCCATGGCAAGTTGAATCACACGGACTTCGTATCCAGGTATAAATACTAATTAGCTATCTTCTACACCTCAAACTTATCTTGAGATTACATAGACAGTTTAAAGTACAATATATAAAACCTAACATTCCGAACTTCTCGCTGTGAGACCTGGAGTCTAATCAACTGCCCCAAAGTCAGCACAAATGCTTTGGTCATTGTCATCAACAGGTGTAAATATTTACACATTCTTCCCAGTCAGACATCCTAGGACACCCCTACCCCCCCCCCCCCCCCCCCCCCCCCCCCCCAGTCTACTGGCGATTAGTAGACTGATAAGAATGGAACAAGATGACTGCAGCATTTTTTAGTCTCTTGCTATTTAAATACTATTTTTCTGTACTCCAGCTGCCAATCCCATTGGCCAAGCGGCGGGAATCCCACTGCCAGTGAATGATGCGCCGCTGAGAGACAGGTGGCTGGAGACTGGGGAATCCAGCCCCATTGGAAGGATTTTTAAAATGGAGTTCTGTGGAAGATTGAATCCGATTTGGGAAGTAACAACATGTTCAGTGAGAATGGAGAGGAAAGGGAGTTTGGACAGCAGTTTGTAAGGGCAGTGAAGTGAAAGGATTTTTTGGGAGCGGGGTGACGG
The DNA here is from genome assembly GCF_902713615.1 of Scyliorhinus canicula. Classification (NCBI taxonomy): domain Eukaryota; kingdom Metazoa; phylum Chordata; class Chondrichthyes; order Carcharhiniformes; family Scyliorhinidae; genus Scyliorhinus; species Scyliorhinus canicula. The sequence goes on from NC_052152.1 coordinate 161,618,648, forward strand.
TGGCGAACATAAAAGGCAGATAGCAAACAGCAGAAGAGAGAGAACCATTAACAATATCGGCTAACATGGAGAGCAGGAAGATGAGCTTGCTGGTCAACAGTTTAGTGAGAATAGGTTAGAGCAGCAGCAGTGGATCTCATGGACATGATGTGTTTGGAGAGGCGTAAGAGGACACAGGAGAGATGCATGTTCAGGGCTGGACAGGGGGAATATCTTAGACTTAAAAACAATAATGATAGTACAACTTAAAGCCTTATGGGTCATGAACTTTACCATTTTAAATTTTATTGTTACATATTTATGTACTTCATCGCAGATGTTTGGTTTAAATAGCATTGTGACCTATGAATTCCGGTGTTGCCAGTTCTGTCTTAATACAGTCATGTACGATTTGACGTTGTAGTCTCCATGGCAACAGACTTTAGAAGGAGCACTTAATTCTCTGATATACACAGACTTTATGCTTGATTCAATTTGTGTTTGACTGGCAGGTCCATTTGGAATTACAGTTTTGGGGAGGGGTTTCTTCTGGGGATGAAGTCAATAGCCCCCGAAGAGTGACCTGGGAATTGCAATGTATGATTAACCTTTGCCACTTGATTGCAATGCAGGCAGCCTGCCAACATTGCACTCCCACGTTAATAGAATGATTTCAGCATTTACACCTGTGGTGCATCAGCAGAGGCCAATGTAGTAAGAGGTTGGCACCACTTAAAGCTAGCACGCATCTCTTAAAGGGGATGTGTATTGTAGCTGGAGAAAGCAGTGGTAAGATATGTAAGGAGTGACACTGACCTGGGAAACAGAGCAAGATCAAATGACTTTAGGCACCTCACTTAGTAGAGGATGGGGGAAAGGAGAAGTATTCATTGGGGACAAGGAGTTGCTCCAGCCACATTGGCAGAAGACTGAGATTGCTGCGGCGTTCACGTCAATAGTCAAGCCTGAAGGATCTGGATAGATTGCAACAAGAACTTTCATGATCTCAAAGGTAGTGAATGCATATTACCAACTTCAGTACTAGCCTCAGAAACCATTCAATTCACCATACCTCCAACAATCGCCTCTTACTGTACTCCATCAAACTTTCTGACCATCTCTCCAACAACACAAGTTAACCCTTGTGCCTTCTCTTCAGTTAGAAATACAAGCTGCTCAGGTGGTGGAAGAACTGCAGGAAGTGAGTAATGAAGATGCACCATCATTTGATTTCACCCTTGTAGCCACCAGCTCAGATTCTAACACAGTGCATAATTTAGAAGATAGAAAGAGGCAGAATCTGCAGGGATGAAAGAGTGCAGTGGCTGCTTGGAGCATGAACATGTTGCCCTCCCTCAGGAAGTCAGCATTTGTCCTTCCACTCCTGTCACTCCACCAGTGCTGTTGGCTGTCAACCAGCCAGACAAGGCTGCTACCGCCCACTCCAAGATGACGCAAAAAGCTTTCTAGGCCCAGAACTACTCGAGAGGTCAGCTCTATGGTTATTTATAATCTCCCCCACTGAAAGTCAGCAGCTTTCCTCTACCCATACTACAGCCAGTGGGTAATACTACACAGGAGCACGAGAACAAGTGCAGGCACAAGAAAGAAAGGCCTTAAAGGAATACACAACAATGTGTTGTTGACTGTTGTATGCAATATGATTTAATTTATAAATGTTGTTTGCAATTTTTATTTTTGCATTGTGCCAAGTGCATGAGGTGGTGATCAGTGACTGGGGAATAGAAAGGACTGTTGGTGAATGGAGAATTGGGATTGCTGTTACTATTTCCCATGGTTAACTTGGCCAGAAAGGGGATGCCAATGTTGCCTCCTTTTCATCAGCTGCTCATCCTATAAATGGTGGCAGCGGCTGTCTCCTCATGAAAGTGAGTTTGTGCAGCTTCCATCAAACCACCGCAAATCTTGACACTAGCCCACAGCAGGGCTCCTCCAGGGTGATCCAGGCAGAGGAAACATTGTTTCAGCCTGTCAGTGATCTGGGGCTAATTTAGCTCAGTTGACTGGACAGCTGGTTTGTGACGCAGTGGAAGGCCAACAGCATGGGTTCAATTCCTGTACCAGGTGAAGTTATTCATAAAGGCCATGGTCTCTCAACCTTGCCCCTTGCCTGAGGTGTGGTGATCCTCAGGTTAAATCACCACCAGTCAGCCCTTCCCCCTGTAGAGGAAAGCAGCAGCAATGGTCATCTAGGACAATGGTGAATTTACTTCCTTGCTTTTACTTTGATCTGTTCTATCACATTCTATATGGCAGCATTGTTTTCATTCTATGTATGATGAAATGTAAGTATGAGTTGCAGACTTAAGTTATCAGTGGACAGCCCTGTTCGCCCAGTAACTGCCCTCTGGTTTGGTATGGAAACTCAAATGCAGCTGGCACCGTGGACTGCTACAGAATGAAGGCCTGCAAACTGCTGCCAGGGTGCCAGGCATTGACCTGCATGATTCACTGGATGTTAAAAGAGTAACATTTCATATGCTCCTGCTGCACAGCAGAGTTGACATACATGCAGTTAATGGAACTCTGCACCATGAAAAAATTTGCAATCCCAGCAGAGCTATGTAACACCACCACCTGGAAGTTCTCCTCCAAGTGACACCTGGAAATATATTGCTGATCCTTCATCATCACTGGGTCAATATCCTGGAACTTCCTCCCTAATATCATTGTGGGTGTACCTACACCACATGAACTGCAGCGGTTCAAGGAGGCAGCTCACCACCACCTTCTCAAGGCAATTGGGGATGGACAACAAATACTGGTCTAGCCAGCGAAGCCCACATCCTGCAAAAAATAATTTTGAACATATTTGCTCTGCCTGTTCACCTCTGGCCAGAAAGACTGAAGTGTGGGGCATGATTTAACTAAATAGGAACAAAGTCCCCGAGCTGCGTGTTTCCCGGCCCTTGCAGCGTCACAAAACACAATGATATAAAACAGCACAAGCCTTAATTAGGAGGCCTCAGCAGGGGACGTGTGGCTGAAGCCGCACATTGTTCCGTTTTGTGCATTAAGGAGCTCCGCTTGCCGGAACTCCTCAGTGTAGTGAGAGATTGAGGCATGATCTTCTCAAAAGGGAACAAAGTCCCCAATCGAGCGCATTTAGTCTTGTGTTTCCCGGCACTCACAGTGCCAGGAAACACATGGTGATTCAACGCTACTCCGTTGAATAAGAAGCCTAAACGGGGATTGTGCAGCCAAGGTAATTTTTAAATGGTGTCCCAATCTCCGAGGCCAACAAAAAAAATTCCCAACTTCCCCCAAGACCAAACGCAATATGGAAGGGTCCGCTGCACCCCCCACACCCACGGTGGGCAACCCAAGCCTATTCACGCACATGCAAAAACTGCCAGCTTAGCATCTTGGTGGTGTCAACCTAGCACCCTGGCAGTGCCCCTGCCAGCTGGTAGTGCCACCTGGCACCTTTGCAGTGCCAGACTGGCACCAAGGTGCCAAGCTGGCACTGCTGGGATACCCAGATAGCACCAGCAGTGCCAGGGCACCACCCTATCCAAAGGCCATGCAGCTGGGGGCCTCCAATCCCCTTGGATACCCCCAGAAGTGTCATTCACGCTGGCCCCCATTTGTGGGGACTCATACCAAATGGCGCTTGTTGAGGTCCCCAAGGCGAAGTGATTGACTCCCAAAGTCCCAGGTACCCCGGGAATCTGCACATTAGATTGAGGCTTACTTGGCGTTTGCACATTCTCCCCGTGTCTGCGTGGGTTTCACCCCGACAACCCAAAGATGTGCATGGTAGGTGGATTGGCCACTCCAAATTGCCCTTAATTGGGAAAAAATAATCAGGTACTCTAAATTAAAATAAATAAATAAATAAACAGTGAGGCTAACTGCCTTGCTCTAATCTGCAGATTTGCTAAAAACTGATCCTGCCCATTATGGGCGAGATTCCCCTTGCAGCGTCCACGAGATTGCATTGAGTCTCGCGACGCATTGCGTGCCGGGTGGATCCCGTGAGTGGGGTCTCCCGGCTTTCACCGGCCATGCTGCACCGCGGCGAGTGGCTTTTTGGGCACAGTGTGGCCAGACGATCGCGCCCCGGGCCACCACTCTGGGGTGCTGAAACGACCTCTGCATCCCCCCCACAAGCCCCAACACAATATGGGAGTGTCCCAGCCCCCTCCCCTCAAAACCTGTGCAGGGCACCCTCGGGTCCGATCACCACGGGGAAAGAAATGATAGTTTGGCACTTTGGCAATGCCAACCTGGTACTATGGAAATGTCACTACCAGCACCACCTGCACTTTGGAAGTGCCAGGCCAACAGTGTCAGGGTGCCTGGATGGTACCAGAAGTGCCAGGGTACCACCCTACCCAAAGGGCATGCACCTGGGGACCTCCAATCCCCTGGGAGACCCCCCATGAGTGCCGTTGCATCTGGTACCAGTTTGTGGAAACCAGCATTGAACGTCGCTCACCCGATATCTCCGAGGCTAAGGAGATAGGCCCCACGTCTCGGACACCTCAAGAATCTGCACATTATGTGAGACTAGTTGTCTTTCTTTAATATGCAGATTTGCTAAAGAGTGATTTATATCGCATTGTCCCTTGGATCATGTTGGATCTTGTGAAGCATTGCGAGCTGGGCAGATCCTGGGTGCATCGTGGCTGTAAAATCGCACCCCTGGTTTCAATCTCTTAGAGTGGATCGCAAACTGAGAACATCTGCAAATATCTGCTTCTCCAGCCTGCAAGCAACCTGATACATAAATGTTCATTGCCACAGTCACCTTCACAACCATTGTCAATGCAATTCTTGACCTTCACTGAAGATGCAGCTGTGGCTGCATGAGGTGGCAGATTTCAGGAAGGATGTCATTATTGAAGCACAGATGCCTGGCTTATTGTTCCTTATTGTGCTTCAATTGCTACCTAAGCAGGTATAGCCTCCTGCTGAGAGCCCTCCTTTCTCTTCCAGCAACTTGTCCTGCTTTTTATGTGACCTCTCTTCATTCTGCCATCTTCCAAGTAGAATGTCTAGTAATATATCTAAGAGCAACTGTTTTGTCCAGAAGCCTGGATGTCAGCAAGAACTCCTGCTGCACCACTCACTGTAGACTTGTGTAACTTTGCACAACTATTGGAACACTAAGCAGTTGTAAAATCAAACCATAAGACAGAAGAAATGAACCAGCAATTAAGCTGCATATAGTTGATGATCCCTTGACATAGCACTGGTGGGCTGCGCGATGCTTAACACGTGCTTAGCTGCATAAGATTAAAGTAGGGTGTTAGCTGGAACTTTGAGCTCCAAAATAACATCACTGCTGGATCAGCAGTCTGATTATTGCCATGATCTGCCTAAAATGCATATTAATGCCTTTACCAACCTGACACCTGACATGACTTGATCCACAAGTCTGCGTGTGCCTGCTGCAGATATTATTTTGGAGTTCAGGACATTATAAAGCCCTTAAATTGTTGCAAATGACAGCAATTTCTCATCCCTCAACATTTAAAATCCAGGAGAATATCCTGTTAACTCTTTGCCAGGATGTCACAAACTGCTTCCCTGCTCAATTGAAGAATCTGCTGAGGTAAATCTCTTGGAAAATTCTTTTGTGGTTTTTGAAATCCCGAAGAAACCATGAAGTTGTTTAAAATTTTCAGAAGGCACATATTCATGCTCTTGCATGATTAATAACTTTTGCATTTACACATCATTCCAACAGTTGTGATTTTATATTACATCAATTTGAGATAGATAAGAGCATTTTCCATTTAAATATAAAACTGTTATTATCATATGCTCTTATTTATTAGTGGAGCATAATTCCTGAAAATTTTGAAGGTCCTCCGTGATACCCCAGCATTTCTGAAGACAATGGGAAATGAAATTTGAACAATTTCTATAACTGGGGTGGCTGATCCACAAAAACAGTTTTAGACCCTGGCGGTCAGTTCTAATCTTCAACCTCATGGAGTTTGTTACTGTAACATTTGAATATTATAAATCTTTTTGATACCAGGAGGGACAGGGAAACGGGAAATGTGAGACAGGGACAAGAGAGAGCTAAATCATGTAATAAAGTAATGCAATAAATAATGTAATAAAAAGATTAAGAAAGTAAGCACGTTACCTTTTACTCAAATTCTAATCTCATGTTAGTTCCTATTGGGTATAGATTCAGAGTAATAAAACTAAACATAATTTAATAAAGTAACAGCTTCGCACACTGAAGCCAAGAATGGATGATGTGGAAAATAATAATTTCATGTTAGCAGAATAGGAGATGGACTAAGACGAGTTGACGGAGAAATGGGTAAAACGACCATTGGTGTAAATTGAGCCTCTTTTATTCCTGATTCAAGGATGCTTGTGTTATTGCTGTGTGGAACAACATGTGGGGGAGGGGGGGGGGGGGAGGGGATGGGGGGGAGGTTTTCCTTTATTAGCACTGGCACTGTTCCCTTTCAAAAAATGTGAAAATCCAGGCTTTTTGATTGAAAGGATGAATGTTGGTACAGACTTTGTCAGCATGGTAAACATATGTTTCGGATTTGTCAGAAAGCCTCAGAGCTGCTGCAGAAGGAGGCCATTTGGCCCATCGAGTCTGAACTGACCCTCCGAAAAAGCATTCTACCCAGGCCCACCTCCCACCCTATCCTCATACCCCACCTAACCTGCACATCTTTGGAGTGTGGGAGGAAACCTGAGCACGCAAAGCAAACCCACAAAGACATGGGGAGAACGTGGAAACTCCACACAGTCAGTCATCCAAGGCCAGAATCGAATCCTTGTCCTGGCGCTGTGAGACAACGGTGCTAACCATTGTGCCACCATGCCGCGCTGCACTGTGAGCTTGCCAAACCAAAGATAAAAATTGAAGGTTGACAAGGAAAACTAATTAAGCGATCTGATGCAATAAAAATTGCAAGAGAATAAAAGCTCATTTAAATAACACACAGAACAATCTCTGGGTGTTAAAATCATTTTGTGGAATCATAGATTGGACAGATCATTTGAACAAGTTATTTTTTTTAAATAAATTTAGATTACCCAATTATTTTTTCTATTAAGGGGCAATTTAGCGTGGCCAATCCACCTACTCTGCACATTTTTGGGTTGTGGGGGCGAAACCCACGCAGACACGGGGAGAATGTGCAAACTCCACACGGACAGTGACCCAGAGCCGGGATCGAACCTGGGACCTCAGCACCGTGAGGCGGTTGTGCTAACCACTAGGCCACCGTGCTGCCCTTTGAACAAGTTATTTTGAAAGAACTATTCAATTAGTCCCATTCCCCTACCTTTTCCCCTTGTGTGGTGCAAATGCTACTTGCCACTAAGCAGCCAAATTCTGAATGTTGTCCAAGCTTTGCTAAATGCAGGCACATACACTTTGTTATCTGAAGAGTTACACATGGTCATGAATACCATGTAAACATCAGTGAAATCTCCATTGCTGACCTGAACAGAAGGTCATTGAAGCAGCAGCTGAAGATGGTTGGGTCCAGGACAATAACCCGAGGAACCACTACAGCGATGTCCTTCAGCTGTGATGATTGACTTCCAAAAAAACTACAACCATCTTTCTGTTGCTCAGTAAGACTCCAGTCTGATCCCCTCTTGACTTCAACTTACTAAGGCTCCTTGATAGCATACTTTTTGTTGCATGCTGTCTTGATGTCCAAGGACAGCCTTGTCTCACCTCTGGAATTTTGCTTCTTGCCCATGTTTGGAACACATCAGCAATGAGGTCTGGGGCCAAGTGGTCCTGGTGAAATTAAAAATGAGCATCAGGGTATGGGTCATTGACATTGAACAGCACAGATGACAATAGCTTCCATCACTTTGCTGATAATTGAAATTAGGCTGGTGAAGGTGACAATTGACAGGTTTGGATTTGTTCTGCTATTTTGGAGAAAATACATAACTCTACCATGTCGGATAATGTCAATGTTGTAACTTTACTGGCTGGATTTGCAACTAGTTCTGGGGTACAGATCTGATGGCAGAGTCCATTGCATTGATGGAAGGCATGATTCTGTGAACATGACCATGTTGGGCTATTCCTTGACTCGCCTGCTCTTACAATTTTGACCCTGGTCTCCAGATGTTAATGAGGAGCTTATTGCAGCTTCAGTTAGGCTGACTGTACCTTTGTCATCGCCACTAATCAGCCAATGCAGAGGTCAATGCAGGATGGTCCTTCCTTTTTTAATTTTTCTTAAATATTTTCATCTTGATATGATGCAAGTGAATGGTTTGCGGGCCATTTCACACGTCAGCCACATTGCTGTGCATCTGGAATCAGAAAGAAGGATATAGATTTCCTTCCCAAAAGGGAACGAGTGAACTCGATGGATTTTTCTGACAAAATGTAGCTTCAAGTCTCATGGCTGAGTCTAGCTTTTTTATTCAAGATTTATTTAATTATATGTGATTACATATTTAAGAAGGAAATAGATTTCTTGACTCCAAAGGGGTATGGGGAGAATGCTGGTGTTTGGCGCTGAGGTGGAGGATCAGCTATGACCACATTGAATGGCGGAGCAGGTTCAAAGGCCAAATGGTCAACTCCTAGTCCTATTTTCGATGTTTCTATTTCTCTATGAATGTCATAGTGAGATTGAAGCAAGTCTCCAGATCGTTAGTCAAAGTCCCTGGATTTCTTGTCCATAACATAACCACGATAGTACTGTTCTAGGCGTACTCACTTATAGGGCGTGATTCTCTGGCCGCACCTGCTTGGCAACCGGAAACGTCAATCGACCTTTGCATGGTCCGTGTCCCACCAGGGGCGATCCTGCGGAGGGCGGGGCGGAAGAATCCAGCCTGTAGCCTATGAAAATGTACCAGCTATTTCATGCAAGGATCCCTTGAACAGCAATGAGATTAATGCCCACATAATTAATTTTAGTGCTGTTGATAAAAGAGATAAATGTCAGCTAGGACACAAAAGATATTTACCTGCTCATCTTCCAGAGCGCCCTTTTAAATCCACTTGAGAAAAACAGATAGTATCTTTGTTTAATATCTTGTCTGAAAAACTGTATCCCTTGGCAGCACAACAAACACTCTTTGAATACTTTGCTGTAGTGCTAGATGTGGCCTCAAGTTCCTTGAGGGCTTGAATCCACAACCTTCAAATTCAAAACAAGAATGCTACCATTGAGCAAAAGTTGACACCTGCTCATTGATGTTTACCACTTAAAATGGTTCACTTCATGCCACAATGAACTGCTGAGTAAGATTCTGAAAACGGCCTCTGAAAAATGAAAGTATCGTCGAAAATTCTGAATGTCTCGTTTAATTTCCCTGTCAGGAGAAAGGCATGTTCCCACATTCATTGTTCATTATCAAAAATAGCCATGATGTGGAGATGCCGGCGTTGGACTGGGGTGAGCACAGTAAGAAGTCTTACAACACCAGGTTAAAGTCCAACAGGTTTGTTTCAAACACGAGCTTTCGGAGCACGGCTCCTTCTTCAGGTGAATGGAAAGGCTTGTTCCAGAAATGTTTATATAGACTATACAGTAAGAAGTCTTACAACACCAGGTTAAAGTCTATATAAACATTTCTGGAACAAGCCTTTCCATTCACCTGAAGAAGGAGCCGTGCTCCGAAAGCTCGTGTTTGAAACAAACCTGTTGGACTTTAACCTGGTGTTGTAAGACTTCTTACCATTATCAAAAAGTTCTCCTTAAACACAAAATACTCGGTTAAAAACCAAAAATAAAATTTATTCAAATATGGAGTGTTGAAGATTGGAATTGTGATGTTAAGTGTGTTACAAGTTAATTACCTTCGACTTTATTTCAGATTTAATATATCAATGAGAAAATATGATTGTATTACACAATGTCTGTATGGACTGTAATAATTCTTGCAGGTGAATAAATTTTAGTTATAAAATCTGTTGGTATTCTCAGCTCTTTCTGTGTTTTCAACCATTTGGGCCCAGATCTTTTGTTCTCCAGAGGGCTGTACCCCAGAAGATGCCCTTGGAGAATCCAAGGAAGTCCCCATGCAGGATACATGGGAATTGCCCTGAAGTTTCAACTTCTGATGGGCAATTATGCTGTGTATGTGGACTCTCCAAAGTTCCAGTTAAAAGATGGAGGCTTTGGGTGGTTCCAATTTACTTAACAAATTAGTTATCAAGGAAAGATTAGAAGGATTAAAACCAATCTAACGCCTGGGTAACTATACTACTGACACCCCCTCCAACCCCTAACCCCTCATAACCCACAGCCCCTGACTGCCCGCATTCCACACACACCTGCTGTCCACTACACAACACCCCTATCTACCCACCAAACCCAGCTAAATACCCACTCACCCCTAACTACGTGCCAACCACATCCAATTAACCCCCAATCTCAAATTACGCTCTCTGATCATCTGGCCTGCCCCGGATCATCTGATATCCAACCCGATCAATTCCCTGGCAGCCAACAACCACCGCGCATCTCTCCCTGACATCCCCCCATATCCTAACTTCACCCCCACTTCGTCGACTACTTGACCACATCACACACCTCTAAAGTGCCACCTGAGTATCCCCCATTCACAGACCCTGACCATCACCTGACACTCCCAACACTTTGACACAACATTGAAGGACTCCAGAAACAGATACGCTCCACATTTCGCAGCAGGCCCAGATGCAAATCCAGGTGAGAAGATGAAGCTAGGATAACAGGATCGGAGTGGCAATTCAATGGTGTATTCCACAGAAGATTCAAGCCAATATGTTCAAGCCAAGCCTTTAACCTTCTAGGTTGCTATATCATCAGGAAGTTGCAGCTAAACACAGTTCCAAAAACAGCCTGAAGCAATATGCATATTTTAATCATTTAGTACATAAATCATCAGTTTAAAAATGAGTGCAGAAATAACCCAATGATCTTATCACATCATGCATATTTATACACAAATATGGTACATATTGTCTTACAAATTACTTACCAAACAAACATGATTCTTCAAAGTCCTCTTCGGTGATTTAAAATAATTTTTATAATGTCCTATAAAAGGACAAATGTTTATAATTTTAAATTCTCACACAATGTTATCTGGTCACGTTGTTCCAACATAAATTATCCAACAGATACAAAATCCTACTGATTGCACAAAACACCAAGGTCTTTAATTTTTATATAAATGGAGTTGCATGTATATAATGCCTATCACTAGATTACTTTTTATTTGTTTATGGATTGTGAATGTCGTGGGAAAGGCCAGCGTTTATTGCCTATCTTGAATTTGACTTCTTGAACTACTGCAGTCCATATGGTGCAAGTACTCGCAAAGTGCTATTAGGAAGAGAGTTTCAGGATTTTGAGCCAGGAGCAATGAAGGATGATGGTATATTGCTTTGACAGGAATCTGGAGGTGATGATGTTCCCATGTGCCTACTGTCCTCCTTCTAGACAGTAGAAGTCTCAGATAAGTGAGTTGTTGCAGTGTATCTTGTGGAGGGAGCACACTGCAACCACAGTGTGTTGGTGGTGGAGGCAATAGTCATGAGGCTATACCCCTTTATGTTTTTGTAGGTATGATTTTTAAACATTCAAATGATTGAAAATTTTGCAATTCGAAATGAGGTAGAAGAAACTACGTAACAATCAAGGCCAGGGCAGCACGGTGGCGCAGTGGGTTAGCCCTGCTGCCTCATGGCGTCAAGGTCCCAGGTTCGATCCCGGCTCTGGGTCACTGTTCATGTGGAGTTTGCACATTCTCCCCGTGTTTGCGTGGGTTTCTTCCCCACAACCCAAAGATGTGCAGCATAGCTGGATTGAATACGCTAAATTGCCCCTTAATTGGAAAAAATGAATTGGGTGCACTAAATTTCTTTAAAAAAAATGCAAGACCACCTTTTCAAGTAGAAGATGAAAAACAAACAATCCACCCTCAGGGGTACATGGGACAGCATGGTGGCACAGTGGTTAGCACTGCTGCCTCACGCCGCCCAGGTCCCAGATTCGATCCCGGCTTTGGGTCACTGTCTGTGTGGAATTTGTACATTCTCTCCATGTATGCGGGGATTTCCTGGCACAGTGTTTGGCATTGTGTCCCCGAGTCCCAGGTTCGATTCCTGGCTTGGGCACTGTCTGTGTGGTGTCTGTGCATTCTCCCTGTGTCTGCATGGGTTTCCTCCTTATGCTCTGGTTTCCTCCCACAGTCCAAAGATGTGCCAGTTAGGTGGATTGGCCATGCTAAATTTCCCTTTGTGTCCAAATAAAAAAGGTTGGGTGGGGTTGCTGGGATGGGGTGAAGGTGTGGGCTTGGTTGGGGTGCTCTTTCCAAGGGCTGGTGCAAATGACCCATTTTCACCCTGTTAATAAGCTGGACATCAAATTCTCCACACCTCCGTGATTCTCTGACCCTCATGTGGGCACAGATTGGTACCAGTATTTACAAGCGTGGCCCTTGCGTGGTGGATCTCCTGTTGGACCAAGAGGTAAGTATTAAAGGTCGGTACCCCCAATGCCTATCAAAGGCACACTCCCCTCCCCACAATGCAAATCCTGCCCACCCACCCCACTCTAACCACCACCCCCCCAATAAAATTCTGTCACTGCCGCCTGGATGATAATGTGCAGTCCAGACAGAAACAGTGAAAAAAATTGCTGCTTTTTCACTTACCTGTTCCTTACAGCTGCTGCCTCAGACAGATGTCTAGAAAGCAGCAGCTGTAATTTCATAGGAAATCAAAACCACATCACCAGGCATTAAACGCCCTCAAATTCTTTTATCTGCAACGTTTCTATTCAGTCCAAAGAGAAATAGCTTTTACTAGGCTGTAATTGACAGCTTCCAGACGGGCAGATGTCTGGATCGTTTAATTTCATTTCCCTTCACGCCTCAATGGATCTAAAGTAGCCTGCTGTGAAACTAACTGCAATGTTTATAAACAACTTAAATGCTTTCACTTGGCTGCCCGTTAAATGGCCAGCCAGCGTGAAATCGTGTTTCATGGGCGGAAGCACATTTCACACCCAGTTCCGGGCTCATCAAGTGTGCCCGATATTCGGGCCATTTCTCTGGATAATTAGTCCAGTAACTTCATGACTGTGACATAATTTCTGATTGTCAATTGTCAGAGATGAATAGGCAAGGGGTATAAAACTGGTATTGTAGGTCAGGCATTCATTATAGATGGGGCATTATGAGATTCAGGCAGCTTGTATTATTGGCATCTTGTTCACCATGATGGTCAACAATAAGATAAAAAATGCCACTCCTGCCTCTGTGCCCTCTCATAGCAGATTCCATTTCACTATTTGAAGAAGTGAGCAGGGGAACTTTTGAAGTATCCTGGGCAGCATTTATCACTCAACCAACAACATACCATCACATTGCTCTGTGTACAATTTGGCTGCCACATTTGCCTACAATGCAACAGCAGCTTCTCTTCGAAAATAGTCAGTTGGCTATAAAGTGCTTTGTCATGGCCGAAGGCTGCGACATGCTCAATTATAAATATACAAGTTATTTTCTTGGACAATCCCATACTGTTCATTTCTTTTTTTTTGACTTCTCCTTTGAGGTAGACAAAGCCTTGGTGGAGATTAACATTGTATACCAACAGATGAAGTTAAAAAACAGTTCATCCTTCTCACACACAGCAGGAAATGTTTAATTGTGATGGTTTACTGAGAGCAGATTATTCATGTCTGCTATGGTAGTCAGTCCAAATAACTCAATTAGTTCTGCATTGCTGCTGATTGAAGAAGAACATCAATGCCATATGGTCCACATAATTTGGAAGTATAAGGATTGAAGGCCGTTTAGCAATTTTTAACAAAAGAGTAAATGGAGGTGAAAGTATAAGCAATCTACAATATTGACTATTCAACGTGGCTGAGTAAGTTATGCATTAAAAAGTCATGGTGAAACAGTCAGCTGGAAAGGGACTTATTTCTGAAGAAGATATTCGGACTCGGTTCCACCAGGAAGTGTCTTTGCAAATCAAGGTGGTATGAAATGAAAATTTGTATTTGATGAACTGTTCAATGCATCAGTATTCTTTTGCCGTTCTTTATTTGTGATACTGCAACATCTCAACGTGGACTGTGACAGTACAAGCAGAAACTATTAGATATAGAGTTGCTTTCTTTCCTGCAATGACGATCCTAACATGGCTCCACTTTATACGATTCATTGAGGAAATATAAATGGAAAATAGCTGGAGCTGAATTTTTTTTTGCAAAGTTATTTATCTATTTTATTACTTTTTTTTATGAATCCCATTTTGTGCACTGTTCGGTAGACTGGACAGGGGAGCCCAGGAGCACAATAAAGTGAAAGACATCATAAAGCATAACAAATCTAAATGCAGGAGAATACCAAATCAATGCTTCATACAAAAATATATAAAACTGTTGAACATTTTAATTTGTAGACACTTGGGAGCAATGTATTGGCAAGTAATAATTGTAGGCAAACAGTGTTAAAACTAAAAATATTTCCAGGTTTTGTTTCCAACCAACATCTTTATATCTGGCTTTAGACGATAAACTCTGAAAATTATTAAATGGTCTTTTTTCGAAGTTGTCAAGACAGGAGAGAAAAAAAAATCCTTGAAGAAATCTCACAATTAAGGTCGCAAAATATCAAACTATGACAAAAATTGTGATTGACGTTAACATGTTATTTCTTGTTTATATCTACACATCTTTGAATTGTTCTGTTTGAACACTGAATGGTAATGATATCAACAGGGGTTTCATCTTGCATGAGCCCCAAAAAAAGTCTTAATGTCAAGCTCAGTAACTTCTTCATTCCAGTATTCCCAATGATCTCATTAGCACTTACTCAGTGTGAAACAGGTATTATTTTCTGAAAAAATAATTAGAGTGAAAATAAATGATAACCTTTGGCTATTGAAAGGACAACTAATGGGAGGACTCTTCCTTTGAAGGTTCTCATAAAATACCCCCCCCAAGAAAACAACAAAACCATGATGAGATTGCAAACCAGTAGTCCCTAATTACAAATAAGGAAACTGGGAACCTGCTCTCTTAAAAATCAAGCATGCTTCCAGGTTTAGCGTGACATTTCAAACCCTGGGGAAAGATTTCTACCACGTCTGCTGCAAGCTTATGAACAAATACAAACATACTCACAATATTGTTAGAGATGGTGGGGGAAATTATATAAGGCTTGATAATGGAAATCATGATCATTTGCTTTCTGAAAAGCAGTCAATATGGAAACTTGGTGCTGCTTGCAATTGAAATATTTGCAGTGTGCAGTCTGTTGCTAAATGCACTGCTAAGTGGCTGTATGCCCCAGCAGAAGGCCCAGTATTTAATTGGCTCACATCAGTTAAACCAGCCTGACCTTTTTAGGGGAAATACATTCTGACTGGGCAAGAATATCCAACAAAAAAAAGTGAGAATAGTGCAACAGGGCAGAAAGCAGGCTCCAAGTGCAGAAGACGTCTTTTGGCCCATCAAGTCTGCACTGAAAAAAACTACTCTAAATCTACACTAATCTCCCTTCCCAGCACTTGGCCTGTGCAATGTTCTTGTTGGATGGCCTGATTTATATTACAAGAACACTTGGAGCTAATGCTATAAACAATTTATTAACATTAATTGTGAGTCAAATATATACAAAATAACAGTATGAACATGCACAAGCAACCTGTCTCCCAGCTTCCTAGTCAGTCTGAGGTCACCTGACTCCAACATTCACTTATATACTAATAAGACTCCTAGTGGTCAGTTGGTAAATTACAGTACAAGCATGCTATCACTACAGCCTGTAGCCTTGAATGTTATGGCATTCCAAGTGCTTATCCAAGTACCTTTTAAAGATTATGAGGTGTTCTTCCTCAAGTACCCTTCCAGACAGTGCATTCTAGATACCTACCACCCTCTATATGAAAATAAGCTCCTCAGGGGAAGCAGTGGCATTGTAGTATTGTCACTGGACTAGTCATCCAGAGACCCAGAGTACTCTGGGGTCCCAGGTTCAAATCCTGCCACTGTAGATGGTGAAATTTGAAAAAAGTCATTAAAAAAGATATCTGAATTTAAAAGTCTAGTGATGACCATGAAACCATTGTTGATTGTCGTAAAATCCCATCTGGTTGAAAAATGCACATTAAGCAAGGAAATCTGCCATCCTTACCTGGTCTGACCTACACGTGACTCCAGGCCCACAGCAATGTAATTGACTCCCAACTGTCCCTCAAAGGCAATTAGGGATGGGCAATAAATGCTGGTGCAGCCTGCAACGCCCGCATCCCATGAACGCATTTTTAAAAATCCCCTCTAAACCTCCTGATGAAGGAGCATTTTCAAGACCTGTGTATTGAGTCAGCTTCCACGTGGGGTTGTTCCCTATGACACAGCTCAGTACAGAGAGGAACAAACACGACAACCCAGACAAGATATCTTATTTAATCAAGCCTCCCCTGTGGCCAGAGAGGAATTAAAAATTTGGGTCAAAGTCCCTGGAATTTCCTCCCTCATCTTCCACAGCACCCTGGGATACAACTCATCTAGACCTCGGGATTAGTCAGCTTTTAAGCCTGGAAAACCTCCAGTACCTCCTCACTCCCTATGTCAAACCTCAAGAACTTCACAGTCCATCTGTCTGAATTCTGCTCCCACATCCTTCTTTTCCTAAGTGAAGACAGATGATTAACACCCGACCAAAGTCATGTGGCTCAACACACAGATTAGTCCCTTGATCCCTAATGGTTTTTACTCTTTCCCCTCTTACTCTTCCTCTTTACATATTTATGGAATATCTTGAGATTTTCCTTAATCTTACCTGCCTGCCAGTGCTTTTTCATGCCCCCCCTCACCTAATTGCTTTGTTGAGTTCCCCCTGCACTTTCTATACTCCACGAGGACCTCTATAGATTTGCTTCCTTTGTACCTGTTAAAAGCCTCTGTTTTCCTTCCTATCTAGTCCTGAATATTCCTAAACATCCAGCGTTCTCTGGACTTGTTGCTTCTACATTTCACCCTAAAGGGAACATCCTATACTCTCGCACGTTTCCAGTTTGAACGCCTCCCCTACCCCCAACTGTTCTGCTGTAGATTTGCCCAGAAGTACTTGTACCCAGTCTACTTTGGCCAGATCCTGCCTTGTTTTAATAAAATTAGCATCTAAGCACTCCCTGCCACCACCACACCCCCCACCCCAATCCGAAACCTTTTTTTTTTTTGCAGAGCATCTTTTTCCTTTTCCACAACAAATTTAAAAACGTACAGTGTTGTGGTTGCTATCACTAAAATTCTTCCCCACTGCTACTTTGAATGCCTGTCTGGCTTTGTTCACCAGAACTAGGCCCAGAACAGCACCATCCCTTTTAAAACCTTCGACATGTTGATATAAACAGCTCTCTTGAATACCTTTCAAGAAATCTGCTCCCTCTAAATCCTTTACAATGTGACTATCTCAATAAATGTCAGGGAAGTTGAACTATCCTTATATAATTACTCTATTATTATTTTTACACACCTCAGTGAATTCTGCTCCTCTATTGCCCGCTGACTATTTGGTGGTCTATAATACACTGCCAGCAGTTTGACTGTCCCCTTTTTTCCTAAGCTCTACCCACAAAGTCTCATTAGAAGACACTGACAAGATATTGTGCCTCTTTACTGCAGTAACAGACTCCTTAATTAAGAATGCAACACCACCACCTCTTTTACACTCTCCTTTTACACCTTCCTGCCTGAAGATCCTATGCCCTGGAATTTTGAGCTGCCAATCCCGCCCTTCCCTCAACATTTTCTGATGACAGCGTAGATTCCTTGGGGCAAGAGATGGACTGGAGCAGAAATCCCCCCCACCCCCCTCAATCAGCCAGGAGGCCCACGGGACAGAGATTGAGTATAACCATTGTTGTCGATGCCAAGAATAAATGATTGGTCAGAATATAAATAACATCAGAGAATGACTAAAAGGTTTGTCAGGAGAAAGAAATCAATGTGAGAGAAAGTTTATCTAGAAAGGTAAAAATGGACAGCAAGAGTTTCCACTTCTACTTAAAAAGGAACGGAGTGTGTGAAGGGAATGTCGGTCTTCTAAAGAATGCCAGGTGTGGAATTAATATTAGATAATAGGAAATGGCAGATCAAATGAACAAATATCTTGCTTCTGTCTTCACTAGAGAGGATGCACAGAAAATTCCAGTAATAACTGTAAATCAAGAGATGGAAGGTGTAGCCACTGTAGCCACCTAAAATGGGCACTGAACTAAACAAAATGGAGAATCGCTAAGACTGCAGGGAAAAACAGTTTAGCCAAGCCAGCAGCCTGCAAACACTCATTAGCATTTTGCAAGCAGCAAAACTAGTTTCTGGCCAGGTGGAAGATCTCAAACCAAAGGTGATAATGGCAGAACGTTTTACATACTAATGAGGCAGTCCAGATCTAGGCACACACAATGGCAACATTTGGGTTTGAATAAGATACTTTAAGTGGATGTCCAGACAGAGCGGCACCAGAAGTATCCACTATAGAAACCGCCCCCACCATCAAGAGAGACCCTCACATTGGAGGAATTCATAAGATATCGATTGGAAGCGATCCAATCGATACCTGAAGGTAAAGCCCGCCCAGGAAAAGGCAAGGACATTGGGGACCCCTATAAAAGTAGACCCCCACACATGGTCCTGTCTGTTGTTTCGTGCTCCGGCTTTGACCAAGACCTTGAACGTGTATCCTGACTCCAGCCGTTGAGCACCAGCCGCCGAACCGTAAGTGCCAATACGACGCTCGCTACGCGAACCAAGCCCGCTAGACCCCCAGTGACCAGCACGCTTTCTGAAGGTTGCAGACCAAGACCGGGACGAAGGCCTCGCTCCCTGACCTTGCCTGTTCCTGTGTAGTTAAGTATTCTGATTGCTTAGTTTAGTCATAGCTTAGTCCCTTAGTGTGTGCATGCGTATTTATTATAATTGTATAATAAATATTGATCGTTTGGAACTTACTAATCGGTGTATCGTTTTATTACTTTGAACCTGACCTTGGAATATTTGTGAGGTGTCTATACGGCATCTGGCGACTCCTGAGCTGAAAAATACATATACAGAGCCTAGTAGTGTTAAGCACACGGCCTTTAACAGAGGCAAGTTAATAAACTCCAATAAACGCGTTTTACACCCATAGCAAAACGTGCAACATTTAGTGGCGACTCCGCCGGGACACGGTTATAAGTGGTACCCCTACTCCGTCGAGGACCCTGAAATTTGAATTAGAAATCTGGTAAAGAAAAAGGAAAGAAATCACAAATATTCAAGGTGTTCAAAGGAATAAACGTAATTCGGAAGTGTGTTTAGTGCATGCGTACTAACAGGGTTGTAAGGAAAACCTGAAAGCATTTTTGTTGCGACAAACTTTCGGTAGTTTTGTGAACGGAACATAGCGTAAGCCTTACCCGTTTCGTGAGACATAACCTCAACACCCCCTGTTCCAAAATTTAAAGTGAGTCAGAGAAAATGGCCATGCAGGCAATGGAACGCCTCATGAACCCAGAACGGTTTGTGGTCGCAGCGACCAGCAGTAGCCGAGTAGGTCAGTGTCCCATGTGGGAGCTGGAACTCCGCAAATATCTGCAAGGAAAGGGATGGCCCCTTTGGAAAGAGTTTTGTTTGAATGAGGAGACAGGTCCCGGAAGTATCGGACATACTTGGTGGGAGAACCTCTCTCAAATTCACAAGAAAAATATGAGTAAAGCACGTAAGCCGATGGCGATTGTGTCCTGTTTGGCACAATTGCGAGGCACAGAGGAGGTCGTTCAGACGCTCCGGGCAGAATTAGAAGAAAGGAATAGAATGAGTAAAGTGGATGTCAGGGACATCGAAAAGGAAAATATGGAACTTAGAGGGAAGTTGGCAGAGAAAGGTAGAGAGGTGGATGATGCCAAGAGGGCACATCAGTCTTGTCTAGCCCATCTCAGCAGTTCCCAGACCCAGTACGAAAAGGCCTATCAGGACGTGCAACGTGCCGTCCTGATAAGAGAAGAATCAGAGAAGCAGGTAGAGGCTTTGCAGAGGCAATGCTCTGACCTTAAAGCAGCTTTGAGAGCACTCCATGCTGCCACCACAGAACAAAGGCAGAGTACTGTAGACCACGCGAAATGCAGGAAACAGATTGCAGAGCTGCAATCGCTGCTTTCGGTGCAAAATGGGTTTCAAAGCACCTTTGGAACGCAGTTAGATGAGGAGAATGCCCCAGACTGGAAAGAGTTAAGTGAGACAGCGCAGCATTATGTTCAGGGAACATGTGCGCCAGCAGCGCAGCAGAAAAGGCAAGCACCCCAACCCCCCACAGATCAGCTCGTTACCATTCCAATGAATCCAGTCACCACCCAGAGAAAAGCGACCATAGAAGGCGCACCCGATATAACTTACACCACCCCCTTAACTGTAACCCAACTCAGAGACGCGTGTGAAAAGATCACTCCGTTTCTCCCCACCGCAGACCCCCACCAGTTTTTCGCAAAGGTAAAGCAACAGGCTACCATGTACGGCCTGGACGAGAGAGAGCAGGTTAAACTCACAGTTCTGAGTTTAGACCCATCGGTTGTAGCAGCCCTCCCCGACCCACAGAACGTTGGCGGAGGCACCCTAGAGGAAATGCACACCTCCATTTTAGATGCCATAGGGTATAATCGAGGTGACCCCATAGAAGGACTTAATAAGTGCCGGCAGAAGAAATCCGAGCACCCCACAGCGTTCGCCGGAAGGCTGTGGATCCATTTTAACGCATTATTTGGCGATTTAAATAGAGCCCATTTGAACCGTGAAAATATGGTTAAATGGACGCGCACCATAATTTCTCATGCAACAGAAGCAGGACAGAGCGCTTGCAACAGCTATGACCCCTCAGAGGAGGCCCATAATGAGAAGTGGGTCCTGAAAAGATTGTCCCGCGCTTGGGAGCAATCAGTTCAGGGCAGAGGTAAAGTTCAATCCCCAGAAGAAGCTCAGGCTGCAGCAGACATACAGGCAGTGAGAGAGCACCAAAAACCCGCGTGGGTGAATGAAGGAAAGAGCAGCCCTCCACAGAAGTCGCAGGAATGCTACAACTGTGGACAGTTAGGACATTGGGCTAAGGAATGTAATGGACCCCAGAGATCACAGAGAGGCCAGCAGACAGGCACTCTGAACAGGAATAAGGCAAAACCGATCCATAGTATAGGGATACAGTCAGGACCCACAAATGTGGACGGAACGAACTGACGGTGTTCGGGCTCCCCCACTTGGGTCTGTGACACACTATGGGATCCATCAGGAAGACCGGTAGTCACGGCAAAGTTAAGAGGGAAGCCCATAGAGTTACTTTGGGACACAGGAGGCTCCCGCACCACAATTAACTCCACCACCACGGCACAAGCAGACACGTGGCCGACCACCTCCACCATCACACTTAGCGGGTTCACAGGACACTCGCAGCAGGGACATATCACAGCACCCGTAGCAATCCAGCTAGGGAACATTTCCACCAAACACCCCGTTGTTCTAGTAAATCTTCCCCGGACAGCAGAACACATCCTAGGGATAGATTTTATGAATGCCCATAGCCTGTCGTTCGACCCAGTGAACCAATGTGTCTGGCGAATGGCAAGATCGGACAGAGCACCCGCTACTCTCACAGTAGGAGAGTACGCTAACAGGATTAGTGCAGTAGGAGAATACTCATTTGACTTGACTACACTAAACACGGACAGACAAGTTAAGGCAGTACTGAATAAACACAGGACAGCATTTGCCAGTCACCGGCACGACTGTGGCAGAATGGCTGGACAAATTCACGTTACCGGACCTGACCCCAGACCACAAAAACAATATAGATTTCCCCTAGAAGCAGAGGGAGAAATAGAGAAGGTAATAGGTAGCTTATTGGAGCAAGGTGTGCTTAGAACAGTAGCCTCGACCAATAATGCCCCTATTTGGCCAGTGAGAAAGCCCGACGGATCATGGCGTCTGACCATTGATTATCGGGAACTCAATAAAGTAACCCCAGCAGTAGCCCCCACGGTAGCAACAAGTCCCGAGACCATGCTCAAACAGGGACTCAACTCCAAATATTTCACGGTTTTGGACATTAGCAATGGCTTCTGGTCAATCCCATTGGCAAAGGCGTGCCAGTACAAATTTGCCTTCACTTTTAAAACACAACAGTATACGTGGACATGCCTTCCACAAGGATTCCACAATTCCCCCTCCATTTTCCACCGACAGTTGGCGAATGGTCTAGAAAAATTTTCCCGCCCCGAATGTCTGGTACAGTATGTAGACGACCTACTACTGCAGACAGACACAAAGGCAGAGCACATTACGCTTCTGGCCGAACTCCTGGAACTTTTAACCTCAATTGGCTGTAAAGTTAACCCAAGAAAGGCCCAGATTTTGGAAAACAAAGTGATGTATTTGGGAACAGTCATCACACACGGCAAACGCGAGATCGAATTCAAAAGAATTGATTCGATTGTCAAATTGCCCCTTCCCCAGAATGTTTCAGCCCTCCGGTCGTTCTTAGGACTGGTTGGTTATTGTCGGAACCACATCGACGGATTCGCGACAAAAGCCGCCCCACTCTCAGACCTCCTTAAGAAAGGAGCCCCCTGGGAATGGCTTCCGCAGCATACAGAGGCTGTGGAAGAGTTAAAGAAAGCCCTTAGCGCAGCACCCGCGCTACAAGTCCCAGACCAACTTTCCCCCTATGCAATAGAGGTAGCGAGCACAGATCTGACCCTCTCGGCCGTGTTACTTCAGGAACGGCACGAGCAGCTAAGACCAGTGGCTTATGCCTCCCGACTGTTAGACCCAGTTGAACAAGGATTTTCAGCCTGCGAGAGGCACCTCCTTGCTGTCTTCTGGGCAGTTCAGTATTTTTCGTACATTACCGGACTCAACCCCACCACCACTTTGACCGAGCACACCCCCACACAGTTACTCCTAGACGGTCGACTGAAGGACGGTTCAGTTAGCCAGATTAGGGCAGCTAGGTGGACACTACTCTTACAAGGACGGGACATTACAGTAAAACGGACCCGCACACACACATTTTTAGCCGACAACCTCCAATACCCAGGACAGCCCCATGAATGCAAAATTGTAGCCCCCTTACATAACACAGGACCCTTTATAGCGAAGACACCCCCCAGGAAGATAGGGAACCCAAAACAAAGCCCCCAACCCACAGACACGTGTGGACCACTGAGGATATACGTAGACGGTTCATCCACAGTTTTAGAAGGTGAGCGTATCACAGGATGCGGCATCTATGTCGAGGACGCGCAGGGGCGCGCTCTCGAAGAGATAGCTTTAAAATTACCAGGACACTTAGGCGCGCAGGCAGCAGAGCTCGCGGCCATAGCTTATATAGTGGACCACCCCGATTCTTTCCCCAGCCCAGCGGACATATATTCGGACAGTTTATATGTCTGTAATAGTTTAACAGATTTTCTGCCCCTGTGGAGGACACGAGGTTTCGTCTCCGCAGATGGGAAACCCCTTCCATCAGCCCCTTTACTCCAACACATTTTAGAGAAAGCGAAGGACAGAACCTTCGGCATTATCAAAGTAAGAAGCCACCATAGGTCATCCCCCCCTGGGAATGTAAAAGCCGACGCACTGGCTAAGGCAGGTTCCAGGCGAGGACACCTATGGACACCCCCAGCTAGCGCACCAGCTAGCGCCCCTGTGAGCGCAGTTCAAGTCTCACAGACCAATATTAAGGATCTAGTACAGGCACAGAAGCAAGATGAGGATCTCAGGGAGATTTTCAAAGGCAACTTTGTGCCACAGTATGACAAATTCAGACACGCACTGACCACACATGAGGGTGTGATCATAAAGGATCAGCTTTATGTGGTCCCGCAGCAGGACAGGAATGAAATGATTGCTTTGTTCCATGATGGACACGGGCATCAAGGGATCGACGCAACCACGAGGCACCTCAGGCAGCTCTGTTGGTGGCCTAACCTAAGGACAGATGTAAGTCACTACATCGAGAATTGCCTTATTTGCGCCCAGAATAACCCGGAGAGGTATTCTAAAAAGGCACAACTTCGGCATACTCGACCAGTTGATGGCCCCTGGACAAACCTCCAGATCGACTTTATAGGACCATTGCCCCCTTGTAGGAATGGCTATAAATACGTTCTGGTGGTCATCGATACCTTTACCAAATGGGTAGAGGCATTCCCCTCTAGAACAAATACAGCTAAGACAGCTGCAAAGATCCTGACCCACCACATCTTTACGAGATGGGGTTTACCCCGAAGCATTGATTCGGACCAGAGATCTCACTTCACAGGACGGGTCATGAAGAACGTCCTGACAATATTTGGCATAAAACAAAATTTTCATATTGCGTATCACCCACAGTCCAGCGGGATTGTAGAGCGCATGAATCGGACCCTAAAATCAACACTTCGAAACATGGTTCAAGAGAACAACTCCACATGGGATTCAGTGCTCCCATTTGCACTCATGTTCATCAGAAATACAGTTTCAACTTCCACAGGATACACACCACACACACTCATGACCGGACGCCCTATGAAAGGTACAGAATTCCTTTTAGGACTGGACATGACTAGCCCCGAAGTGACGGCCCTCACACACGAAAAGGCGGTTAAAGACCTGGTTGAGACTGTGAGGTCTGCACAGATTGCAGCCGCAGTTCAGCTAGGGAAACGCCGTAAACAACGCACAGCTTGTTTTAACAAGACCGTTCACCCCACAGAATTCCAGGTTGGGCAACAGGTAATGCTATCTGTATACAACCCCAGCAGTTTTTTGGCACCAAAATATTCTGGCCCATACTCAATTTCGGATAAAATTAGCCCCTCAGTTTATAGGATAAAATATCCTAATGGTAAGACCGCGTGGTTCCATATCAACCAGTTAAAGGCATATGGAACACAGGCCAACCATGCACACCATGTCCTGCTAGACGCAGCAGAACACCTCACCCCACCCACTAGAGACACGTTTCCACCATCCCCCTCACAGACCAGTTCTTCATCGGACTCGCCCACGACTCCGCCCACTGACCATGACAGACCACGCCCCGAAACGCCCACAAGCTGCCGCAGCAGAGACAGCGATACAGACACTGACTCTGAGGACAGCCACAGCACACCACACTACAGCCCACATTGCAGCGACAATGACCCCGACCACAGCACCCCATGGAAGTCACTTACATTAAAAACCCAGACCCACCACCCGACCCCGACGACCCCGACAATACCCATTCACTTTTGGACCCAACACTCTGGCACAGGGACAATTCGTACCGACTTGTCCGCAACGATGAAAGTGACCCCCGATCACACAATTCAAAGATATCATGCCTGATCCACACAAGGGTGTGGGATCCAGGAGAGCAGGACGACACGGTGTCTGAATCCCGATACGGCAACCCCTTTGTGACCCTGTTCACAGAGACAGAGGAAAAGTGAGGTGTCCAGATGATGTAAAATAGGAATCGTTTGAGGGAAGCGATGTCCTTTCTGATGGAACCTGCACGTATGTTTGTTTGTTAGTTTATGTTTGTTTGTTCATATGTTAAGAGATTGATTACAGATCTTTTCAGCTGAAAAGATTGTGACCACCTCACACACCCGTTAGCTTGTCCGCAAATACCTTTGAGAACTTCGGTTCGCAAACCAACCGTTTGATTGGAGATCTTTTCAGTTGTAAGGATTGCGACCACCTCGCACGCACGTTAGTTTGTCTGCAGATACTTCTGAGAACTTCAGTTGTATCCTCTGGTGAACCGACACGGTTCACGACTTGTTCCCTGTTTTCAGATGAAGGAGCATCTTGGCTCCTCCATTGTTTTTAGGTGCCCCTCTATTCGGCGAATAGAGGCTGCAAATCCACGGTAAACACATTCTTGCCCGTTTACTCCAGGTTACTCAGGCAGTGGACAAACGGCACTGAGGACCCGCCCTGTCTGAGAACCCACTTTGGTCAGCCAAGCTCGGGTATGGCACAGCACGCCCTACCCGGGGATCCCATTCAAATCGTACCCGTAGCGGCCCATACGCAACCCATTCGACCTTTCATTTCCAATTTGGTTTCATTTTTCGTTAGGCAGCCCTTAGGCCGCCATCCCACATGCTATTTACATCCAGGAACATTCGGATGGTAAATGAGCAAAGCCTGCGAGACGGCTCGCAGGAGGAGAGTTGTCAGGTGTATTGTGTTCATTAAATTCGCTTTTGAAAAAAAAAATGAGGGGAGTCACAGGGTGTGACTTGGCCAGTCATTTTTAATGGGTCAATTGGAATTGAAAGACAGATACACTAACAAGTACGGATATTAAGCTGTATTGACAGATACTGTGCTTGATCCCACAGCTTTCGAAGGACGAAACAGAGATCACAGCAAGGATCGGCCATACAGGAGGAAGAAAAGAAGGAGAACGAAGAGAAGATGATGGAAGCCCACTTATTGCTTTTAAATGTTATATTTGTATGTGTGGAAGCAAGACACGTTTCCCCCACAACCCCCACCGTAAATGTTTCACTTACAGCAACTCCCCAGTGCTGCTCTGATCAGTGAGGTTCAGACCTGGTGCACAAAATTTATGACATGGTACTCCATGTCATACGTGATTGAATCACTGCTAGTGATTGCGATCCTCGTCATACTCGTACAGACCCTCAGGTTGAGGAAGTGGAAGAGGAGAGCCTCCCGTTCCTGCCCCTCAACCGTCTATGGAGTTCGATCCCCTATTTTTCGGTTTCATCAATCCCCTTTGCCCCATGATGAATAAAGCACTGTGAATAAAATAAAATATACCCATGTATTATATTGTCCTGAACTCGACTGCCGAATCAGGAAATGTTATGTGATGTGGTATGAATGGATGAGGTTTAGTCTGTAATGAAATGTTTAAGTTAAGATAAGGATAATTGTGATAGGTAGAGGTTCCCAGTTTGTGGTAATGCATGTCCCCTTTGACATAGCGCCAAGTAGAGATGTCAGGTAAAAAAATTTTCTTCCCATAGTTAAGGACAGAGTAGACGCTCAGGAGCTTGCCGAGGTCAGGGAACACAAAGAAGGCAACCCAGATGCACTCGAGGCAACGTACATAGGTGATCCTTCACAATATTTTGATTGTGAGGATCACAAGGAGGGAATGTAGCCACTGTAGCCACCTAAAATGGACACTGAACTAAACAAAATGGAGAATCGCTAAGACTGCAGGGAAAAACAGTTTAGCCAAGCCAGCAGCCTGCAAACACTCATTAGCATTTTGCAAGCAGCAAAACTAGTTTCTGGCCAGGTGGAAGATCTCAAACCAAAGGTGATAATGGCAGAACGTTTTACATACTAATGAGGCAGTCCAGATCTAGGCACACACAATGGCAACATTTGGGTTTGAATAAGATACTTTAAGTGGATGTCCAGACAGAGCGGCACCAGAAGTATCCACTATAGAAACCGCCCCCACCATCAAGAGAGACCCTCACATTGGAGGAATTCATAAGATATCGATTGGAAGCGATCCAATCGATACCTGAAGGTAAAGCCCGCCCAGGAAAAGGCAAGGACATTGGGGACCCCTATAAAAGTAGACCCCCACACATGGTCCTGTCTGTTGTTTCGTGCTCCGGCTTTGACCAAGACCTCCAACGTGTATCCTGACTCCAGCCGTTGAGCACCAGCCGCCGAACCGTAAGTGCCAATACGACGCTCGCTACGCGAACCAAGCCCGCTAGACCCCCAGTGACCAGCACGCTTTCTGAAGGTTGCAGACCAAGACCGGGACGAAGGCCTCGCTCCCTGACCTTGCCTGTTCCTGTGTAGTTAAGTATTCTGATTGCTTAGTTTAGTCATAGCTTAGTCCCTTAGTGTGTGCATGCGTATTTATTATAATTGTATAATAAATATTGATCGTTTGGAACTTACTAATCGGTGTATCGTTTTATTACTTTGAACCTGACCTTGGAATATTTGTGAGGTGTCTATACGGCATCTGGCGACTCCTGAGCTGAAAAATACATATACAGAGCCTAGTAGTGTTAAGCACACGGCCTTTAACAGAGGCAAGTTAATACACTCCAATAAACGCGTTTTACACCCATAGCAAAACGTGCAACAAAGGGTGAGAAGAATCGGGTGAAATTATAACCACTAGGGAAGTGGTAATCCTAATGGAGCTGAGATGGACTTCATGTTAGGGTCATGAAAGAAGTGGCTAATGAGGTAGTGTTAATGTTTCAAAACTTACTTGCTGCAAAGCTTCCATTTAGACTGTAAAGTAGCTAAATTGACGCCTCTATTTAAGAAGGGAGGGAGGCAGAAAACAGGAATCTCTCAGCCAGTTAGCTTGATGTCTGTCAGGGGGAAGATATTAGAATCAATCATTCTGGAGGTGATAGCTGGGGGCATCGAAAAGCTCATGATGATTGGGAAGAGTCAGCATCGTTTTATGAAAGGGACATCATGTTTACCCAACTTATTAGAGATCTTTTAAGGTATCTGATAAGTTGCCAAAGGTTATTGCAGAAAATAAAAGCTCATGGTCCGGAGGTAACATATTAGCCTGGATGTAAGATTGGCTGGCTGGCAGAAAACAGTGTATGCATAAGAACTTTGTCTGACTGGCAAGATGTGATGAGTAGAGTCCTGCAGGGCTGTTTTTGGACTTCACATTTTATAATGGGGGGGGGGGGGGTGATTTTCCAGTCGTTCTCGCCAGCGGGATCTTCCCCCGCCTTGAGTTTCCCAGTGCTGAGGGATGGATTCAATGGGAAATACCATTCACAGTGGTGGGAACAGAAGATCCTTCTGCCGGCCTTCAGCAGGCTGCCTTCCGCTGCTGAGAAACACACCATGAGGGACGTGGAAACCACCCCCCCCCCCCACCAATTTATATCAATGACTTGGATGAAGAGCGCGAAGGAATTTTCAGATGATACAAGGATAGCTAGGAATGTATGTAGTGAAAAAGACATAAGTTTACAAACATATTGATGGGTTGAATGAGTGGGTTAAAATCTGACAGATGGAGTATAACGTGGGAAAATGTGAAATTGCTCACTTCAGCAAGAAGAACCAGAAAGCAGAGTATGACATTATCGGAGAACTGAAGAATACCAAGGTGTAGAGGGTATTCTAATGCATGAGTCACAAGAAGTTAGTTTGCAGGTGGAATGGTGGTACAGTGCTAAGCACAGCTGCCTTACAGCACCAGGGACCCGGGGTCAATTCTAACCTTGGGCGACTGGTTGTACGGAGTCTGCACTTTCTCCCCATGTCTCTGTGGGTTCCTCTGAGTGCTCCAGTTTCCTCTCACAGTCCAAAGATGTGCAGGTTGGGTGGATTTACCATGGTAAATTGTGCCTTAGTGTCCAAATATGTACAGGTTAGGTGTGGTTACGGGGGTAAGGTGGGGGGAGTGGACCTAGGTATGGTGCTCTTTCGGAGGTTTGTGCTGACTTAATGGGGCAACTGACCTCCTTCTGCACTGCAGGCATTCTTTGGAGGTATAGCACATAATAATGAATGCTAATGGAATGCCATTCTTTAATAATAATAATAATAATAATCTTTATTGTCACAAGTAGGCTTACATTAAAACTGCAATAAAGTTACTGTGAAAAACCCCTAGTCACCACATTCCGGCGCCTGTTCACGGGAGGGAGAATTCAGAATGTCCAAATTACCTAACAGCATGTCTTTTGGGACTTGTGGGAGGAAACCGGAGCACCCGGAGGGAACCCACACAGACATGAGGGGAAGGTGCAGACTCCGCAAAGAGAGTGACCCAAGCCAGGAATCGAACCTGGACCCTGGCGCTGTATTACCAGAGGAATGGAACATCAAAGTAAGGATGTTGTGCTTCAGTTGTACAGAAGATTGATGAAGCAACATCTCAAATACTGTTTGCAGTTTTGGTGTCATTTGGGGAAGGGTGTAAATGCAATGGAGGTGGTTCAGAGGAGGTTGACTGGATTGAAACATGGAAGGAGTTGCCTTATGAGCAAAGATTTGACAGGCTGGACTTGTTTTCATTGGAATTTAGATGAGTGAGGGGTGACTTGATTAAAAAATATGTTTCCTCTTCTGGGAAAGTCCAGAACTAGGGGAACTGGTTTAAAATTAAGGGTCACCCTTACAGGATAGAGATGAACAGATTTATTTTTCTCTCTGAGAGTTGTGCAATTTTAGAACTGTCTGCCTCAGAAGGCAGTGAAAATGGAGTCACTAAATAGTTTCAAGACAGAGGTAGATAGATTCATGTTAGACAAGGGAATCATTGGGTGTAGGTAGAAATGTGGGGGTTTCAAACACAAATGATCAGGTATGATCTTATTGAATGGTAGGACCAAATATCTTCTTCTGCTCCTATTTTGTATGTTTGCAAGTCCCAACATATTGGATGCATTTCTGAAAAAAATATTCACGACCTGGCACAAATAGTCAAAGTCAGTGACTGTATCCTCAAATGCCATACTTTTTCAAATGAACCACTAACTTCCCAAACTATCCACTCACCAACCACGCATTTCACTCACCAACCTCATCCCCATGCACATAGCACTGCTACAAGCCCCCACTCCCCACCCTGTCCCACCTCAGTTTGTACACAGTGCACACATGATAGACGCATGATCCAAACATATTGAAACACACCACAGACACATTTTCTCTGTAGAGAAGGTGGTACAAACCTACAGACAGCAGTAGCTAACAAGTGGGGGGGGGGGGGGGGGGGGGGGGGGGGGCAGGCATGGCCTATTGAAGTGATGGTAATCATTAGTGTGGGCACAGGTGAGACCACAGTAAACAGCATGGCTGGAACAATTAAAGTTGAGATTCTATTCTTACCTAATCCACATTCCATTTTTGGGTTTCTCCTTTTGATCTGTTATTCACCTACCAACCTAAAATTGAAGCTGGGCCAGAACAGGCTTTTACGTGGCGATTAAGTGATCAGTTAAGACCTTAATTGGGGCAAAGATGGGATTCCCGTTCAAGACCATGCCCGCCTCAGCGTAGAATCATGACCAGGTAGGGGCGTGCAGAATTCCGGAGCAAGGTCCATCCATCCAATTTCACCCCCACCCCCACCCCGCCCACTGCTTCAAATCCCGGTCAGGGTGTAAAATTCTGGCCCACATTATTGATACAATGTGAAATAACACAGATGCAAACCAAAGAAAACAAAATATTGCGCATCCTGGAGATTTGAAAATACAAACGGAAAAGATTGGATATATTCAACAGGTCTGGCATCGCTGGAGGGAGAAAAAGAGGTCAAGTTTCAGACTGATGACCGTTCATCAGAACTTTTCAAATCCTGGTTTGATGCCAGGTCCCAAATTTGGACAAATCCAGGCAGCATCATTGTTGTTTACCAGAGGAAATCAGTGTGGAGCTGTGCGGTAGACGCGAAAGTAGCATTACTGAAAGGACCAAACATCTTGACTTCAGGTAAGGCAATATTTTGGAAATGTTTCCATTGAAAGATGAGTAATGATGCCCTGCACGAGTTTTAGTGAGTTTCTGCATTTGCCAGAAAGTGTTAGCAGCTTCCTCTTGATGGCAAGGTGGAGAGATGGTTTGAGGAGGAGATAAAGTGACTGCAAAAAAGCTGCAACAGGTAGGAGAGTTGCAGTGACAGTGCCTCTGGGTCTGCAACGTGACAAGGCGATAAAGGCTGCAAAAAGCGAAGCTATGCCCTCCATCAACCTGGAGCCAGAATCTTCTGTGCTCCTTTGTAATGCTCCATGCGCAAGTTAATTACAAGCCCCGTACCCAAAGATTGAGACTAAACAATTTCTCGCACATTATACCTTGTTCAAAAAAGATTGCACAGGAAATTATATGCGAATTATTCTGACTTGTATGGGATAATCAGAAACAATCAGCATGGAAGTGTAAAGCACGTGTTATGTTTTATAAATTTAACTGATTTCTTTCACTAAAAAAGAAATAGGGCGGGATTCTCCGGCCGCGTTCACCCGGAGACCAGAGAATCCCTCCCGAGGTCAATGGATTTTTCCATTCTTGATGTCTCGTCCATGGTGTTCTTGCAGCGGGCAGGGCGAGAGAATCATGCCCATAGTAAATAAATAAATAGTGAGCTGAATGGTGGAAATCAATTTTCAGTTGCCATTTGATAAGATACCACATGAAAATAGTTGCAAAAACAAGGATATTGCCTTTATAGGCTTGTGACGATGAGTAGCAAGTAACATTCACGCCACACACATTCCAGGGAAAGGCTATTCCCAACAAGAGAGAATCTTACCATCTTTCCTTAACATTCAATAGCATTACCATCACTAAATCCCCCAATGTCAACATCCTGGGAGTTAACATTGACCAGTAACTGAACTGGACAAGCTATATAAACACTGCGGCTACAAAGGCAAGTCACGAGGCTAGGGATTCTGTAGTGAGCAACTTCTGACTTGCCAAAGCCTGTCTACTATCAACAAGGCAAAAGTCAGGAGTATGATGGAAAATTCTTCGCATGCCTCAGTGATTGTGGCTCCAAAAACACTCATGAGGTTTTACAGGACATCCCAGCCTGCTTGATCGGCACTCATTCACGACCTAAAACATACACTCCTGCCACCAATTGCAGCAGTGAGTGTGTCCACCTACAAGATGCATTGCAGAACTCATTATTCTCATTTGATAGCACCTTCCAAATCTTCCATCTAGAGGAACAAAGGCAGCAAAAGTATGGGAAATCATAACCTGCAAGTTGCTGCAATTAATCCCCACATAAGGGCCTCATTGCAAGAAGCTCACCATACAGGGAGCATGACAAATAAACCCTAGTGTCTTTGATTTTCACAATGAAGCAATGTATATTGTACCTGGTAGGAAAAGGTTTACACTTAAGTGGAGTTCTCGAGGTATCGTACCCCTTTGGATATGGTCCCAGGCTACCTTTGGGAGATGTCAAGTGCCCTTTGGGAGAGATCAAATGTACTTTGGGGTTGTCAAAATTAGATAATGTGTCAAAAAGGTGGATAAACTCATCGGAACTGTCACGCTCATTGGGATTGTCAAAGGGAGTTGTCAAGCTGTCAGAAAATTTAAATTTCCTGCCCTTTTAATATTTGAATAATCTCTCTGCAGTGTTTCAAAAAAATCAGTATTTGCTTTTTCACTCTGTCTTTTGACATAACCCTGAGGGTTGCCATGACAGCATTATTGCAATATGACTGATTTCACACCATGGGCAGAATTTACCGGCTGTTCACATCGGTGGGATGTTCTGGTCTCACCGATGGTGCACAGGTTTCCCAGCGGTGAGGCAAATCCCATTGACACCTCCGGAACCAGAACATCCACTGGTGGGCTGCCTCTGCCGCCGAAAAACATGCGGCAGATAGGTTGGTCAATCCTGCCTTATATCATTATCAAAGTTGTGGGGCGGGATTCTCCCCTACCCGGCGGGCCGGGGGGGTCCCGGCGGGATGGAGTGCCATGAACCACTCCGGCATCGGGCCACCCCAAAGGTGCGGACGTCTCTGCACCTTTAGGGGCCAAGCCCTAACCTTGAGGGGCTAGGCCCGCGCCGGAGTGGTTGGCGCCCCGCCAGCCGGCGGGAATGGCCTTTGGCGCCACGCCAGCCGGGGCTGGCGGAAGTCCGCACATGCGCCGGAGCATCAGCGGCTGCTGATGTCATCCCCGCGCATGCGCAGGGGAGGGGGTCACTTCCGCCTCCGCCATCATGAAGACTATGGCGAACGCGGAAGGAAAAGAGTGCCCCTACGGCACAGGACTGCCCACCAATTGGTGGGCCCTGACCGCAGGCCAGGCCACCGTGGGAGGACCCCTCGGGGCCAGATCGGCCCGCGCCGCCCCCAGGACCCCGGAGCCCGCCCGTGCCGCCTGGTCCCGCCGGTAAGATAGGTGGTTTGATTCACGCTGGCAGGACCTGCATGACAACGGCAGGACCTGCATGACAACGCATTGCGGGCCGGAGAATCACCGGGGGTGGGGGGGGGCCCGCCGACAGGCGCGCCGCGATTCCCGCCCCTGCCGAATCTCTGCCGGGGGGTCGGAGAATCCCGCCCGTGGTGCCTGCCAGTTTGCAGTTTGATTGACAATTCAAAGTGTGTATAAAGTCTTTGAAGTGGGACAACTAACACAAATCATCGTACTTATAGAGGATCAAAGGAAGCTAAATTTAGCGATTGGGCTTTTTATCATTGAGCATTTTTAAAAATAGTGAATTAATCAGTAGACACTCGAGAACTTTATTTAATTTTAGCACGAGACCTGAGGTAGCCCCATGGTCAACACTGGGTGAATTGGCATGGAGGGTGCAGGAGTAAAGGGTGGTGTATGAGGGGCATGGGATGGCACTATGGTAAGGGGCTGAAAAGAGTCCCATGGAGGCCAAGAAGAGTCATGAGTCATTGGTTGGCTTAGAGGGTATCAAGGGCTATGGGGGTGGGGGGGGGGGGGCATGAAATGGCATTAGTTGGCATGGGAATTGTATGAAAGGGTGTGATGGGTGAATGCTGGAGGCCTGTTTTAGTTTCCTTCTATTTTTCACAGCTGGCACAAAATGTCGCCACACCGAGGCATACCTTCTACCCAGCCTGCCTCTGCACCTGGCAAACTCCCTGTGGTTGCCTTCAAACTCTTTCTGGGGTGGCGAGCATAACTCTAATAAATCCCGCTCCCCCCCACCCCCCCACCACTCCCCCAGAAACCCCCCCCCTCCCCCCCCCCCCCCCCCCCCCCCCACCACCACCACCACTCCCCCAGAACGAAAATCCATGCTTTGGGAATTTTATCAGTCGTTGGGTTCGCAGAACTGGAAATTCTCCTGAATCTGCACTCCCAACCAGGCAACAAAAAATTTGGACCTTAGAATGCCCTCCCTCACCAAATTCCTGAGTTCAGCGTGATTGGCCTCTGAGTTATCTATTGCCTAACAGCAGCGTGGTGGGTGTCCCTGCGTCAGATAGACTGAAAATTCAGGAAGGCGGCTACCACCACCTTCTCAAGAGAAATTAGAGATGGGCAAAAAGTACTGGCCTAAGCAAACATGCTCATACCCTATGGCAGAATTAAAAAAATTACTAGCTTGATGGATTGGGGAAACATGGGACAACATAAAGTAGAACGAAGTATAATTTTCTTTTGGAATAGTAGGATACAAGTGATATCCCAAAGCATTTTGCTGGGAACTCTTGTTATCCCTTTTTTTCTGTGATTTGGTAGAAACTCAATTAAAATGATAATGATGTTTGTTATAATATTGAAATTACATGCAGATTCCAAATTAGATGCCAGGGCACATTGTGAGGAAGAATGCAAGAGACACTGGAGAACATAGATAAGCCAACAGAGTGGGCGGACAGGTGTAAAATACAGCAGATTGCAAAGAAATGTGATGTGCCAAATGAATGATGGCCGAAGTGAATGATGAGCTACAGAACATGTAGTTTAAAATACTTTATTATCAAACAAACTGCGTGTTAAGATAACGAGGATAAATAAACTAACAAACAACTAACACTCAACAACTCTTGTGGAACTACTGCAAAGACACCTCTCTCTCAGCATGACCAACTCCCAACTCCTCGATCACACGGCGACATGATGGGTTACCATGCCACCTACTGGTCGGAGGTCATGCATAACATTATGTACAAACGTACATTATACATATCATCACACCACATGTTGAGGACAATAAAACATATATGCTGAAAGGTAAGGGACTGAAAGCAGTTTGGACTTCAGTGGAAGTTCTAAGATGTGTCTGCCAACAACCTCTCCCCTGAATACATGCAGACATTTTGAGTTATGGCAGTCATTTTCAAACCCAGGGTCGCGACCCGCAAGTGGGTCACGGGTGGTTGTCAGAAGGGTTGTGGACCATGTGTCGCACTGTTCCTGATTGCAGGTCCATGCGCTGTGGCATTCACGATTGCGCAAGGTAGTGCAGAATGGCACGACCGACATTTCAAAATGTTGGCCTTTTCCGCATGTGTGGCGCCTCAGCAGTGCGCAGGTCCGGAGCCCGGCGAGGAAGAACACTTCCTCCTGACGTCAGCGCACTGACCCAGGCCCAGATGAATTTTTTAAATCGCTGGAGTCTTCCTACCTGGAGCGGTGGCAGAGAGCAGGTCATGTCAGCTGACATCACGTGTTCTGGGCGCGAGGGAGATTCCTCCATTTTGCAGCTGCCAGCACTGCTGGTGTGAACTCCAGGGCCTCTGGTGAACAACCCATGAAGAAAAGGATGAAAACAGGAACAAAGCAGCATAAAGATGATCACTTGAGGTGTGGGTTTATTAATTGTGCAAATCAGGGTTCAAAGTTCATATGTGTTATATGCAGGGAAGTGCTGGAAAATGAAAGTTTAAAACCTTCAAAACTTCAAAGAGATTTGAAGACTAAACATGGGGAGTTCAAGGACAAATCTCTGGATTTTCTTCAACAGATGCAGTGAGATCTAAACTCATCAACTGAAGTCATTATCAGAAATGTAACATTGAATAACAAAGTGGAGTTTGTACATTCTTCTGAATCTGTGTGGATTTTATCTGTGTGCTCCAGTTTCCTCCCACAGTCCAAAGATATGCAGGTTAGGTAGACTGGCCATGCTAAATTGCCCCCAGGAGAGGGTACGATGCAGGGTAGGGGATTGGGCCTCGGTGGGGTGCTCTTTCAGATGGACGTGCAGATCCGATGGGACGAATGGCCTCCTTCTGCACTGTAGGAATTCTATGATTCCATGAAATGTGATCCTGATGACCCAGCAGGCTAACCTGTCACATTAAAGTGAAACTGGTGGGTCGCGATGGCCGGCCAGCGAGTGTCGCGAAAGTTGGCCAGTATGAGTCCCGAAGGATATCGAGTTGTTAAAAGTAAAAAAGTTTGAAAAACACTGAGTTTGGGGATAGATCCCTCCTCTAAATGTCAATTGCCTGTGCCATTTGAAATTATGGCTGCTGAGCCCAGAGGAGGATGTTTGGGTATTGAGTGATAGATACCACTCTCAGAAAGAGGACAGAGAAATCTCCTTGGTCACTGTGTAGAGGAGCTAAAATGTTTTTTTAATGTTACTTCATTTAGGCCAGCAGGCCATGACCCTTAACCAGCAGGCCATGAACTTTAACCAGCAGGCCATGACCCTTAACCAGCCCTG
Organism: Scyliorhinus canicula; assembly: GCF_902713615.1. NCBI lineage: Eukaryota > Metazoa > Chordata > Chondrichthyes > Carcharhiniformes > Scyliorhinidae > Scyliorhinus > Scyliorhinus canicula. Next base: position 161,655,764 of record NC_052152.1, read on the forward strand.
CCGCCACCTATCAGCCTCGCAAGATCTGCACATTTACAAACGAACCGGAGATGTGGCAATTCCCTGTTTTAGGATTGCCCAAAGGCTTCCATTCTACACAAACATGAACATAAGGTAGATACAATTCACTTTTCCCCGCCGGCAGCGCCCGCCCGCCTGTGGATTTCTGTGGATTTCCCGGCGGTGTGGGTTGGCTTCAATGGAAAATCCCATTGACTAGCGGCGGGAGCGTAGAATTCCACCGCCAGGGAATGGTGCACCGCCGAGAAGCACATGTCTGGGGAACCGGAGACTCCAGCCTAATAACAATTTAAAAGGGAATTGCACAATTATTTGAAAACAAAGAATGTGGTTAAAGTTTGGGTTACGGGATTAGCTGCAGCTGAATTGCTCAACTGACATTGGCACAATGGGAAGGGCTTTGGACTTGATGGAAACAAGTTATTTTATCAGATTACAACTCAATAAGAGTGAGTCGATGCCATCATCATGCTACCAGCAGCATCACATTACTTCTCCAAACTCCTTTTATCATCGTAGCCTCTCAAGTGTTCAGAACTTCATCCTTGGAACCTTGATGGATGAATGTTTCGATGTGTACGTTCCATTAATTCTTCTTTCCTAGCTTTGCAAAATACAGTCAGTAGTAAGCTAAATCTGTTACACTTGCACATAAGCTGGAAATATGAAAATAAAAGACTTGCATTTTTATGGTGCCTTTCAGGTGAAAGAATGTCAGACAACAAGATACTTTTGAAGCAGTCACGGTTGTAATATAGGCAAACATGATATCCAATTTGCCAAATCCGTAAACAGCAGTGAGATCAAGGATGTTATAATCGGTTTAGTGATGTTTGTTAATGGATAACTGTTGGCCAGGACCACTCCACTGCTCTCCTTTATGTACTGGCATTGGACCTTTTACAACTCTTAAAAAGACAGATCGGGCCTCATTTTGGTGTTTCATCCAAAAGATTGCACCTCTTGTTATAAAACCACAGGAAAAGTTTTGAAAAGACTGACAACAGTATTTTTTTTAATGCAGTGATCGAAGCAACTGTTCTCAATATTGTTTAACATTTGCATAACTTTTCCTTGCAAATTACAAAGAAGATGAACTTCAAACTTGAAGAACTACTGCTTATCTCTCTCACAAGTAGTGTCAGATGTACTCAAAACTTTAACTCTGTTTCTCTCTCCACGGATGTTGCCAGACCTGCTTAGCTTTTCCTGCATTTTCTGTTTATATTTCAGATTCCCAGCATCCGCAGTATTTAGCTTTTATTATAGAGAGAGGGAGTACTGCCTCGATGTAGCGCACCAGGACAAGCATCTGAAATGACAGTGAATACCCCATCCCCTAAATTCCTCCCAGATATTCAGGCACAGTCTGTTTATTCAAGTGTGCGCATATCAAGCTGTTAAACTTAATCCCTTTGGACAATGGACTCCGGCTGAGGAGAGAGGACCACCTACCATTTAAGCTATTCACTTTATACAATAGACCTGGAGTGAGGAAACCAGCTTGCTGTGAACATATTTAGCAACTGTCTAGCTTTAGAATAGAAGTCATGTGAAAGCAAGTTAACCCTTTGTGTTGTGAAGACACGCTTTTCCAGGGTCAGAATGAGACAGGCCATAAATAACCAAACACGGCATGGAACCATCTAACGTGTCAACCTACAGGATCTGTATGTGATTGGGTTTCCTTTGGGCACTCTTAAACGATTTAAGCTGCCTGCCTCCTCGTAACCTAGTTCTGTGTGTATGTGTGTGAGTCTCTTGGGTGCTTGTGTGAGTTGGAGCGTTTTTATTATTTTTTATTTATAGGTTGTGAAGAACAATAAAGTCTAGATGGAAATTTCCCAAAATTGCACAGAGTGCTGGATCAGATGAGGAAAGAAGTGTGAAACTCGTTGACTTCACAACTTCCTTTTCTAGCGTGCTAAAATGGCACTTTGGTAGGTCTGATATAATCATTCCCAGAAGAAATTTCAAAGCTATGGAATAGTTAAATAAGGATAAAACTTAATGGATCAGTGGCATTGGGGTAGAGGCACTGGTTATGACAAAGACATATCCTGCCTGTTTGATCCTATAGTGTCCTCCTCGCCAACATCTGGTGACCTGTGCCAACTTTGGGAAAGCTGTTCCATAGACTAGTTATGCAACAAGTCACAGAATCGTACAATACAGCAAGACTCCCAGATTCCACTGATACCATCACTGGCTTTGTCCCATCGCACCAGCAGGACAGATGTATCAGAGGCAGTGGCACAGTACTATACAATCAGAAGGCAATCGACCTGGGTGACTCCAGAGTGTGTGAAATCTCATGGTATCAGGCCAAACATGGACGAGAAAATGTCCTGCTGATTACTACCTACAGCCCTGCCTTAACTTTGGAATCGGTATTCTTCCATGTTACGCTCCACTCAGAAGAATCAGTGAAGGTGGCAAGGGTACAAAATGTACTTCAGGTGGGGGACATCAATGCCCATCACCAAGAATGGCTTAGGTGCTGTTGCTCGTTATGCTTTCCCTTAATTTTCTCTGTTTTAATTACCTTTGCTCAAGAGTCGCCAGGTATCTTTCATATACCACCACAGGGTTCAAAGCCGAATACTGATCAATGACTCGATACACCAGTTAGTAAGTTTGAAATCAATGCACATTTATTTATACACACAGTCAATTATTACTCATGCACATACTCTACTCACTAAACTACAACTACTACTAAAAGCCTATACTTAGCTTCGAGTGGCCCACTCAGTCAGAGGAACAATGGCCGTTTTCCGGTTCTGATACTGCTGGCTTCGAACTGGTATAGAATAGTAGCTAGGAGCGCCTATCTCGTAGCGTGCGTTGACCTTAGAC